>NW_015386429.1:890354-891591 GCF_001527695.2 Protobothrops mucrosquamatus
TAATTTGTTCTCCCCCTCCACGATTTCTGGAGATATGGCAGAGGCCCTGAAATCTGAGGAGCGTAGGTCGGAGATGGCCTTTAGGAGGTCACACCAGGCGGCAGCATGGTCCATTAGAGCAGCCACCTCGGCTTCATTTTTTTCGAGGTCTGCCCTAATCTGGCTCCATCAGCTACAGGCCAGGACCCCTCCGGAGGATATCCGCATGCACCAAGACTTGAGTAAGTTAGTGGCTGCAACGGAATATGCCTCCGATGCATCCTTGCACGCTGCCCGGTTTTCCTCTAGAACCTTGGCGTCTAACGTGACTTCTCGCCGTCTATTATGGCTAAGGCACTGGCAGGCAGATGCCAAGGCCAAGTGGCGCTTGGCGGCTGCCCCATATCAGGGTAGTAAGCTGTTTGGGGACACCTTATCACCTTTTCTATCCGAAAATAAGGATACGAAAAAGATCCTGGCACACATCACCAAACGATCGGACAGGCGGCCTACATACAACCGTAGGCAGTCCTTTCGTCCGGTTGCCACTCCTCAGAACACACAGCCAGTCCGGAGCTTCACTCCTAGACAGGACCGTCAGGCAGACAGGCCTACCCAGCGACCCAGACAGCAATTTCAGTCTAAACGGCCCTTTCGAGGCGGGGGTCGTCCCTTCCGTAAGAAATGACCCTCAGCCAGATCCTCCCATAGGGGGAAGGTTGTCCCTCTTCCTCACTCAATGGGAGGCTACCACCACAGACGCCTGGGTTCTGGACACCATCAGACACGGCCTCTCCCTGGAATTCATTTCCAGTCCCCCAAGGCGGTTCATTGCTTGCCCCCACTCACGAAAGTCCCTGCGCAGCAACCTCATGCAGGAGGCCATCAGGCACCTATTAGACATCAGAGCCATAGAGCACGTGCCTGCGGCACAGCAGGGACTAGGATTCTACTCCATCCTCTTTGTGGTTCCAAAAGCATCAGGAGGATGGAGGGCAATCTTAGACCTAAAACGCCTGAACCTTTATTTGGCATACCGAAGGTTCAAAATGCAAACAATTCAGTCTATCCTGGGCAGCATCCGAAAGGGGGACTACCTCACATCGGTGGACCTCACAGAGGCCTACCTCCATATTCCCATCACCAGCAATCACCGACAGTTTCTCAGGTTTTATTACATGGGACATCATTACCAATACAGGGCACTCCCATTCGGCCTGTCGTCGGCCCCAAGGGTTTTCTCAAAGGTGCTGGCTGT
>NW_015386429.1:893737-936684 GCF_001527695.2 Protobothrops mucrosquamatus
TTCCCCGTCTCCATTCATCCGGCATTATAAATTGGACAGGTACGCCTCGGCAGAGGCTTCCTTTGGCAGAAGGGTTCTTCAACAAGTGGTGCCTCACGACACAATTCCAAACTTGCCCGCTTCCCTCCCGTAGGGACTGTGGGCTTTGGTATGTCCCAATCGTGGATTATCCATCTCCAGTGCTGCAGAAGAGGCGTTGCCTTACCTGAACACCGTTTCTCAGCACGGAAATGGATAATCCACCCCCACCCAGGTAGGTCCTTAGGCCTAGGGGTTAGTCTGTGAGCCAATATGTCTTGCTGTCAGCCAGTGCTGTGTCCTCGTCAAAAACTGGGGGATGATAGGCCCAGGACAGGCGTGGCAAGTTTGGCTGACTTGATCTGATTGGGCAGGAGGATTAAGTTAACCCAATCGTGGATTATCCATCTCCGTGCTGAGAAACGGCGTTCAGGTAAGACAACGCCTCTTCTCATTTTGGAGAATGGATTGGAGTTCTTTCTCATTTTAGCATGCCCAGCATAGATTTCTAAACTCTTTGTTACCAAATTCTCAATTGTACATAACAGTACACAAGTATTGTTAGTTGAAGTAGTTGTATTTGATAAAATAACACATTGAGGGGACGGTATCAGATGGTCACATGGAAGAATGGTCCATAAAAGTAAAATAACTTTTTACTTTTACTGAGAATAGATAAGTGTTAATCAAAGAAGCTGGTAATAGTTCTAAGATCTGTATCCCAAATCTAGTAGCTGTCTGCATGAACCCACCGTTCGTTCATTCATTCATTCATTCATTCATTCATTCATTCATTCATTCATTCAAATTTTGAGACTGCTCAATTTGTTATTAACTCTAAAAGGTTTACTTTTAAAAAAAGTAAAAAGAAAAAAAACTGATAAAAAAGGAACATGCCCAATCAGAAAAATAAACATTCAATTTTAAATTAAACAAATTAAACTGACTAGAAGTGACTATACAGCTAGCTTAAACAGAGAAAACAAGTTTTGAATAATTTTTGGAACATCTTGGGAGCTCCATGAATCTCCAGGGGGATACAATTTTAGAGGGCATGTGCTGCTACTGAGAATGTGCACCATAAGATGACACTGATAGAAAAAACTATAAACAAAAGTTATTGGTGTTATTTATACTGTATAATGTTTTCTATCTATAAAGTGCATTATGAATAAGGACAGTCAAACTCTGTTCCTGGACCTTAATTGGCTTAATTTAGTTATACATGCCTTATCATAGCAGAGATGTGATTTTTATTTTTTTTATTTATATTTTTGCATTAGGATATTTAAGAGCTCTGGGTTTAAGCTCATCTGATAGCATATCCAGAATAGGTCTGCTTTGCTTTGTTTGGGACCAGTAGACACATCATTGAGTCATTACAACTTTGCAATAAGGAAAAGTAAATTCATATTTCTTTTTCTCCAGTGTCAGATTTAAGTAGCATTTCATTTACAAACTAAATAGTTTATTATTATTTAATGGTGACCTGCAAAAGAATGCACTAAGAAAAGGGGGAAATTCAGCTGAAACAATGTGCCAAGAATAGAAGCTCTACTGATCAACATTCTGGTGGTGGAGTAGAGGATCCTGGGGGCTTAGGATACAAAATTTGTGTTTCCACTGTTATTGCAATGTCTGGATTTGCCCTGGATGAGAAGCAGATTTGTTGACTCTGCAGCATGGGAAAGAGCCAACCGCAGATTTACTGCAGAGTTGGTTTAGCTGTTTGCCCCTTTCCAAGTGTTATGAAAAGAGTTTTTAAAATGTTTGGCTTGGCCTCTCTGCTGCACAATAAATTGTTATCTAAAACAATAGAGAACAAAGGAGGAAAAAAAGTCATAAATACATACCAGGAAATGCAAAGCTCCATTTTGGTGCTGGAGTCGCAAGGGCATTGGGTTTCATTGACTTGAGTCTCTGTGGAAAGCTGACTGCTCCACAGGAAGGCCCTGCGTTCCTGTCCTTTCAGTGAACCTGCCTGAAAGGAATACAGGAGTTATTGAGTAATCAAGGCTTGTCAGCACCTTGGTTATGCAGCATGGTTCAATCCGATAATGTGAATGGAACCAGTAATAGCACTGATGAAAAGCACACTGGTTTGAAAAGGGCCTTGAATGATTTTTTTTGTTCATTTTCTGTTTACATGTAATGTGTTATTGATGCCATTACCTTATAACACAGCTGCTTGTTTCATAGAAAAATGGGAAATTAGTCATTATTTCTTTAAAAGGAGAGAGGGGGAGCCAGGGAAACAGAGAAACAGAAGGGAAGAAAGACAGAAAGAAAGAAGCACTATTATATGAAGAAAATTGCATTTGAATACTGTGACTGAAACATATTGATTTTCTGGAACAGACTTTTTAGATTAAAAATGCCAGTGCTAAATCCTTGCATAACCTATAGTTCATATGAAGTTCATGTATCATTTACTGTTATTCTGGGAAAATAGCACAATATTTAGTGAAAACATAATTCGGAGAAGTCTTGACTTGCTAGCATTTGCGTGCCTTTTTAAAAAAATCATGGCTCGGAGCTTAGCATACCAAGGGTTTTTCTCAAATACTTTAAATTGCAGCACATTTATCTTTTTTAATTGTCTGAGCATCTTCATTTGATTTTCACCTTGATCTTTAGATCTTTTTTATTTTTGTTTTTTTATTCACACTTGTTCATTGATTGCATTGAACATGTAAGAGGAATTTACTCTCCACCACCAATCTCCACAAGTAGTTTGTTGGTCGTTGATTTTAATTCAGAAAAGTTTGAAATAGGATTAGTGTCATGCCTATATCTCCTTTACCTATTATAGGGAAATGTTACATAAAGCTATTATTTCTCTCCCTACTTTTGCAAAATAAATTATCTGAATGTCCTGGCTGTGTTAATTAAAAAAATATTTCATACATCTGTGGTAATCTGACTCAGCCCAAAGTCTAAATAAATGACTTTTCTATTAATAGTAAAGGCATGCAAGCATCCCACCAGCTCTCTTAGTGTTCCCTGTTAGCTTCCAGAATGATTCTGGGGCTTATGCCTGGAATATTTTGAATGTCTACTCTAGACTAATTTGGCTACTGATTATTGAGGCTGCTTATCTTGATATGATTCTCTACTTGTCTAATTTTTGAAAAGAGTGTACAAATATAAGACTAATGGTATGTGAATATGGAAAAACTAATAACTGTTTGAGGTGAGAGAAAATGCTTGTTATCAATTTGTGGGAAATTTTGTATACAATATTATCACATAATTTGTTTTACGAGTGTGCAGTTAATTAATCTCCAGTGTGTTAGAACATCATTTCAAAGACATGCTAAAATATATAATTAAACACATGCATAAAGATGTATTTTATTCCAAGCTTAATTTGTTTAAGCTAATAGAATTGTAGCACAATAGGACATGTACTATAAACAATTTGTTGAGTACCTAAGTTCCTTTCCACAGATTTGTCTGTTGTGCCTATTAAGAATTTGCAGAGTTGAATTTCTGAATTTCTGAATTTCTTTTTTATAGGTTTTATTATTTTTTAAATTACAATTTTTAGAGCTTAATAAACAACATGTTATCTGGGTTCACATGTTTAACATTAACTTCTTCAATATAAATCTATTCAGTACTGCACAATCCAGTATTTTTTCCTTAATCTTCCTTTCTTCCCCATATTTTTCCCTTTTCCCCTATTTAAACAATTACAATTCTTAGTACTATTGATGTATACAAAGATAGATATAGACATCTTAATTATATTTTACTAATATTATAGAAATAGTAATATCAATTCATAAGTCAATATCGTTTTTGTGCTTATTAAAGTTTGATTTCCCATCAATATTTAAAGTATCTTTGTCAATTATGATTTTCTCAATATTAATTATATTTATATAGCTAAAAAGTTTTATTCATACCAATCCTCCTCTTATTTTCAAATTTCCCTTATCAAAAAAAGAAAAAAATGCTATTTTAATTCTAAATCATATCTTCCATTATAAAAATCTAGTTATATCTATGGGTCATCCATTCTTTTAATCATATTCAAACAGGTATATTAAATAGATAGTGCCTCCTCTGATAGATCAAATCCTCTGTTTTTTAAGTCTAACTCCCACTTTCTTTCTTTGCCAAGCAGCTTTCCGGGCCAAGGCAATTAAATCGCCCAACAATTTTCTTTCTGTTTTTGTGAAAGCTGCTTGGCATGAGAAAGACAATTTAGATAGAGTATTTTTGGGGAGGAACTCCGCCCATCCACATTCCCTAGACATTTCCCCTGCCCGCTCTATGTTCCATTTTCTAGAATCTTCTTCCTTGCCATCAGGTGTATTTTGGAGAAAGGAGTAAAGGATC
This sequence comes from Protobothrops mucrosquamatus, assembly GCF_001527695.2. Taxonomy (NCBI): domain Eukaryota; kingdom Metazoa; phylum Chordata; class Lepidosauria; order Squamata; family Viperidae; genus Protobothrops; species Protobothrops mucrosquamatus. The sequence goes on from NW_015386429.1 coordinate 898,103, forward strand.
TTTTGTATTTTCATTGTTATAGGTAGGTCTTGGAGTATTTTATTTGTGTATATATCTCCTCCATCTCTAGGTTCATTTCTTCTGCTTCACCTTCTGATTTCTGGTTAGGGTTGCCAGGTCTGCTTCCAAAAAATAGCGGACAAGCGGGGGGGGGGAGTTAAGTAGTAAAAAAAGTAGACTGTACAGCTTTAGATTACGTACCATTTCATCATAAAGCTTTTGAATAAAAAAAATGTCCACTATTTTGTGAAAAAAATAGTGAACATAATGTGAAAAAAGCAGACTGTCCACTCAAATAGTGGACACCTGGCAACCCTATTTCTGGTTTATTTGTTCATACTTTGTAATCATTGTCTGGGAACTTTGTAGCTTCAACTTGGAGATTTGGTCCTTTATATCATCTAAGTTATTTTTAGTCTCATTATGATTTCTTTTTATGTCCTCTTTGTGTGCAAGAATTGTTTGATGAATTTGCTGTAGCATAGAGAGTATTTCCTTCTGAAAGGTATTTGTTTTTTCTCTTGAGACATCATTCCTAGAAATCCTCTAGTATCACCAGTCTCAGTAAGTGGAACAAAATTTCCTCTGGTTTTCTGGTCTTTATATATATAACCTTTATAATCCAATCCTAATAGCAATATTTTATAGTAATCTTTTTTCTCAAGTATCCTGAAAATTATCAGTCAGGCAAAGTTGTAATCCACAATGTTCCCAGTGTTCAGAATGTTTAACCTCCCTGCAGCCAGATGTATTCAAAAGTCAAATTTTTCTTTCTCTCCCACTAGCTCTTGAGATTAAAATTCCAACTCAGTAGGTATTTATAGTCCATGAAGGTCAAGATAATAAATATGCCAAAATATTTTCCTTTATTGCCAGCTGTTCTCCCTTAAGCTGAAAGTTACCAAACAGCCAAGGAGCTAGTTATAGTGCTGTACACAAATCCACTACTAGATGTCATTCAAAGTCCATTTTCCACTCTTAAAACAAAAGGTTGATTTCTTATATTTCTCATAGTTTTTTTTCCAAAGAGAAAATCTCAGTTCTCAGATTTATCAAAACTGTAGCTTTGTATTACTTTCACTTCAGTATTGTGTATTTCTGTCCTCCATAAAAAAATTTAAAACACTGCTCCCGTTCACGTCCAGAGGTTTTAAGCTTCTTGGGAGCCTTTCCCAGGAAATTCAGTTGTAAAATAATAAAGAAAGGATCAATATTATAACCCATTCCAAACATGCTGTTTACGAGGTGCTAATTAAAGCTTTTGTTCTTCGGTTGTCAGCAGCTAATGGCCAGCCACAGAGGTGTGGCTGGTCTTTCCCCTGCTAGTTTAGAGGGCTTTCCTTGGATTGAACGGAAAGACTGCCGTCTCTCCATGATCGACAAGGCACCCCTCCTTCTTCATTACCTCTTCGGGGTGACTTTAGGCTCTTTTCAGGGTCCCCAGGAAGGTGAAATCAGGCAGAGCTTTGCCTTTCTCCATCTTGTCTTGATGCGACGCAAAATCGAAAGTCTGCTCTGAATTTCTGAATTTCTTTACTTTGCCTCATATTATTGCAGTGTTTCTAGATACATATAAAAGTGATCACATAGTGGAGCAATGCTTTTTAAATAGGCAAAGCAAACTTTCTGTCACTATCCTCTTACTTATTTCTTAAGTTTTCCTCATTCATTTGTTATTTTTCTCATTTTGCTTATTACTAGAACATGGTGAAAATGTACTCATTTAAGTTTAGGATAATTTACCCAGGCTTTGATCCAGTTAAATAAAGATTAATAACTATTTTGCATTTTTTTTACTTCAGTAATGCAAATAAAATATCCCATATTTAATCTTTTAACAAAGCTCATAAAAATAGTTATTTTAAGATTTGGATAAATTAATCAGTTTATTTCTTGCCCACTTTTAGATTCACTTGTATTTAGTAATGAATTTCCTCTGTCTTATATCTGCATCTTCCCAATTAAAATATGCTGTTTATTTTAACATGCAGTGTCCTCTAATATATAGAAAAGGTAAAATCTAGCTTTTGCACTACGTGAATTTTGCGGTGTGATGGATAACTGTTCCAGTATATACTTTAGTCCAAAAGTATTGGTTCCTTAAAAAGGGTATCCAATAAAATGCTCTTCCCTCTGAATCTGGAGTCTTAATAAATACTGGCACATAAAGATGGATGGAGAATAGGGAATGCTTTCAGAAAGGCTGTAATTGAATTCATCTTGCTTTTTAGCAAATCCTAGGATTATTAGACTGTATTATAAACGTGGAAAACCGGTTTGGTGTAGTGGTTAAAGCATCAAAGTAAAAGCCATGAGACAATGAGTTTTAGTTCCAGTTTAGGAATGAAACCAGCTTGGGTCAGTTCTTTTTCTCTCAGCCCTAGGATGAAGGCAGTGGTAAACCATTCCAAAAGAAAATGACTTTTCTATCACTTACTTATAAATTTGTTCTATTTGAACTAGAAACATGTTGAACCTACATATAAAACATGCTCCTTACTACTGGTATGGGCTTATCCATGTAAGTAACACTGAACTTAGATTGACCATTAAAGGAGCCATGGTTTTAATGAATTTGCCTGTCTTTTTGCCATTGCTACTGGCCTTTTTCTTTCAGTCCATGATGGCAGTTTGAATACTACAGGGACTCTGGAGAAGCTCTATTTTAAATTTCTTTTCATCTTTCCTAGCTGTGTGCGTAAGAGCAGGAGCATAAGTGAGATATAAATAGAGATGAGTGGAAGTCTCTGGAGATGATGAACAGCGGGGCTTTACAGACAGAAGAGAAGAAACTGACTTGACAGGGATTTAAAATGCACTCATGGTAGATAATTAGTTTTAATAAAACATCAATAGCCAATCATTATATGTTCTAAATTGTGTTTTAACAGAATTTTTTTTATATATAATTGAGTCTAAACATTAATCTAGAAAGCCTCTTCTTTGCTACTTTTAGATACAGATTATAAGACAATTTGGATATAGGAGAGAGGCAAAAGTCTTGTTAAATTCTGATTCTTCTTGCAGTAAATCACTGTATCATGAAAAAAAAAGCTATGTATCATTGAAAGAAATGTTTTCCGCCTTTGAATTGAATTTAAAACTTGTGTTCTTTTTCCGGTTGGTCAGGAAGCGTAATAATTCTGTCACTGCATTTGGATTGAAAGTGGCTAGTTCCAGATCATGAATCAGAGTAGCCACGATTTAGAAAGTTTTAACTACTTAGAAGTTTGGATGATCGAATATATTCTATATTGGATACAGAAGAGATGGGTTAATGGTCAAAGTACAGAGAGAGGCATTCAGCCATGCATGAGAGAAGTTTGCCATATGGTCTACAGTTCACCACGCATAGCAAAATAAAACGCTCTTGAGGAGTCTCTACCAGCTTGAGAAGTTTCTACCACCTTATCTCACAGTTGGCTACCCTGACATTTATTGTGTTTATCTATTATTTGCAAATATGAACATCTGTCATATATATCTTTTAAGAATATACTTTCTTAAACACTGTACAATAAGATAGGATTTGCATGCTGGTACTGATCTGGAGGCAGGAGTTATTCAAAGGTTGGATCAATATCAGCAGCAAATGGGTCTCCTCAGGGTGCCGTCGGCCAAGCAATGTCGGCTGGCGACCCCCAGGGGGAGGGCCTTCTCTGTGGGTGCCCCCACCCTCTGGAACGAACTACCCCCCGAGATCTGGACGATTCCGGATCTCCTTACTTTCCGCCGCGCCCTCAAGACATGGCTTTTTCAGCAAGCGGGCCTGGCCTAGGGAGGATTTTAAATCGGGTTTATTTTAGGAGTAATTTTTAAATAGCACAACTTTAAATATTTGGTTTTAATTGGTTTTACTTCGGTGGGGTTGCAAATGTATTTATGTTTTTTAATATGTTGTGAGCCGCCCTGAGTCCCGTTGGGAGAAGGGCGGGATATAAATCAAATCAAATAAAATAAATAAATAATAAAAATTCTACTGTATGTGCGAAATTACTGCTGCATTTGGTTAGAATATTTATTAGGAGGTTTGAATTTAGCTCATGGTAAAATGTGTAAATGTTTAATTTCCTTGTATCTGTTAAAAGATAAATGATTACTTTGTGATGTCAGAAATAATCATATGATGACCATTTTATACCAAGATAATTTTTAAAAAAATCTGCTTGCAAAAGAGGAAACAAATGCTTTTGTCCACCTATCCTGGAGTAGATGGTTTCATATGTTCCAGATTCTCTTGGTTGGAACCAATGAGAGCTACAATTCCAAACAAACAGAGAATACAGATAAATGCACACTGCCTTACTGCTCCGTTCTCTTTCTCTCCCTCTCTCTTTATAGGTTGTGTCTCCATATAAGTGGGCATTTATGCTTGTTATGTTTGCATAAATTCAGTTTCTTTAACAAAAAATAAAACTTTTTGACCTATGTAAATTCCTGATTTACATAATCATGATGAGCTTTACATAAATTTGATTTATGTAAAACTCATCAGTAACAAAAAGTTATCATTGCAGAATGACTTTTTGAGTAAAGTAATAACATTTAGGATTAAATGTACAGAGTCAGGTAAAGAGAAGTGTTGCTATGTTCCTTTATCCTATTTTTCTCAGTAGGAAGACTAATTTGTGGAGGAATTCTATTAAAAAACGGAAAGCTATAAAGCTCCTTTTTACAGCTTTGCTGGAGAAAGATGTGGAAGCCAGGCCCTTGAGACTCACCTAAATATTTCTTCAGAAGGTTGAATTACACTGTAGTGTTATCTTGGAACTATGCATTTCTTTTAGGAATCCTTTTAAGTTATCAGGGGATGAATTTTAGCCTACCTGAGAATCTGATTTGAGTGGTTTTGATTAAATCAATGAGTAAATGGTTTATAAATCATAGTTAATAGCTTAGCATGATATGAACTAGTTTGTGATAAATTCTTCAGCAAAAAAAAAATCATGGCACTTTTGTGCATACTATTTCTCAAATTAGCATTCAAATAAGCATCTGTGCTGGTTAGGAATATAGATAATCTTAGCTTCAGCAGCTGTACAAAAAAGCTTTTGCAGTATTCCTGACATTTCTTCATTAAAGACTGTTTCTTCAAAATGGCATTTACTTTTTTAATAAGAGTGAGATAAGTCATCTTTTAATAGAAGAAAAGAATAGAAAGAAATTCTAATATTCAGTACAAATAAAAATATATGTCTAATTGGTGTTTAAAGTATTTCAGGAAATGTTTTAGTTTGTTAGTCAAAGGTCAGTAGCCATCTGAAAAGTTCTGAACAGCCAGATGCTAACTGTTAATTTATTTATCTCTAGAAAAGGAATGAACAATTTTTGTACTTACCAGTCAACTTCAAATATAATTGTTGGAATAATGACATCTTGTGATGAAAGAAAAGTAAAATCATATGCCTTAATCTATATTTGGCACTATTTTAGACCATGCACAACATGCTAAATAAACTTGTTTGGATTTCTAATAAATAGAATGGACAAAATGAAGGAAAACTGTGCTTGTACTGTAAAGAAATTGAGGTGGTTTATATAAAAAAAGGAAAAAATAAATAATATAAGAGAAATAAACAACTTTGATTTCCGAAGATTTTTTTAATTTAAAAATTAAATTCTAACATAGAAGGTTTATTGTGGAACTTTTGTTTTAATAGAATAATGAAATACAAAATAAATTTTCTATTTAAGAAATGTAAATGAATGTCAAAATATCTTTCTATTGTTGTTTGAAATAAATAAAATTCCATATAGTGGTTAGATACCAAATTTTAAATAAAAGGTTGACAGAATAAAATGAAAAACCTAACATTTATGATATAGCATTTATATTCAGTAAAATAATTTATATCCAATATTGATATAATAAATAATATTATGTAATATTCAAAATAATCTTAAGAAAAAGTTTGATTTTTAAGAGTATTGATGCTGTAAAGGACTTAAATGAATTTACAGAACAAAAATGATCAATGGACATGTTCTTACTCCATAAATTCCATTACTGCATGTGGTTTAGCGGCACTTTTATGATCTCTGTCCTGCTTTCAAATAATTAGAATGTATTCACTCAGAGTACTTTTTCTGGGCTTGGCCAAGAGTTATACGGTTTGAATGACATCAGAAAACGTATTTCCTGTCTTAATGGCTACCTGGTAAATTTATTAACTTACAGTTTGATTTTCAAGTTGTAGTAGTATGATGCTGGCATTTTAGGACATTATGGAAGCATTCCAGTCTACCATGTACTACATTCACCATGATGTGGTGGCCCTGAGTCAGATGTATATATTTCTGGTAAAATAATTATGATATTGCTGCAGGTCTGTTGCCTGTTTTCTATTGCTTTCTAAGCTATTTCTTAGTATATTGAAGAGACTGAACAAAAAATGCTACAGCAAGGAAGATAAAATTCTAAAGAAAACACTGTCTCCCTTTTCTTCATTGTGGTAAAACTCACTAACCAGCTTTTTTTTTAGTAATTTATTGCTTAATGAGCTTTGGTACCAGGTAGCATTTTCTTTTCTTTTCTTCTCTTTTTTAAATTGTTGTTATATATTTCAAGACATTTTAGATATTTGACACTATTAATTTCTCTTTTGTATGGTTTTGGGATTTTAAATTGATTTTCTTAATATTTTAAAACAACAAGATGTTGAAATAAGAGGAAATAAGGGTCTTCCGTCTGTTCCTCCCTTTCACGTATCAGCTTCCTGTTTATCACATGAAGAAGTGTTGGACAGAGCCAAAGGATTAACTCCATGAGAACTATTTGGAATGTAGTCGCTGAGCACCTAGATTTAAAATGAAAATTATAAAAATCTCTTCTCTTAGGAAGAGAAAATGCAAACCTTCAACAAATTAAACCTTGTGTAAAATAATCATATGAATGCATAAAGAACCAGTAACCTCTAAAGTAGTATGGATATATGTTCTGCGAAGATTTTCATAACACTTCCATTTTAAAGAGGTATTTATTTCTTCCTAAATAAGCTAAAGAAACAGAAGCAAAATATAAACAAAGTATTTAGGAACTATTTAATCAGATTTCATATTCTTTCTCAGCTGTTTATTTATTTGATTTATATTATAACATATTTGGAATTTCATTTAAAGTTCACCACTGTTTTTCAGCTAGTGCAATTTTAGCTTAACTATATTTTATCCTCAGTTGCTATATTTGGTCTTCAAGTTATTATTATAGTTCCTTGGGGTATATTTAAACTCACCTTATTGTAATAGATTATGGAATGGAATGTCTAATATGTCTAATGTAGAATAAATGACTCTAATGATTTATGATACAGCACTTCAGTTTTATTGAACATAAGGATTATTGTACTAAAATGGATGGTGTATTGCTTCTTTAGCATAAAATACTGAATAACATATTCAAGAAAATGGATGGAATGGCCAGTTCATAATATTCTGGCCCTATTAAAGAGAGGTCTTTAATAAGCAAGAGTGTCATTACACTTGAAAATATACGGATAGATGATTCATTATCTAGAACAATGACAGTGATCAGCCGAGTTGCTTGTTAAAAAGAAAGCTTCACAGAAGATGAAATACATCCTGTTTTGACCCATGAAATGGCCATTTCTGTTTCACTTTGCTTTTTTGCTGCAATGATGATAGCAGGAATTAGTGTTTAGGAAATATATCTTTCCGATTAGGCATTTAAAGCGAGAAAGAATTTTTCTCTGTGTTAATGTGAATGGTTATATAATGCACAACTCTTTTCCAAATTCATAAACTCTATGTGCCTTTGATGTAAATGTCTCTGCATTTTATTTTTGTATCATCATATTTTTCATATAGTTCTATTTAAACATTTCCTCATTAACATTCCTAGTTGGCTTTTAACATTGTTGGTATACAAAAGTACAATTTTACATTTTTATTTGCTTGTTGTTTTGCCAAAAAGCAAATATGAAAAAGGTTTGCATAAAAATATTGATTAAGTGTGCTTATTAGATAATTATAGGTCATTGCAAAGAAATTTTTTCACTTTCTGAAGAAGAATTCACTAGAGGGATATGGCATTTTTAATGAAATATTCAAAATAATATTCAAATATTATTAATCATAGTTGCTCATAGATGGAGGAATTATACAATATTAAATATGAGCCAGCAGTGTGCTGCAGCTGCCAAAAAAGCCAACACAGTGCTAGGCTACATTAACAGAGGGATAGAATCAAGATCACATGAAGTATTAATACCACTTTACAATGCCTTGGTAAGGCCACACTTGTAATACTGCATCCAGTTTTGGTCACCACGATGTAAACAACAAAGATGATTAGGGGACTGGAGGCTAAAACATATAAGGAACGGTTGCTGGAATTGGGTATGTCTAGTTTAACGAAGAGAAGGACGAGGGGGTACATGATAGCAGTGTTCCAATATCTTAGGGGCTGCCACAAAGAAGAGGGAGTCAAGCTATTCTCCAAAGCGCCTGAAGGCAGGACAAGAACCAATGGGTGGAAACTGATCAAGGAGAGAAGCAACCTAGGAGAAACTTCCTGACAGTTAGAACAATTAACCAGTGGAACAACCTGCCTCCAGAAGCGGTGAATGCACCAACACTGGAAGTTTTTAAAAAGAAACTGGACAGCCATTTGTCCGAAATGGTATAGGGTTTCCTGCCTGAGCAGGAGATTGGACTAGATGACCTCCGAGGTCCCTTCCAACTTTATCATCATTATTATTATTATCATACATGCCTGGGCTATACAAAGTGAACAGGATGCTAAGGACCTTCCTCGGGAACTCCCTCCCTCCCTTCCTCTGTCTCTCTCTGTCTCTCTCTGTCTCTCTTGTCAAACTTTGGCATTCCAAGTGATGTGGCTATGAAGGAAAACTGTGTTTACTTGTCATGCTAGATGCTATTGTGGATTAACATTTTGTAACATAAAAATATGCAACATATAGATTGTAAATCATTGCTGTGTTAATGCTGTGTTAACTCAGGGATAATGACAATTGTGCTGGAAAATCAACTGTACAAATGAGAAGGTGATAGTTAGCCATTTGTTTTCTGAAATGTACCATACATAAGATGGTAGAAAAGTGCTGTAACTTGGTGATAGAAGTCATGATTTACAGGCAGAAAATCTCAGACTAAATTCTCAGCATCTCCAACTGGAGTTTACATAAAACTATTGGCTAATCAATGAACGCTCCAATGACCTGGAAGGTAGTAGTAAATAGGTGTGACTTCCATTCACGGACTGGCAAAGATGGATTAGGTTTAGTGTTGCTTACCATCATCTCATTTTTTAAAAGATAACTAATGGGACAGCTACTTTCATGCATACATAATTAAGAGTGTTCATTTCGTCAATGCTACTACCTTTTGGCAACACACTGATTCTTGTTCCAAAGAGATAAACAAGACTGCCAAAAACAAATTTCTCCTAATTCATTAAGATGGTGTCCAAAATGAGCCAGCTCAAGTCCCTCAGATCCTGGGTAATTGCTGCTTATCTCTGTATGACAGAATTGGGAATCTTTTAAAGACTAAAGTCACATGGAATTATTTTTGAAAAAAGAAAAATCTGACTAGCTATGACAATAAGCTATTAGGTGGGGCTAGGATTTTTCTTCCTGCTCCTCATGCAGGGGTAGTATGCTTTTGTATTGTTGTGTTGTTGTTTTTTACTATATTAGGCCAGTAGCATAGTGATTTATAAATGTTTTACTCATTCATGACTTCGTCTCCACCCCAAAAACATTCAGTTGTTTGAATGCCTCAAGGTAGCACAATCTGAAGTACAATCTGTGGGAGGTAGGAAGGATTTTGACAACTACATGCAGCATTAGAATCACAGCTTGCATACTGTTGAAATAGACAGTATTGGACTGGTTGGACAATGATGTAACTGGCTTGTAACATAACTTACCCTTTAAAATCTGCTTTTAGGAGACTCTACTTAAAATAAATAGGTAGATGACATATATGACATGTCTTTCCACCAGCAGATTTTATTAAGATTAGGCAGATTCAATATGTAGCATTGTATTAATCCAGGCAAATTATAGAACTACTATCTTACAGGGATCCTTTGTTTCCAACCAAAGAAGCATTAAGATGCCTTATCTCCTCAGACACCTCTTTAGTTAAGATTTCATGATTTCCTACATATTGCCTTCTGGTTGGTTGTTTGGCACCTGCTACTAGATTTAACTTCTTTGTTTTTTTGCTTCAGCATTTCATCTCTTTCTCTGCTTGTCATCTATTTGCTTACTCTTACAATTATCAATCAATCTCAGCTCCACAAATTAGATTATTGTAATGACTGCAGTTTGGTTGCATTTGATTATGTTTTGATGTCAGCTGAATTTAATTCTAGTGAATTTAATTTTGATTCTTCATTGGCTTAATCCTGAATCTCATTCTTGTTTTTAAAATCCAAATTAGGCTTTGAGAAGCCTGTTTAAAAGAGTTTCCTGCATTAATCTTGTAAAAGCTTTATTTATTGTTAACAATGATATAATGACTTCAAGGTTAAGGGTCTTTATCCAATTACTTCTATATGCTCACATTTCTTTAATGTTTATTGATGGAACTGAAACTTATATACTTCTCTCCATATTTTTGCTTTGTATATTTAAATAATAGTTGAACTAATCACTGAATTTATAGCCTAATTGATTTATTTTTACTTCTGAGAGTTATGATTGTATTGAAGATTTCCACTTCACTGCTTAACAATGGCTATTTATGATTGTATCACATAATCTGTCCAAGAAGCTGGCAAGCCATACAGTGAGAGAAATGTTACCATTCCCTTAGCTTCTTGGATATATGAATTGGAGAAAGATTGTGATAAAATGTTCATCTCCATGCAACTAGTTGCTACAAACATCTGGCTCCCAATGTGATTTACACTCAAGCTATCTTAGCAACCACACGGCATATGGTCATATGTAGCTGCCCACTTCCCCCTTCAGATTCGTGCCAGAACCATAAGCCAGACCTTTAGAACAGTTTGTGTAAGATCAATAACATTGTACAGAAAAATTGCTCTAGCTCTGAAATTATTCAGATGATTTTACATAGTAATTGATCTCTTGGAAACAAGTGATCGAAACTTCTTTGAAACAAAGATCCTAGGCATGTTTATATTGTCACTGGGACAATAATGTAATGCCCTTATATAGCTGCACTTCAATTAGTCCATAGTTTAGCATCTGTCATTTTTCCAATTATATCTATTTGACTGTTTATGTAATGGAGTATTATAGAAGAACTAGCAATTTTAAGCTTTTTCTAAAATGGCTCTTCCCTCTTAATTGTATATTTCATTATCAGAGTTAGCTGATTGGAACCAAGTCTACACACAAAGACAAATATTCATTAATGCTACTGTTATATTATATTAATTATAGTAACACATGTATGGTAGATTTCATTTATCTTTGATTGTTAGCTGAGTACATTCACATTTCTGCAGAAATCATAATTTCTAATCCAGATAATAAGAATACCTTAATCCACATATTTCTTAGCAGTTTAGTAGCAAGCTACGATATTTGGTGATAAAAAGTTACATAAACTACAAAAAGAAAAGAAATTAACTAAAGAAAAGAAAATGATATTGAAATTACAAGAGGGAGTATTAATGGAAAACGTGACTATACAAACAGAGCCAGTTTGGTTTAGTAGTTAACTGGAAAGCGGGAGAATGTGCATCCCAGTGCTATCTTAGCCATGAAAGTCAGATGAGTGACCTTGGGCCAGTTACTCTCTCTTATCCCAATTCATCTAACAGTTTCACTTGTTACAGTCTCAAAGTTTAACTCATATTAACAGTTCTTGTTAATCTCAAACTCAGATTTATATAAAATAAGACCTTTTATAATACATTATTAGCTTCATTTTATCAGTCAAGTTGACAGGCATCATAGAATCAGAAAGGGTAGGATAGATAGAAAGAAAAACTCTGAGGAAACCGCAGTTGCTTTTATCATACACTGTGTAATGTAATGATGGCAACAAACTGATTTTGCATGAATTTGGTGGTTCACTGATATTTTACAGTAGTACCTGATCATTCTATAATTACATTTTCAGAAAATGTATTTATTATTTAAAGTAGTTTATTGTTATTGTATTTATTTTTTATCTTGCCTTTATTATTATTATAAATAACCCAAGGCAAAGGACATATTTAGTATTCTTTCCTTCTTCTATTTCCTCCCAACAACAACTCTGTGAGATGTATTGGGCTGGGAGAGAGTTGCCAGTACCTAGCCTGTGAGATGTATTGGGCTGGGAGAGCTGCCAGTACCTAGCCAGCTTTCAGGCCTGAGATTCGACTAGAATTCATAGTCTCCTGGTTGTTGCCTCGTACCTTAACCACTGCTAAACAAAACTGGCCATCAAAATGTATTTGTTTGATGAGATGAATAGACCAATCTGTATTTGTCTGAATGCAGATATTGGAGACAATGGAGCTGCTTATGTGGTCACATAAGTTCATTGTGTCAATTGTACATCACTTCTTATAGTCTTTAACATGTTCAGCTGTAAGATCTGAAGGAAAATTATCCAATATTATCTGAACCCAAGTGAACTTTTTTCCCAATCCAAGAATGTGCTTGTTTAATTAAAGTTCCAGATTACATGGAAAGTTGTATTGAAATGAACACAGTTATAGATTGAGCCTATTGGGCCTAAGAAGTGGACAGTGTCCTTATTGACATTTCAGTCACCTATTCTTTCATCCCATGCCCTTTCCGGCTAATAAAAGCTGCTTTGGTTGTGTCTTGTGAATTGATTCTAGCAGTGGTGAATTCTTTCTAGGATGATAGGATTGTTCCTTTGACACTCTTAAGGAGTCTTTGGTTCACCCTCTACTCAAGAAACCATCACTGTACTCCATTACATTGGAGGATTTTTGTTCAATACCTAACTTTCCCTATTTAGAGAAGGAGCAGAGAAGATAGTCATGTAATTACAGGTAAGCACTGATGATGTACAATTATAAATCTTCTGTCTCTGGCAAATTAAGCAATGCTGTTGATGTCTTATCCTGGTGCCTCGTGTCATTGGGGGTCTGGATGGAAAACAGTAAGCTGCAATTGAATCCAAGCAAGATAGAATGATTCTTGTTTTGGGGCCTGTTAATTCTTGAACTTTGGTACTGGATTTGAAGGGTTCTGGATGCAAAACTCCTGCTCAAATAACAAGTGGAAATCCTGACTAGAAATGCATTTTCACAGCTTTGGGTTGCGTATCAGTTATGCCCATTCCTGGATCGGGAGGCTCCACTCATGGTCACTTGTGCCCTGGTCACCTCCTGAATGGGTTACTCTAATGAGCTCCACATGGGACCTAGAGTGGCACATATTACACCTCTTCTTTGCAAGCTCCATGGATTATCAATTTGCTTCCAGGTCTAATTCCAGGTACTGTTTTTGACTTTTAAAGTCCTTCATGGCAATAGGACCAGCTTATTTAAGGGACCACTTCTTCCCAATTATATAATGAACCCATCCATTAGATTTAGTAGAAGTGGTATGTTGCAGTGTTAAGGGGTCACATCTGATTGGACCCGGGAGACAAGCTACTTCTGTCATGGCACTTGCTCTGTGGTACCTTATCCTGCTTACGTGAGATTGGTTCCATCTCTTCTGACCTTCCAGACGTTCTTTAAAACAGGATTATTAAATCAGACTTGGGATCACAAAGAAACAGTAATTTGATCACTCTGTTGTTTATAACCTAATGTTCTCTCTTAGCCTTTTATAATGTTATTAATTTTTTATACTTTTTAAATATTTTAAAAATTCTTTTCTATGGTTATTTGCACACTGCCCAGAGTCATGCTACATGAGATGAGCAGCCATATAAATATAATCAGACATTAAAATGAATGAATGAATGAATGAATAGTTCCCTTTGAATTTTTTTATTCAGTGCAAGGATATCAGAAAAAGGAAGGATAAACAAAGATAGTAGGAAACTAGTTACTGTCTCTCCTTGATCTATCACCAGTGTGTCATACATTCAGATGAATGACTAAGTAAAGTATAATGTATGTGCACTGATTGCAAGAACCAGTTAGAATAGAGTCAAATTCCCAGTTACCAAGAAGATTCAAAATTATGATTGTCTCTTCACCTCTGTTGATTGCCTTGAGACAAGTATTCCTCTCCAACTCAAGATATCCTTTCAGAAAGGAAAATAAAATAAAAGTTTGTAGTCTTAGTTGCTGCTCAGCAACTGGATCCCTTTGAGAGAAGAGAGGTAAAGCCCACCATATCTCCACTGTTTTCTGTCACTTAGGGAAAAAAGATAGAGAGAATATGGGTTTCTCTGATGCTCAGAATTGAGGCTCACTCTTCTAACAAGAAAAATAGGATAATAAATATTTCATACTAGACACTGAATCTCCATGTGAGACAATTCTACAGGAAAAAAGCAGTTTCAAAGAAGCTGTTTCAAGATTCACTTTTTTTTTTTTTTGCTAGAGGAGCAGGTGGCAGCCATGGCTAGGAGGGTTGGATTGTGCACCCATTCCTGGATCAAGATGTTTTGCTCACAGTCACTCATGCCCTTGTATCTGTATTCTGACTTATTGCAGTGCATTCTATATATGGGTGTCCTTAAAACGTATTCACAAGCTTCAACTGGTGCAAAACACAGCTGCATTGGTAGTAAACAGATTTTCAACACATGTAAACTCAATGCTTGAGCTGCATTGGTTGCCAATATATTTCTGTGTCCAGTTCAAGTTACTGGTTGTCATCTTTAAAGCCCTTCATGGTTGGTACCGGAATACCTGAGGGGCCATCTTCTCCCACTTGGTTGTACCATCCAGTTCAAGCCAGCAGGTTGGGCATGTTATAGGTCCCATGAGACAAGGAATGTCAGCTGGTAGAGACTGGAATATATGCCTCATTTCCTCTAGTCCTGAAATATTCTTCAGAGACCAAGATGATCCAGAGCCTGTTGGCCTTCTGTAGGCCATGAAGTCCTGTGGTCCCAAGTTTGTTAAGGATTCTATTTCATGTCTATATTAACACATATGTCAATAGTTTTACTCGGCAACTATGTATTTTAATTATTTAATGATTTTATGTATATGTCCATATTGCTGAGATCGGTGGCTATATGTCTTATGTTTAAGTATATCTAGACATGTTGTATGGCTGTAGTATTATTATTATCCTTATCATTAATATCACCTCTTACTGATATTGTTGTTGTTGTTGTTGTTGTTATTATTACTCTGCTGCTTTGCATTACACTGAGTGCTTTTGCATCGGAGACAAATCACACTTGGCCAATAAAGAATTCTATTCTATTTCTATTTCTATTTCTATTTCTATTTCTATTTCTATTTCTATTTCTATTTCTATTCTATTCTATAGCATAGGAGATGGAGAATCCACCAACGGGTTTGTTCTGTCTTCCTGCCCAATAGACTAAGTCAGTCAAACTTGCCACGCCCATCCTGGACCAGGACACACCCAGTCTTGACTTAGTCTCCAACCCAGACAGACGTGACAAGTTTGGCTCCCAGCTTAGTTGCAGGTAGTTCAGAACAACTGCATTGGTAGATTCTCCTTTGATCTCTATAGTCTGGAGCACCCGAGTACCATGGTTCCCCCTCACTGCCCCGATCCTCCCATAGTAGGGCCTCATCTCCTGAGGAGCACGACCAAACTGACATTCCATGGTCGGAGGAGGAGGACCTGCCCCCCGCCATTTGGGGGTCTCTTTAACCCGGCCCTCTTCTTGCCACTGCTTCACAAGGCTAGCATTACTGTTGACATAGGCTCTGATCGGATTCCTCAGCCAGGCCCATCAACCAGTCCAATCCGAATCCGGTGTTTTCTGAGCCCGTCGTGACTCAGCACCACGTCCCCTGGCCCCCTCTTTTCTTGAATACAGTTCGGAAGCAATGGGCTTTACCTGGCACCTTCCCTTCCATGGGAGGAACGGACAGAAAATTGTTCAGTGCAGCACCAGACATGTCTGACGCTCTTGAGGTGCCAGCGGTGGATGAACCCTTGACCCCTTTCTTGTCTTCGTCTGCGGTGTCAGGGGATATGGCTGAGGCATTGAAGGCTGAGGACAAGAGATGGGAATTGACCTTCTGCAGGACTCATGAGGCGGCACCGTGGGCGGTAAGAGTGGCCACTTGCGCTTCTTTGTTTGCCAGGACCTCTCTCCTCTGGCTCCATCAACTCCAAGCCAGGATCCCTCAGGAGGAGGTACGTATGCACCAAGAACTGAGCAAATTAGTTGCTGCATCAGAGTATGTCTCTGATGCATCACTGCATGCAGCCATATTTTCTTCCAGGACCATAGCCTCCAATGTCACAGCACGACGACTACTGTGGCTCAAGCATTGGCAAGCTGACGCCAAATCCAAGTGGTGTTTGGCTACAGCCCCTTATCAGGGTGGTCAGCTGTTTGGAGAAGCCTAACACCTTATTTGACCAAGAATAAGGATAAGTGGAAGGTGATGACCCACCTCAGCAGGGGGACTGACAGGTGTTCTAATCCGTATGCCAGTAGGCAGTCCTTTCGATCAGGGACAGGCTTGGGTTCCACACAGCCCCCCCGCTTCTTCACAGCCAGACAGGACCGCTCGTCCGACAGATTGGGCTCTAGACCCAGGCAGCAGTATCAGGGCAAGCGGCCCTTTTGGGGGAGGTCGCCCTTTTAGAAGGTCCAAGTGATTCTTAGAAAACACCTCCCATAGGTGGCAGACTAACCCTATTCACCCACCAATGGGAAGTCACCACCACAGACCCCTTGGTCCTCCAAACCATCCGATATGGTCTGTCCCTAGAATTTGTGTCCCACCCACCGGGGCACTTTATTTCTTGCCCTCAATCAAAGAACCCAGCCAAAAAAGGCCTCATGCACGAGGCCATTCGACATCTCTTGGACATAAGAGCCATAGAACCGTTGCCGGTTGGTCAACAGGGGAGGGGTTTCTATTCCATCCTCTTTGTGGTTCCCAAAGCCTCGGGGGGATGGAGAGCGATTCTCGACCTCAAGGGTCTGAACTCACATATTGCGTACAGGAAATTCAAGATGCAAACGCTCCAGTCCATCTTGGGCAGCGTAAGGAAGGGAGACTTCCTGACGTCCATAGACCTCACAGAAGCATATCTCCACATCCCCATCCTCCCCGACCACCGGCAGTTTCTCAGGTTCTGTTATATGGGCCATCATTTCCAGTACAAAGCCTTGCCATTTGGCCTTTCGTCAGCTCCAAGGGTGTTTACCAAAATCCTGGCAGTGCTCGCCGCACACTTGAGACTGGTACTGGTACGCATTCAATACTATCTGGATGACATTCTCATCCAGTCACCCTCCCTTTCGGCCGCCCAATCAAGACCCTCCAAGACCATGGGTTCTTGGTAAATTTTCAAAAGAGCCAGACAGTTCCCTCGACCCGCCTCCTCCAGCTAGGGGCGGTCATAGACACAGACTAATGCCAGGTCTACCTGTCTCGGGAACATCAGGACAGTATCTGAGCCCTGGTCCGCAAAGTCCTCAGGGAGCGCATGGTGATACTGTCAATGCTTTCCCAGTTACTGGAAAAGATGATATCCTGCATCGCAATTGTGCCTTGGGCCAGACTGCACTCCAGGAACCTCCAATGGTTCTTGTTCCCATTTCAAAGGTTAGGCACAAGGTCCTCCAACCAGAAGGTAAGGGTTTCTGCCCAGACCCAAAATTCCCTCCGGTGGTGGTCCTCCCCAGAGGTAGCCAGAGGGTCATTCTTCAAGGAACCCGCTCGGCTCACCATTACAACAGACGCTAGTCTGTTCGGCTGGGGAGCACACCTTCAGTCGTGGTTGGCTCAGGGCTGGTGGTCCTGTTTAGACCTGAGGCACAACATCAATTGGTTGGAGCTCAGAGCCATACACCTGGCTCTCCGCCACTTCTGCAACAAGGTTGTGGGGCAACACGTGCTAGTCCTCACGGACAACGTGGCAGCAAAGGCCCATGTGAACCAGCAAGGGGGTACCTGGTCCAGGTCCCTCATGGCCGAGGCCCAGTTGTTGGGCTCCTGGGCAGAGACCAACCTTTCTTCCCTCAGAGCCGAGCACATCTCGGGAGAGGCAAACCGACAGGCGGACTTTTTAAGCAGGGCAACCGTGGATCATTCCGAATGGCACCTGCACCTGGATCTTTTCACAGAGATATCGGAGAGGTTCGGTCGACTGGTTCTGGACTTGTTCGCTTCTCCAGCGAACTCCCAACTCCTGAGATTCTTTTCCCGGTTCCCGTCTCCGGGGGCGGAGAGAGTGGATGCTCTCCGGAGTCCATGGCCATGGAGCCTGCTTTACGTGTTTCCTCCTCTTCCTCTGATCCCAGCAGCTATCCTCAAGATACTGCTAGAGTGGGCATAGGTAATATTCGTGGCCCTGCACTGGCCGCGGAGGCCATGGTTCGCTGACCTCATGAATCTCTCCAGTTCTCCTCCATGGAGGATTCCCCCGAATCACATCAAACTCAGCCAGGGCGTTCTGCAACATCCAGAAGCCCAGTGGCTTCAGTTAGCCCCCTGGCACTTGAATGCCGGATCCTGTCTTGGGAATCCTGTTCACCAGGTGTCATTTCCATGATTCAGGCCCTCCGACGGCCGGCGATGAATCGCATCTATGATTCCACATGGGAGAATTTCTGTCATTGGTGCGAAAGACACCACCTGACTATCTCGGATTTGACTATTCCAAGGATCTTGGACTATTTATTGGAGGGTCTCGATAGGGGCTTAGCGCCTAATACCATACATAGACAGATGGCAGCTCTATCCACTTTACTTACCTGTGACAACTCGGCGCCGTTGGGTCAACATCTGTTGATACGCTCCTTTATCAAGGGCGCCACCAACACCAAGCCCCCCCGTGGTTCATAGGTATCCCTCTTGGGAGTTGCTGCAGGTCCTACAGGCCCTCACCAAGCCACCCTTTGAGCCTCTCAGAACCTGTGCCCTGCGGTCCTTGTCTCTCAAGGTCGCCTTCCTGGTAGTGATCACATCGGCCAGGCGGATTTCTGAGTTGGCAGTGCTTTCTATTAAGGATGACCTATGCATTTTTCATCGGGACCGGGTGGTCCTTCGTTTGGACCCTACCTTTATTCCCAAGGTCAACACTCTGTTTCATAGGGCTCAGGAAATCATATTGCCAGATTTTTGCCCTAATCCGTCTCATGACTTGGAACTGCAATGGCATACACTGGACGTCCGCAGGGCCCTCCGCTACTATATCAAGTGAACGGCAACCTTCTGCAAGTCTGAAGCCCTCCTTTTTTCCTTTCACCATTCTTCTATGGGACAGAGAGTGTCTGCCTCGACTATAGGCAGGTGGATCAGGGCTTGCATCGCGGGGGTGTACCAGTCACATTCCCTACCAGTTCCAAGTAGTGTCATGGCGCATTCAACGTGCAGTGCTGGTACCTCCACAGTATGGGCCACGCAGGCGTCCATCGAGGACGTTTGTAGAGTGGCTACATGGTCTTTGCCTTCCCCATTCGTGAGGCATTATAAACTGGACAAGTTTGCCTCTGTGGACACCTCCTTTGGACGGAGGGACCGCCAACAAGTGGTACCTAGGGATGAGACACCGGCCCTGACTGCTTCCCTCCCATAGGGACAGTGAGGCTTTGGTATGTCCCATTGGTGGATTCTCCGTCTTCTATGCTGGACAAG
The DNA here is from genome assembly GCF_001527695.2 of Protobothrops mucrosquamatus. Classification (NCBI taxonomy): domain Eukaryota; kingdom Metazoa; phylum Chordata; class Lepidosauria; order Squamata; family Viperidae; genus Protobothrops; species Protobothrops mucrosquamatus. Next base: position 917,799 of record NW_015386429.1, read on the forward strand.
GGGCGTTGTCTTACCTGAACGCCTTTTCTCAGCATGGAGATGGAGAATCCACTCCCGCCCCTTGAGGTCCATCACGTCCAGTGTTAGGAGTCTGGGAGCCAACATGTCGGACTGTCGGCATTAGCTTTCGCCCTCGTCAAGACTGGGTGTGTCCTGGTCCAGGACAGGCGTGGCAAGTTTGACTGACTTAGTCTATTGGGCAGGAAGACAGAGCAAACCCGTTGGTGGATTCTCTATCTCCATGATGAGAAAAGGCGTTCAGGTAAGACAACGCCTATTCTATTCTATTCTATTCTATTCTATTCTATTCTATTCTATTCTATTCTATTCTATTCTATTCTATTCTATTCCTTATGTTATAGTAAAAGCAATTCTACATTGAACTGTCTCAGGATCCCGTGGTTAGATATTCTCTTTTAAAATAGCAATGAAAATTGAGAGAAGGACAAAGAGATAGTGCATCCCATTTCATTTCCATTATTACTAGAGCAAGGGAATAATGTGCAGATAGGTTTTCCCCAAAACCTAGTTTTTCTGCAGGTTAGGAATAACTTTTTGAAAATAAGGAAAAATTGCAAAATTGGTTGCAAGACCTTCAGTTGAAAGTTAATAAATTGTAGAGGTTACAGTCATGCCTTTTCTTTTTAATGACTTCTCCTCTTCCCCTTTATCCACCTTGACAGTTTCCTTTCATGGTAGTTCTATTTTTCCAGTTTCCTAAGCTTATAATCTCCCACTCTTCTTTGGTCTGAGCTTCCTTTAGAAATCTATGTTAATCAGATTATTTATGAAACAGTTTTAGTATCAGCCTCATAATCTTTCCTGATGATAGGTGATTTATACTGGCATGTAAGGAAGTTGGATTGTATTATAAACACACACTATTCTATAACTTGCTAAATTGCTAATAGGTTTTCCAGTTCTGTTCTTTTATCTTGACTTTCTATCAAAATTATTCTCTTAACAGCTGAATACTGTTGCCCATATGCCATGAAAATTCAATGCTGTGACTTAAGGGATTTCCAGAATATGCTACATTAAACTTTTACCTTTGTTAGAATTTCTCTTAACTTTATGTCTTTCTTCTATAGAATGGCTGAATCTTTGTGGTGGCTGTGGAAGGCGAAATTTATAAAAATGTGGCTTCTTGCAAAGTCTCTTTATGCAACATCTTCTACAGATGTTGACATACCCCTAAACAAACACTGTCCAACACTGATGATTGAATGCTGCTTCATAGAAGAATTCTTTACCACTTCTTAGATGTGTCCTCTGTACATTTTAAATGAAAGGTGCCTGATGTTATGCAAGATGTCCCTGAAGTTCAGCCATAGGGGATCTTTCCTTCTCTTCTGTCATGGGACTAAATCATTTAGCTGAAGTTTCAACAGCTAACCTTTAAAAGTCTGCTTGACTAATCACCCACTAATCTTGACTGTGTCTGTTTAATAAAGAAAAAATAAAGCAAACCTACAAGGTGTGCCATAGTTCTTTATCAGAGAAATACCTGTATCATTCAAGTTAGCTACATATGTGTGACTGCAGCCTATTAAAATAAAATTGCTCAGTGTTACAGTTGCACTGCATTGTAAAAAGCTATGTTAATTTAAATTCAGAGCAATTAACATCAACTAGTGAGGCATAGAATGCAGTCACCATGCCTCTGAAATCATGGTTTAAGCTTGCTCCACCACATGCCTTATGATGTTACTTTTATCTAAGGCATTTATCTATCTTGTCTTTTGAGAAGGAAAGCTTGTAGCCATCTGATAAATTGAGTCAATGCCTTGTAATAAAATGTAATGTAATAAAATCTGAAAAGTGCTACCAACTCCTTCCATCTTAAATTGTTTGCTTATGATGACCAGTGGTCAACATAATTTTATTAGAAATTAATATTAAGTTGTGAAGAAAAGATAGAAAAATATTCATATATTTTATAGGAATTTACTGTGAGCAGCCAGTACTTGCTTACCAATAATTCATTCATCAGCCACTCAAGGTTACAATGGCATTGAAAAAGGAAGCTTAATATCCTCAAAGTTGCAGCTATCAAAGAGTCCCCACAGTCATCTGATCACAATTTGGGTATTTGGCAAATTAAGATGGTCTTAACATCCTGTGATCATGCAATCACCATTTGCAACTTCTCAGAAGCAAAGTTAGTGGAGAAACTTGCAGGTAGTCACAAGTTGTGGATATCTGATACCCTCTTAATGATCTGTGATTATTCGAAAAATGACTGCAGCCAGAATTGACGTAATAAATTGGTGCGATCATATGACATTTTACTTTTCAACTATTTCATTTAAAAACAGAGTTACTATTGTGGTTGGCAGTCGAGGACTATTTGTATGTAGTTCCTCAATTTCTGCTTGAACTAGAATACACTTAAATGTGAAGATCTGCACTGCGTAATTCATAACTTTACAAAATAAAAATAAAGCACACATGAAATAAAAATATGCTAGATATTCATATTAAAGGCAATATGACTTGCAAAAAGACTTATACGAAGATAGTAGTAAATACGTACAGTATGTTATGGGGGATGTGCAAGAAAATAATTACAATTATCTTACCAATGCTTTTGGGCAAGTTCATGTAAAAGCAGCCTAAATAGATTTACAGTTGGGATAATAAGGTTAGAGGAGAGTGAAACTGAAGAATTTATTCACGGTATTTTGAATAGAAAGTGATATTATAATAACTGGAAATGCAATAAAAATCATCAAAATATTATTATCAAAATAAAGACTTTAGAATGGCCAAGTGTATTTACAGTTTTCTACCAATTCCTAGGATTCAGTCATGTTACCACTAAGCTGTGTATATTCAAATGTTGGAATAACTCAGTTTTACTTTCTTTTTCAGTGAAGTTATGCTTTTTTCCTAATATTACTGGGATTCACATTAAATATTTTATTCTTTTACAATCTGCTATGGCAAATATTTATTTTAGGTCCCAGAGGAAATTACGAGTAGATGATTAATAACCTGCATAAGTATACCTTTTGCTTTTTTTTTTTTTTTGCCTTGTCTTAGAGTAATGTGACCTGCAGATGTTAGAATAAAACAATACATTTTGTTAATGACAGCTACTGTTGGAACTTGCTCAGGGAAAGGCTGCTTGTAAGCAGAAACAAAAGATATTCTTCATACTTTATATTTATCTTTTTTTTAAGTTTGAGTGGGCTGAAAATTTTGAGTAGTAATTCACATTCTTTTAGACAGCCTGACAGAAATCATATTTGAGAAAATAAGAAAAGTTCACCATGAGTTTGTGGTAGCAGTAGAACTGTGTTAGAGATTGCATGCTCATAAGCAAATCCACTCTTTTTTTAAAAAATGCAATGTATATCAGGATGTGTTTGTATAATGTGTGTGTGTGTGTGTACATATACCCACATACATACATATATATTTGACAACTATACTATATGTGTGTGTGTGTGTAATATTTGATATATACATACAAAGACACATAATATTTTTGAAAATTTGAGATCTTAACCTCTGAGTACTCAGAAATAAGACTAGAGGAAATTAAAATATAGGTATATCATATGAAAAGTTCACAGAAAGACAGTAATTCTGTTTTAAATTTATATTTTGGGATATTTTTCTTTGGATGGGGCTTCAGTCATTTGATTTTAACAGCCATGTATTTAGCTGAACCATCTTCTGTTTTTTTTTTTCAGATATTATGCAGTGCTACAATCAGTTAATTTATGAAAAAAGAACATAATCAAAATTATACCTAGTGAGTAGGAATGCATATTTCATGATACTCTCTTTCACCCATTTACTTGCATTACTTTTCTGCTGCCTTTGATCTGGAGACACAGATATCTATAAATAGGAAGGGGAATTCAGCAATGGACTTAAAGCTGCAAATCTCTTTTTCTCCAGCTCAGGATAATCATTTTCTGTGAACAACGGGCAGATTTTCCTAGCCAGAATAGCATAGAGGCATATTAGTTGCCTTAGTTTTGGTTTATCAGTTAATCACTTTAGCTTTGATCTCTCATGATCAAGAAAATCAGCTCATTACAGCCTTGAGAGATTTTCATCCAGTCTTCATAGTTTTATGAATTGAATATCCTTTTCAGTGGCTAAGTATTATTTTGCTTTCAGAATTAGGTTACTATAATAGTGAGGTTCATATGTTTTTAGTTTTCTGTATAAAATTTACAACATTTACTTCAGTTAAAGACGTAAAAAGAGCAGCCCTGGCTATACACCATAAAATCAGCTTTATCCTTATACTCACAAAACCCTTAACACATCAGGATTGATCCATAGGAAAAATAAATAATAAATAAATGAAGCCAAGGCTAGATCCAGTATTGAATATTGACAAACCCACTGATGGCAATCAAGGTCATAGACTACATTAGCAATATTATAGGAATTGTTCTCTGTAAAGGGGAGCAATATTTCAGTTTTACACTGCATTAAGCTATTATGCTTGGTTTTGGGTTAAATATATGAAGTTTCTAAGCCAATTGATGCTTAGGCATCAAATCAAGCCACACCAATATGTCAGGCTGTATTTTTTTGTGGGGGTAGGCTGGCTAGAACTTCTCAGAAACAACTAGGTACTTTACAGAGCATAGCTATATAAATATCTTTATTACGTATTAATAGAAATTTAAGTAGGTTGCTTGCTTGCTGTAAGCATAAGTCCCTTCTTATGCCCTTTGCTTTTTAAATTTCTCACTAGTCCTGCCAGCCTTTCCCACAATTTAACAAACATCTTGCTTTGCATTTTTTATCATCTGCTATAGGTGACAATTGGCTATTCATATAAGTGACTTTCACCTTGAGAAATTTTCACTTCCAGTGTTTCAACCATACAATAGTATTGCTTTTCCCCTTGAGCAGTTGGCAAGAAATACATACATTTCAAAACTTTAGAAATTTCTTGGGCCAAACATAGCACCACAGTCCCTTAACCTGAATTACTAAAGACCAGCAGTGTAATAGAGTTAGCATATTCTGGTCTAGATTGCCCTGATATTGGTAAGTTACCAGTTGGAAAATACAGATACTTGTTTTTCCCATTATCTAATGCTGTCTTCCCAAATTTCATGCCTTCCATATATATTAGACTACAGTTATGTTGGCTCAATTTAATAGGCATTGTACCAATTTAGAAAAGGACCATTTTATCATTACAAATGATCATATTAAGAAACCACATAATCCTAGACGAAGGCATGGCTGCTTTAATGAATTGCAAACAGGTGCTGAACAACCTGTCATGAATCAGATCTGAAGTATTGTGCCTTCATTTTTGTACATAATAGGGAAGAATTTAATAACATTAATTTGGAGGTAAAAACGTATCACTATATTGTGCCACAGTCCAAGTTCTTTAGCTTAAGCAATTCATGTATCACTCTATTTTGTTCAACAAAGTTGCTTTTTCTCTACTATATTACATGTATTGACAAAAACATTGAACTGTTTTCTGCAGTAAGGAAAGCAACACTAGTCCCTGGGGAACAACAGCAGAACAGAATAACAGACTTGGAAGGGACCTTGGAGATCTTGTAGTCCAACCCCCTGCTCAGGCAGAAAACCTTATACCATTTCAGACAAATCTCTTCTTAAAAACTTCTAGTGTTGGAGCATTCACAACTTCTGGAGGCAGGCTGTTCCATTGATTAGTTGTTCTAACTGTCAGGAATTTTTTCCTTAATTCTAGCTTGGTTCTTTCTTTGATTAGTTTCCATCCATTGATTCTTGTGCTGCCTTTAGATGCTTTGGAGAATAGGTTGACTCTTTCTTCTTTATGGTAACCCCTGAGATATTGGAACACTGCTATCATGTCACCCCTAATCCTTCTCTTCATTAAACTAGACATACCCAATTCCAGCAACCGTTCTTTATATATTTTAGTCTCCAGTCCCCTAATCATCTTTGCTTTTCTTCTCTGTACTCTTTCTAGAGTCTCAATATCTTTTTTACATCGTGGCAACCAAAACTGGATGCAGTATTCCAAGTGTGGTCTTACCAAGGCATTATAAAGTGGTATTAACACTTCACATGATCTGGATTCTGTCCCTCTGTTAATGCAGTCTAGAACTGTGTTGACTTTTTTGGTAGCTGCTGCTTCATATTTAAATGATTGTCCACTAGGACTCCAAGATCCCTCTCACAGTTACTACTATTGAGCCTGGTACAACCTATATTATACCTGTGCTTTGGTTTTTCTTGCCTAAATGTAGAAACTTACTTTTCTTACCATTGAATTTCATTTGTTAAATAGGGACCAGTGTTCAAGGCTGTCAAGATCCTTCTGTATCTTAAGCCTATCTTCTGGAGTGTTGGCTATTCCTGCCAGCTTGGTGTTGTCTGAAAATTTGATGAGTTACCCATCTATCCCCTCATCCAAATAATTGATGAAGATGTTGAAGAATACTGGGTGTAAAACAGCCAAGCAAAAGTGTCATGTTCTTTTGGCTACTCTGATATTTAACAACTTTTCAGATATATATTCCTTACAGAACAAAATAGACGCAGTTGTCTATTTATGGCTTCATTTGAGCTGTTAAAAACCTGATTTGCTAACCCTGTCATACTTGTGTTACTGGCCCTTCTTTGTATATCTAGAATATTCCGTTTCTGTGTACTTTTATTGTACTAATGCTTATAAGCAATACAGTAAATACAATCACAGTTTATTGAGAAAGTCTTTTAAAATATTTTGATTACAGCTTTCTGTAATTCTTGTGATTGGAACAATGACAGTGAAAACACTTCAAAGGATTATTGTATACCACATATTTGTTGTTCAAAGATTCATAGGCAAGACTGACTTTAGATGGCTTGTTCTGGCTTGCTTTAAATACATAATTTAGGAGCAGAGTATCATAGATCCCCATGGCAATTATCAACATGTATCTCCCATGCATCTGTTCTTTGCAGTCAAAAAGAAACAACTATTTTGAAAATACATTTGAAATTGAGATCAACTTAGTTTTGTAGTATTATGCTACATGAAAACGAAATGCAGTGTTCATGAGTGTAGCAGAGACGTTGTAGACAAAGAGGTGAAGAATTGACTAACAGAAAGTAAACACTGCACTCTCCAACATGTCAAGAGTCTGCTGACATTTATTCTTCCAAGTCCCTTGAACTCTCAGGGACAAGGGTTGAAAATAGAAATGGACTCTTTAGAGCCTCAGCAGTCAAACAACTCCAAGGAAATATATTGTTTTGGTAGCAATAGTAGTAGTTTAAACTTGTTCTCTTGTTCGCACACCAACAATCTCAATATATTCAGCTCTGAATATATAAGGAACCCATGAGTTTAATAATCTCTTACCTCTTCCTTCCTTCCGAGTAAGACTTCCCAGCATCTGGAGCAAGTATTCTTCTCTGCTGGGTCAATGAGCTAAGTCCCAGACAGGGAACATGGCTGGAGAAGAGGGGACAGCTTGTATATACAGGCCTGATAAGGATCATACTGCAAGAGATCTACTCCAACTTCTCAAGTGTACCCTTTCTTCAAAGCAGCCTTTGTGCTTAGTGAGTCTGTAGACACTCATATTCCAGTGTGGTAGCTGGTGTTTCTCTTTCTCTAGAATGATATTATGTTATCTTGCATTAATTTTCATGGAGTTTAGGTACAGTATATGGCATGCCATCCACTTGCTAGTTGACACAAACTTTCTTATCTGTAATGTCAAGGAGATGCCAAAATGTTAAGAAATTAGCCATCTTTTATCTTAAACATACAAATACTTGTCATAACATTGAAAGTCATTCATTTTTCTGTTAGAATTCCTAGAGTAGCAAAGAGCCAGCTTTGTGATCAGTGCTGTAATCCAAGCTATAATTCTCTGATAGATTATTAACTATCATTTGCACATATCCAATGAAGGAGAACCTATGGCATCTCTAGAGCAATAAATTCCATTGCTGGAGAAACTGAAATAATGCCAAGTGTCCACAATGAGCTTATTGATTATAACCAGTGGTTATAACAGTTGTTGGATAATGTATTAATCAGCATATTGATAAGCAGTGGTGGCTTACTTAGCTATATCTACAGATTTCATATAAAGGCATATATTTCTAATTATTTTAAAAGGTAAGGATAAAAAAATGAAACCAAGCAGATATGTGGATAAATTAGATTAGGTTAGAGACTATTATATTGAATTCTAAATGTAATTATTATTGAGGTGTACTCCTGAATTATTTAGATGCTCGTAAAATTGATTTTGTGTAAACAGTATTCTCAAAAACTGCCTGCTTTTTGCAGTGAACACAAGTTATACAAAATGTATTGACCTATTGTTTGCATGTTTTACTTTACTAGTAGTTATTGATTTGTTTGGATAATTGTGTGTATGAATTTCCATTGCACTATTCTGACTGTTGGATGTTGTGGACATCTGGCTGATAGATAAAATAGGAGTATTAATACCAGATCGTACAGGCATAAATATTCATTTTCTACTTTATAAGTTAATGCAGAGCTTTTCTGACAAGCAAGAAAATGGTAGATCTCTATCATGGATTTGCCTTGAGTTTGCCTTGAGTTAGATGCAGGGCTTTTTTTGTCATAGAACACACAGAACGGCGTTCTGGCACCTTTTTTAGATGGATTTTCAACTTCTGCTGCCCCTAACAGGGGAACGGCACATGGTTAGTCCCGGGGCACGACTCGCACACTTGCGCCCATCAGACTCGGCTGCTGTCTCCTGCACTGGCTGTGCTATTCCCTCTGTTGGCTTTCAGAAGCCAACAGGAATTGCCCGGACTGCTGAGTGCACCAAAAGACCTGACTGGCAAACACTGCGCATCCAAGTTGTCTGCAGTGGAGGTGAGTTGGCAGGAACTTTGCACTCCTGCCTGGTGCTCAACCACACCATCTCCTTGTGAGTAAGAGAGGACCTGGGGTGGGAGGTGGGGAGCAACGCTTAATTCTGCATAAAGGCTCAGATCGGATCCCTGGAAAAATTACAGGGTGGGGCGGCACTTTCTGCATGGTCAGAAATCTCTTCTCTTTTTTTTCTGGGGTCTCCGATATAGCCCTAGCATTTCCTGTAGATTTTGGGTCTAGAAAGAGCTGCGAAGAGAACCCTCAGGTGGGATCTGCTGCGTTTGTGTGCAAAACATGGATTAAGTGTTATTGGTTTCAGACAAACCCAGTTTCAAGACAGAGGGCTTAAAGGTTGTGTAGCTTTTTAATTTTCAAACAAGTTTATAATCTCCTCATGAACTTTGTTAAGAAGAAACAACTGAACAAAAATGTTTATATTATCAAGCCAAAGTTGAATATATACTGTATAACACAATTTCTTTGCAATTTATTACCTTGTCAGTAACATGACTCCATCAATTAAACACATATATGTTGAAGGTAGCATATGCACTTGTATTACAGACATCTATTATCTCCCACTGCTAGTCCTTCCAAAAGGAACTCAATATATACATTTTCCAAGTAGACAAAAAAATAATATTCCATCTTTACTATACCCACTTGCAGTATATAAACATGGGGGGTCTATGCCACAATTTTTCACGCATATGGCAGCCTACTATGCTGTCTTCATGATTAATTTGATAAAACAGAACTTAGCGTTCTAAGTTCATCATGAACTAAGTCTGATGAAAATAACCAACTATTTTGGCAGGGATGAATTAATAGCATGCATTTTGGGTTATAGGAGCATCTCATTCATTTGAACCAATGTGATCATATCTTTAAAATGGTATGTACAAGCCATCAATAATGTGGTTGCTAATATAGGTAAGTCCAGCTTATGAGCTGTTTGTATTTAAGGAGATGCTCATGACAAATTCTAGTTTATTTGGTGAATGCCTGAAAGATGCATTACTTGATCTAAGCCAAAAACAGATGGAAAAAACTAAAGGCAATTATGAACTAAACTTGGCTCAAATCTTTAAGATGCAGCATTAGTAAGAATGTCCCAAGGGTGAAATTACAAACCATCTGTACGCGATCTTCGCTTTTGTGGAGTTTTACTTCACGAAAAAGATTCAAGAAAGGATCCTCCCATTGACCCCAGTACATTTTACAAAATTGAAAGAGTCAGTTGAAAAAAGATTGCTTGATAGCAAAGACGCTGAGTTGGTGTATTGCTCTTGCATACTTGATCAAAAACATTGGCCTGAAGATGTTAATACTCGATTGACATTTGGAGAAGTGGAAATTAGAAACTTGTCAATCAGACTGCAACTAAATGAAAGAGAAATGATTTGTGGATTCTGTGAATACATTCTTGAAAAGACATATCCAGAAAAACTGTTGCATTTGATACGGACTCGGAATACCATTCCTATTTCTTCAAGTGAATGTGAACATGGGTTTTCGCAGATGAATTTAATTGCAACCCCAACAAGAGCTTCGTTGAAGACTAAGACAATTTCAGCACTTTTGTTCGTCAAACTTGTCGAACCACCTCTGAGACTTTTCGATCCTTCAAAGTATGTTGATCTATGGTTACTCAGAGGACGACATTCAGCCATAGATACTAACAGCAAGGAAAGAAGTCGAGAAGATTTGCCGGATGAGAGTTGGACAAAACTTTGGAATTTACTATGAACATTTGCCTTAAATCAGAAGTATCAAACTGCCGGCCCATGGGCCTGATGCATCATAGCAAAATCGCGCCCACCCCATTGCCAGCAATGGAAAAAAAGTCACGATACGTCACGACACGTCACATGACGTTGCGAGTTTAATAATAATAATAATAATAATAATAATAATAATAATATAATAATAATAATAATAATGATAAAGTTGGAAAGGATCTTGGAGGTCATCTAGTCCAACCCCCTGCTCAGGCAGGAAACCCTATACCATTTCGGACAAATGGCTTTCCAGTTTCTTCTTAAAAACTTCCAGTGTTGGAGCATTCACCACTTCTGGAGGCAGGTTGTTCCACTGGTTAATTGTTCTAACTGTCAGGAAGTTTCTCCTTAGTTCTAGGTTGCTTCTCTCTTTGGTCAGTTTCCACCCTTTGCTTCTTGTCCTGCCTTCGGGCGCTTTGGAAAATAGCTTGACTCCCTCTTCTTTGTGGCAGCCCCTGAGATATTGGAACACTGCTATCATGTCCCCCCTTGTCCTCCTCTTCGTTAAACTAGACATGCCCAATTCCAGCAACCGTTCCTTATATGTTTTAGCCTCCAGTCCCCTAATCATCTTTGTTGCTCTTCTCTGTACTCTTTCTAGAGTCTCAACATCTTTTTTACATCGTGGTGACCAAAACTGGATGCAGTATTCCAAGTGTGGCCTTACCAAGGCATTTTAAAGTGGTATTAATACTTCACGTGATCTTGATTCTATTCCTCTGTTAATGCAGCCTAGCACTGTGTTGGCTTTTTTGGCAGCTGCAGCACACTGCTGGCTCATATCTAAATGATTGTCCACTAGGACTTCGAGATCCCTCTCACAGTTACTACTATTGAGCAAGGTACCCCCTATACTATACCTGTACATTTGGTTTTTCTTGCCTAAATGTAGAATCTTACTTTTTTCACCATTGAATTTCATTTTGTTAGATAGCGCCCAGTGTTCATGTCTGTCCAGATCCTCCTGTATCTTAAGCCTGTCTTCTGAAGTGTTGGCTATTCCTGCCAGGTTGGTGTAGTCTGCAAATTTGATGAGTTCCCCATCTATTCCCTCGTCCAGATCGCTGATGAAGATGTTGAAGAGCACTGGGCCTAGAACTGAGCCCTGGGGTACCCCACTACACACTTCCCTCCATGTAGATGCGGTTCCATTGAGGACCACACGCTGAGTATGGCCGGTCAACCAGCTACGGATCCATCTGGTGGTGATGCTGTCTAACCCGCATTTTTCTATCTTGTAGGTTGTGATCTACTTTGTCAAATGCCTTACTGAAGTCCAAGTAAATTATATCCACAGCATTCCTCTGGTCCACTAATTTTGTCACTTGGTCAAAGAATGCAATAAGATTTGTCTGGCATGATATGTTTTTGACAAACCCGTGTTGGCTTTTAGTAATGACTTTGTTTGCCTGTAGGTGTTCGCTGATTCGTTGTTTGATTATCTTTTCCAGGATCTTCCCAGGTATTGAGGTCAGGCTGATAGGTCTGTAATTTTCTGGGTCCTGCCTTAAATACAAATAATTAAATTTATGTTAAGAACTGAATATATAATTTTTTATTATATAAATAAATATATAAATAAAATTATATAAATACAAGCTTAACAAGATGTGAGTTCCAGCACCTTTTTTTTTTTCCCAAAAAAAGCACTGGTTAGATGTAACTTGCAATAGTGGCGAGCGTAATTGTTCTGAATATATAATATGCCATTTTCTGATTGAAAGCCCAAACAGCAAAGAACTTGTTGGTTAAACTGAAATTGTTTTCTAATTCATTGGTGTATGAGACCTATTGAGGGTATGTAGTATATAAAGCCATGCACTCCGTTTTTTTATTTATTAATGATTATTTTTTTAGTTAGGTTTAAAGATTTCATGTAAAGAAATATATTTATAATTATTTTTAAAGGAAAGTAAGAGATACGTGGACAAAGTAGATTATAACAGATGCTATTATATTGAATTTTAAATATGTGTTGATAAAGTAGCTTCTTGCTTGATGAAGCCTATACTGTGGTATATTTGATGAGATATGATTTATCTTTCTATGACTTGTATGGTCATTATTTTTTTAATTCTGTGCAGTCTTGTCTTTCTAATGCCTTTCCTTAGTTTAACATCAGCATGTTGATGGGATGTGCTGCTTAAAATGCCTTCTTCCTCCCTTGGATTTTAAAGAGTTTTCTTCAAAAAATTTGTAAAGGAGTTTTTCATATATTTTTCTGTTTAGTCTCCTTTCTTTGAGGGAAACCCAGCACTGTATTCCAAAGAGAAAATATTGCTGTGATTTTCAAAGGAGAGTGCCTGTTTCTGCCTTCTGGGCACAACTACAGGTATAAGAAGGAATCAGCATAATTACTTTTTCCTGACTTTCCTTTGTTCTGCTGTGTGGTGAGCATAAGCTTTTATTTTTAGCAGAAGCCAACTGTAATAAGCATGCAATTGACTCATTCATTCACAGATTATTTGTGTTCTTTTATTAGTTTCTAAGTTACCCACTGTTAAAAGGTAACCTGATAGAGGGAAAATGCAAGAATCTATTTTCAAACTAATCATAAAATCAGAATATTTACTATATAAAATAATTTTAATTTCTTAAAAGTACCACAATGCTCTTTTGTTTATTTTGTGTGATTTTCCAATAGCTGTACTAGATCATTTTCAGTATATGTGCATGCTTTTCTGTATGAATTAGACAGGGATATGTGCCTGGTGAATTCTAGATTTGATCAATTTTAGTTATGTTTTCTTGAGTCAAAGCAATGGATAATCCTAAATCAAGTTCTCCCTTATTATTCTAGGGCTGATTTATTGTCTTCAGTATACATGTGTTACAATTTGCATCCAACCTTAAACAGGTTTGAGAAAAACCTGCTTCATAGTTTAGTTCATTTATAAAAAGATTTGCCTGCCTTACTCAGTTTTTCTAGGAGTTTTAATATTTAGAAATTCCAAGAATAACAAATCAAAGTAAACTCAATATAAAGGTAAATCTAATAGGGAGTTGTAAATTAATTTATAAATATCTATAGAACAGAGATTTCCTATATTATTGTAGAATACCTTGTTCAGAAAGTCATCTTTTTATCTAATGGCAGGATTATTTTAAATGTTGAATATAAACCACAAAGTTCAAAGACAGACAGGAGCAGAAATGTATGGCCTATATATGTAAATATTAAGTTTTTTTAAATGTTTATGTATTCCAAAGTATTTATAGCCAATACTAGGCTTGTAGATTTTATTTAAAAAAAATTAGCTCACATAATAAATAACTCCTCGACCTCACATGTTCAGTTTGCTATCATCTTAATTAATAGTACTTTTCTAGCAGGAAACCCATACACAGTCCCGGCACTCCCACCAAAGTTTGTTTCCATTAAGAAGTTGTATCAGAAATAATTTGCTGGGGAATGTATATGAAAATTTGTTACACAAAGTGCTTGGGCAATATTCAAGTAAGAAGCCAGAATGGGGAGAAAAATAATAGTTTCTTTATGCAGCTTTCATAAAAAATTAACAGAGAGACATAACTTGGAGAGTAGTAAGAAATCAAGACTTGAACTAAGAATAATATTTTAGAAACCAACTAAATATTAATTCACTATGAAAAATCTATTGGTCCTTTATTTAACCTATTGCATTCTATAATCATTCAGGGTTGCCATGAAAGCAAAAGTAGGTCAGGTTAAGTAGAAATAAGGAAACTAATTTTCCAGCTGAAATCAATATTTCGGTAGCACTCATTAGCTATAGTTGTAGCAGAGAACTTTTTTAAAATAAATGAACTAATGTGATGAATAAATTCCAGAAGGAGATAGTTTTTTCCATTTCTGGCAACATCTGTTTTTTGGAATAGGTCTGTGCTACCCTGCTGCCCTCACGTGCATGTACACCAAGAGTTCTACAGGTGTTTATTCAACCCCCCCCAAAACAGGTCCTCAGAAAGCATCCCCATTGCACAGGTTCAGGTTTTGAGCTCAGCACAGCAAGAGTCACTTGATAACCAAGTCCAACAGGCATACATGTAGTTCAGGAAAGCAGTCCACAAGTTGAATGGTCAGGATACATGAGCACACAAGGCACAGAACTGAGCACATTGCTCCAGCAACGCTCAAGTCCTTGAGGCCGGATTAAGTAGGCAATGCCAGTGCAGCCCTTCACAAGAGGCAAGGTTGCCTCCTTGACAGTAGTCTAGCTGACTGGCATTATGATTGACTCCTCTCTTCCCTAGGTGTTCTTGGGGGGAGGTGTGGACTCCACCTCCTCCTCATTGCTAATGGGCAGCAGCTGCTCCGGGTCATCACCTGGAACCTCCTGGCCAATTTGCTGCAGCTGTGGCTTACCTTGCTCAGCTTCAGCCTGTTATTCGTCTGATCAACCCAACTGAGACTGCTCAGTCAGGCTAGCATTCTCCAAGCCCGAATCCAGGCCATCACTTGGCTCCGCTCTTTCCTTTACTGTCTCAAACTCATTTTCCTCCTCTGGACTCACATCCGGAGAGCGGTGTGGGGACTGATGCATGACAAAGTCATTATGTCAGATCATACATGCATTTATATTCTCATGAATACCTTGTTTTGAAGACCAGCCAAGTTAACTTTTTTCACATATTAAATCTTAGCTGTCAAATAACCCATGATGTTAAAGATACAGCTAGCGACTAGCTAATCTTTTTCTTCCTTAAAGTCAGTTTCCTAGAGAGAAAATAGCCTTATGCCCTTTTCCAAAAGGAAAGAAACGTTTGTGTTAACAGAAGGATTACAAATGTGGCCCTTTTATTCTCATTTGAGGCCATCTGGGAAAAATGGCATAAAGACATCCAGCTTCTTTCTCTCTTGTTTTGTTTCTCAGTGGGACCTCCCCCATCTCACACGACATAAATGCTACTTACCATTTTAAGTAACATTTATCTTCTCAATCTGTTAAATCTCTTTCTTAGTTGCAACATTCATAATCATATTTTTCCATTTTAAAAAATCACATTTTCCATTTAAAAATTATCCTAGAAATTATCCTATTCATTTAAAAAATTATCCTTCTAGGATAAATTTAATTAAAAGAGTGCTTACTTTCCTTTTATTGATAATCTGACTTCTTTCTGAAAGTCACAAAATGGCATATTTTCTCTCATTTTATTACTCAACAGTTTTCTTAAAGTGTGTTAGATTTCCTGAAATACCTTAGTAGCTGGAATTAAAGAAAGAAATTGTATTGTTAAGCCAGTAAATTGTGGTTTTAGCAAATTGGTAGTTATTTATGCAATTTGTGAAAATGCAAATTTGAAAGTCTTAGCCTAGTGACCCAATGGAGACTTGCTTTATGTAATTTCAGTGTAGTTTCCTATTATCCTAAAATAATGTTAATACAATAACCACAACTTTCTACTTAATTAATTCCAAGAATATTTAATAAGAATGTGTGGCAACAGCCTTGATTTTTTAGATGCAATTCAGGAGTTAGTAAATTAGGTCATGTGAACTCTACATCTCTATTATTGCCATCTTTGTGGCTGGAATCAGTAGAATTGTTAATACAGCTCCAAGCTAATCATTGTATGTTAAAGATGTGTGTCATTACATGCCAGTGTTTGGAATCTATGGTTGTGACTTTTTTAGGCTTGAAACTGGCTGAAAGAAGTATTACAATGCTAGAAAGAGACATCTATACCTAATCCGCATGTGGTTAACATATTAACAATAGTAGTTCACAAAGAGGCAAAGAAGAGTTCTGAATAGTATGGTCAAATAGTTTGTTCTGTTTATATTAAAATTCTCCGGGCTTTTCCCCCCTTTTCTGTTATGCTCTTTGATGTTACATTTATAATACTTTTGCATTTATTATACAAATACTGTTATATTAATTACTTCAGTTTTTTTAAATAAAGGAGAGGGTAGGATTATGAAAGGTTATAATGATCTTCTTGTTTGAAAATTCAGACATTGAATGCCTAGATCTGTTCTAACCTTTTTGTACTACAATAAATTCCATAGTTGACATAATTCACTCCTAAGCAATTCTATAATTAGAAAATCAGCTACCAAATATTTGAAACAATTGAATGTAGATGCTAAAACATTTTGTGTTCAAATTTAGATTTAGATTTCTGTTTGTCATACTAATGGTAATATTTGTCATATTAATAATAATATTATGAGTGTTTTCACAATAATCTGATATTTTTGCTCCTTTTGTTTACAATTTTACAAACATCAAAACCAAATGAATAATAAATAAAATCTTATAGATAGGGTTTTAAGGCATGAATACAGTTTTTTAAAATTCTTGAATTCAATAGTAAATTCAACCTTTAGTTTTAATCATATATTCAATTAAAATTATTTAAACTTTTAGTCTGAAATAGAAACTTGATCAAAGAAAAATAAATTGTATCCAGATTTTACATATTTTCTTATTTTTTCATTTCCTGTACTCTAATTTGTAAAAAACAATGCTGAAAATTAAAAAGCTTTTTTAAATAGGAAAGGGTTAATACTGTGATAAGGTTGCCCCTTTGATATTAAAATTAAATTAAACTGCAGTCTGAATTTCATGTAAAAGCAGGACAGATTTTTGATGCTGCCATCAAGTATGTTTGATGCATAAGGTCCTATTTAGATTTAATTTGAATGTGGTAGGAGAATGGGGAAATAAATATTATATGAAAGTCTGAAAAGAGAGACACATCTGAACTGCAACCAGGAAAAAAAAAAGATTATCATGAAAAAAGATTTTATTGGCTGTACAATGTTCCTGGATTTATTTTATTTTCTACAGTCCTAAATTAGTCATTAAACCAAATAAGTAAATGTTTAGAGTATGAAGGGAAGGGGGACACTACAAATTTTTTTCCTTAGCAATCATGCCCTTAAATTTATTGATTTAGCATATGGCATATCATACGTGAACTTGCAATATATATTAACATTTTATCTAGATTAATAAAACACAATAAAATATAAATGTTTAAAAAAATCTATGTTCAAATATCAATGTCTAGGCCATCTAACCATTGAGGCACGGCATCGTTTATGTTAAAAAAATCAGATACTGGACCAGTATATGCCATCAACTTACAGCCGGTCACAATGTGGTCTACAGTTTGCCATGGGATCTCACAATCATACTGAGGGGAGAATATCTGCCTCATTTATGTAGACAGTCCTAGCAGACACTATGTTGAGATATGAATCCTACTCAAGATTGTCCATTGCTGATGTAATTCAAAGCCTGGCATCTCTTTTGTGGGTTCATTTATATATCTACCTACGTCTGGATGTTCAGTAACCATTTGGCTTTCTATTGGGGATCAGTATTAAAGTTGTTGGGCATATGTTGTGCAAGTGTTAATGGGGGCTTCCTGGATTTGAGTTTTCTAGCTAATAAACTTCACATGATCCTGATTTTATCCCCCTGTTAATACAGCCTAGCACTGTGTTGGCTTTTTTGGCAGCTGCATCACATTGCTGGCTCATGTTTGAGTGATTGTCCACTAGGACTCCAAGATCCCTCTCACAGTTATTACTGTTGAGCAAGGTACCACCTATACCAGTGGTGGCAAACCTATGGCACGGGTGCCAGAGGCGGCACTCAGAGCCCTCTCTGTGGGCATGTGCACCGTCGCCCCAGTCCTAGGCCTTCAGCTGCGTTTTATAAAACCTTTTCACTTTAGGCCTTTGCCGCCGTATGCAAAAAAAAAAGGTTCAATCAATCAGTCAATTTCAACTTCTTGCGGGGAAAAAAAGATCTTACAAAGTTGGAATTGATTGATTGAACTTTTTAGTCCCACCCAGTCTGCCGTTATCACTGCAGCCATGCCCACCCAATTGGCCATGCCCACCCAATGGGCCACACCCACCCAGCACTCGACGATGGATAAGTGGGTTTTGGGTTGCAGTTTGGGCACAAGGTCTCTAAAAGGTTCGCCATCACTGATCTATACTATACATGTACATTTGGTTTTTCTTGCCTAAACGTATTGTATTTCATTTTGTTAGATAGCGCCCAGTGTTCAAGTCTGTCCAGATCCTCCTGTATCTTAAGCCTATCTTCTGGAGTGTTGGCTATTTATTTATTTATTTTATTTATTTATTATTCGAATTTATATCCCGCCCTTCTCCTTGCGGACTCAGGGCGGCTGACAATCGATTAAAAAACACCAATAACAATTACAAAATTAAAATTAATTAAAAAGAAATATTTAAATATTGTCTGATTAAAATATAATTAAAACCCCTCTAAAATTGCCCTAGGCCAGTCCCGCT
>NW_015386429.1:938762-1011777 GCF_001527695.2 Protobothrops mucrosquamatus
ACACAGGCTCTCCCTTATAATGACCGCCACCCCACCGCCCCTACCCCGGGCTCTCGGCCGATGGAATGCCTGGAAACCTGGTGGGCATAGATCAACAAGGGGAACTCCCCCTTCCATGCCCAACCAGGTCTCGGTGATACCTGCCAGGTCCGCTCCCCCCTCTTGAATCAGCTCTTGAATGAGGGGGGCCTTATTTACTTATTTATTCCTGCCAGCTTGGTGTTGTCTGCAAATTTGATGAGTTCCCCATCTATCCCCTCATCCAAATTGTTGATGAAGATGTTGAAGAGCACTGGGCCTAGAACTGAGCCCTGGGGCACCCCACTACACACTTCCCTCCATATAGATGCAGTTCTAGGCCGAGCATTGAGGACCACACGCTAAGTACGGCTGGTCTGTAGTTTTCTGGATCTATTTTTCCCCTTTTTTGAAGATGGGAATTACATCAGATCTCTTCCAGTCCTCTGGTAGTTCCCCAGTGCTCCAGGATCTTTGAAAAATATAGTTCAGTGGTTCTGAGATCACACCTGCCAGTTCCTTGAGAACCTTGGGGTGTAAACCATCTGGTCCTGGTGATTTAAACTAGTCTAGGCTGGACAGGTGCACACTTACCATTTTCTTGCCTATCTTAACTTGTGTTTCTAATCTGTTTTTTTATAGTAATGTTTTTGATAAGTTGGACTGTTTTTTCCCTTTGTATAAAGACAGATGCAAAAAATGAGTTAAATAGTTCTGCTTTCTCCCTGCTGCTGTCACCTTCTTGCTACTTTCCCCCACTAATGGACCAATGGTTTCCTTAACTTTTTTCTTGTTTTTTACATGTTGAAAAAAGCTTTTTTTGTTATTTTTGACTTTGGTCGCAAGCCTTAGTTTATTTTGAGCTTTAGCTTTCCTCACTGCATCTTTGAAGGCTCGGGCTATTTGCTGATATTATGCCTTAGCTATGTGCCCCTCTTTCCACTTTTTATACTTGTTCTTCAATATTTTAATTTGTTATTTTTTAAAATGCTATAGAAAATAAAATATCAGATTTTACAATTTGACAATTTTTCTCTAATTTAAATCTTTTAAACTGTAATGAATCAGTTTGGAATACTTTCAAGAAATTTAATTTTAGAAGACTTTTTAATGATTTGACCTATACTGTATATTATGGTTTTAACACTAATGTAGTCAATCTGCAAATAAATAAAATGGTACAGTGGGAATGTATTTTTATACATCTGCATAATTCCATAAAATTGCAATTGATATTTCTAGCTATTCTGCAATATTCTTGAAGGCTACAATTTTTTATAAGATAGAAATAATTACATGCAACTTTCAATAATTCCTTGGATTTTATAGAGACCTGGTCCAGATTGCTCTAAACTATATTATTTAACTACAGTTTAATTAAGAAACCATATTTTTCCAGGTAAATTCTGGCTGGTGAATTCACACTTCCTAAGGCATCTACTCTAGTTTATAATGCAGAGTGCTTTATAAGTGAATTATTTAATGGTGTGTACATTATCATGAAAAGTGGATTGAAAAGAATAAGTGAATCATTTATCTTGGATGGGGACAGTGAAAGAAGTACAAGGCAAGGGATAGGGCAAATGAAAAAATGTGTGTCATAACATTGTTATAAATATCATGACTTACAGATGTCATATACCTCAGCTCACAAGTCATATTTACATCATCATATGTTGTTGTGGGTGGTAGTGATCAGGATACCATTTCTTTACAGAAATGGCAATGAAACCAAAATCAGTGGAACTGAGATATTTTAGGTGTTTTGAGATTGAGTCCAGTGATGCTGCCAATCAAGCAAGGTTGGTTCATCTTTTCATATGAAACATATTTCATATGATTAAAAACAAAAAACCCATAGATTAGAAAATGCTAATTGAATAGAAATGTTTTCTGCAAAAATCATTGTGGTGGTTAAACAATTGTGCATGTGCAATAAATGTCTCCCCTGGCAATGTTATCTACAAAAATCATTGATGAAGCTGAGCAGTTTAGCAATAAATGTCTAACCTGGCAACCCTATCAATAATAGGACCTTAATTCAACATCTTTAATGGCATAAAATTTATTTGCTTTACTGCAGTAACTAGTAGAAACCTAAGTCTAGTTTAAAGGTCAGTGCGCCTTAGTTACACATTTTTTAAAGCTGTGCTGACCTGACAGTATTCAGGGGAAAAATTCTTTGTTTGGAAAAGACAGTGTTTTTCTGCCTATTTCAGGGCAGGGATTAAATTACTTCACAAATCTGCTGAAGAAATTTATAGTTTCATAGAAGAACATAACTATATAAAACAGCTTAAGTAAGTAAATGGTTGCATCTAGAAGAAAAACCTCAAGTTCTGACTTTCGAAATTCACAAAATGTTTTCTGCTTTCCATGGACCCTACAGACATAATTTCAAATTCTCCTAGAAAATTAATTGAGCTATCTACTAATAAATCAATACATTGATGGGTATTAGTCCACAGGTCAAGTTCTCCTCCTTTGATGGAAAGTTCCCAGTGGTACAGGTAGTTTTCGACTTACAACAATTCATTTAGTGACCATTCAAAGTTACAAGTAGACTGAAAAAAGTGACTTATGATTGTTTTTCACACTTACGACCATTGCAGCATGGTCACATGATCAAAATTCGGATGCTTGCCAATTTGCAGTGTCCTAGGGTCATGTGTGATCACCTTTTGTGACCTTCTAACAAGCAAAGTCAAAAGGGGAAGCCAGATTCACTTAACAACTGCAATGATTGCCTGAATAACAGTTGCAAGAAAGGTCATGAAATGGTGCAAACTTACTTAACAACTATCTCATTTAGCAATGGAAATTTGGGGCTCAGTTGTGGTAAAAATCGTGGACTACAGTCCGTTTATTTCCATTTAGACCACATTTAGTTATGCCTGTGATTGCCACACTTATTAAGTAGTACTAATCTAATTACCGTATTTTCCGGTGTATAAGACGACTTTCTAAATCCTGAAAATCTTCTCAAAAGTCGGGGGTCGTCTTATACGCCCAGTCGTCTTATATGCCGGAAAATACGGGTATTCAGGCAGGCTTCCAGAGTTCGGCTGGCAGGATGCAGGTAACCCCTCCCCCCCGTCCTGCCGCCTCCCACTGCACCACTCCGCGTCCCGCGCCTCCGTGTCTCAAGCCTCTGTGTTATGCTTGGGCGGAATACTTTTTCTTTTACAGATGGGGCGGGTGGGCCTGACATTCGTGCGCAGGCAGGACCCCGCCCGCCGAGCCACCGCTTCCCCATCGCCCTCCACGCCAGCCTGCTCCGTCTCCAGACCTCCCAGCTGACGGGCGCAGGTCCAGGGGTCGCCAGCTGACGGGCGCAGGAGTTCAGCGCTGCAGCAGCCTCCCCTTCGCCCTCCGCACTGGCCAAAGCGTTGCCTGACGTTCCGGCTGACGGGCGCAGGTCCGGAGGTCGCCAGCTGACGGGCGCAGGAGGTAGGCGCTGCCGCGGCCTTCCAGCCGCTTGCTTCTTCGCCTGGAGCAGTTGCAAGGGCTTGCATGGTCGGCGGCGGCGGGGAGCGCGTCAGTGGCCCTTGGGGACCATGCAAGCCCCTGTAACTGCTCCAGGCGAAGAAGCAAGTGGCTGGGAGGCCGCGGCGGCATCTACCTCCTGCGCCCGTCAGCTGGCGACCCCCGGACCTGCGCCAGTCGGCCGGAACGTCAGGCAACGCTTTGGCCGGTGCGGAGGGCGAAGCGGAGGCCGCTGCAGCGCTGAACTCCTGCGCCCGTCAGCTGGCGACCCCCGGACCTGCACCCGTCAGCTGGGAGGTCTGGAGACGGAGCAGGCTGGCGTGGAGGGCGATGGGGAAGCGGTGGCTCGGCGGGCGGGGTCCTGCCTGCGCGCGAATGTCAGGCCCACCCGCCCCATCTGTAAAAGAAAAAGTATTCCGCCCAAGTATAACCTTTAAGTATTTTAAGGATCTTTGAGAGGGAGAGAGAAATAGAGGGAGAGAAAGAGGGAAAGAGAAATAGAGAGAGGGAGAGAAAGAGGAGAGGGAGAAAGGGAGAGAGAAAGAGGGAGACAGGGAGAGAGAGAGAAAGAAGGAGGGAGAGGGAGAGAGAAAGGGAGACAGGGAGAGAGAAAAAGAAAGGGAGACAGGGACCGAAAGGGAGAGAGAAAGAGAGAGGGAGGGAGAAAGAAAGAGAGAGAGGGAAAGAGAAAGGGAGAGAGAAAGAAAGAGGGAGAGAGAAAGAAAGAAGGAGAGAGATTAAATTAGTAACATGGCTGGCTGTTCAGTGAATCTGGTTTCCCCACTAACTTTGCTTGTCACAAGGTTGCAAAAGGTGATCACATGACCCTGGAACAATGTGACCATAAATAAGAATCGATTGCCAAGCATCCAAATGTAAATTACATGACCCTGGGGATGCTGCAGTGGTCATAAGTGTGAAAAATGGTCATATGTCACTTTTTCCAGTGCCATTGTAACTTTGAACAGTCACCAAGCAAACTGTTGTAAGTTGAGGACTACCTGTACTTTATCACTTTTTCCCATTTTTTTTTTGTCATCAAGCTTTTGACACCTTGCTGGGACTGACCACCATGAGCTTACAACGGTATAAGATTTTCACCATGTTAGCCACTTTTCCAACTTTTCGGGACCGAATCTTTTGTTTGTCGTACCGTCGAGGGTACCCAAATAACAGAATAGGAAGGAAAGTCGAAATCTTACTTAATCCTTTTCAAATTACCACTTGCACTGTTTTATGTTTACATGTTTGATGACAAACAACCTTATGTTTATAAGTGACAGTTTTCCTGCTAAGTACCTGCATGTCATAAGCATTTGAATTAAAATTACCATATTGAAATCAAATCTGATGTTTTTTAATTTTTATTTGGTGTGCGTTGGAACAGGGGTAGTCTTATACGGTGAGTATAGGCCAAACTCTATATTTTAACTGGAAAAGTTGGGGGTCGTCTTATACACCCAGTCGTCTTATACGCCGGAATATACGGTATCTACTTTGTTTACTTTTGAAATAAAACCTGCCTACATGACCATAAAAGCATATATATATCTCCACCCATATCATACAGAAATGCAAAAAAAAAGTTAAAACAAGGGTACCACTATATTTATGAATAGTGTCTGTAATTTGCATAGTTTATATTCTTTTCCATATTACAACAACTTGTAGTTTTAACATTTCCCAGCATTTAACATTACAGCATTGCAGTTACAATACTCTGCTTAAAAAAACTATTGACCCTGATGTAAGTTTCTTTCAGTGTTTCTTGGTTCCAGCAAAGTTTTTTTTTCTTTTTTAATGTTTTTATGAGAAGAAGCAGTATGATTATATCTGTAATAGTATGATTATATGTAAAAATAAACTTTGCATAACCATGGCAATCATTAACAACTGTATTTCTTTGACATATCAAATTCAGTATACTAGAGAAAAACAAATATAAGTTTAATTCTATATTTATCAATATAACTTTTGTAGAATATTGTTGTTCTACTAATGGGAATAAAGGAGAATATTTGTAGCTCAGGGTGGAAGTGAGGAGTCCTCTGAACTTGGTTCTTTTCTTGCAGACATTTCATTACATTGATATTACCTAGTTTGTGTAATGAAATGTCTGCAAGAAAATAACCAAGTTTGAAGAGCACCAAGAACCCTCACTAATAGAAATACTTTGAATTCAGCTTACTAATTTCAGGGTGAGAAAAGGAATATACCAAGATCTTATGGAGGTATCTCTTATGAACAAATCTCTTATGAAGAATTTGTTTCTATGATTCCATTTGATCCTAAAAAATCTGTAATAATTCTAAAACATTTTTGTGTTCAGTAACAAGCTAGTTGTATTGGTATGTTGAAGAAGGCATTCATGTCTTACATGCAGAAGTGGCTCAGATTTAATTTTGTTATTTCCAGGTAGGATAGGAAAAAAATCTTATCAGAATGTCTGGAGATTCGGTACCAATCAGCATTAAAAAAATTAACTGGAATAAATGGACAGTGAAAGAAAGCCTTGCTTAGGAATAAGTACTAATATGTTGCTGATTAATCATTTAATTTTAGATTAAATAAGATTTTGAAACTACTAATGGATCCCAGAGGAAGTTCTTTAGGAAGAATATCTGTAATAGGTCTCAGTATGCCTTGGCATTGACATTAGTCTTGTTTGCTGCTGCTTCATATATTGCTGCTCGTTGGTGTACAATTAAGAATTACTCCTATGGATCCTGGATATTGGACCTAAGATCCAGGTGTTACTGTGCCTACATACCTAGGTAGAAGGATAACAGAGTGATCAACAGCTGGATCTCTCTGCATTTGCCGTAAATCTTGCTCTGGTTACAACATGTCCAACATGAGATGGTGACAAGGCATGGAACAAAGGGACTCAGATAATGAATGCAGTATACAAGCAGTCTTATGTCCCATAAGGGGGTCCTTGAAAAGTCATACATCCAAATGGTTTAGAATTCTATTAGTAATTACTATATTCACTGGTGCTTGTAATTACTATATTCACTGGTGCTCCGAATTGTACAGTACTTGGAACAAAATATTCAAGAGGACTTTCAATGTACATGCTTAAAAATTCATGAAATATGACCTATCTATTTTTGACTTGAAAGTATGGAACATAATTTAAAATGTGGCTTTTAATGTTATATCTATGAAAGATTCGTAATTTTGCAGATTATTATTTCTTATATAAGTGGCTAGAATCTGATTCTATGTACTCATTATTAAATAAAAAGATGTGGATGTTTTATTTGAACTTTGGCTAGAAATTGCTGCTTTATAATCCAGACAAATAACAATTAGTACCAAATGCAGTTGTTGTTTTTTTGTTTGATTGTTTAATGTTAGCTCTTTATTGTAAAATTCTTGCAATTGAAGATTGGAACAAAATAGATAATGGAAAATGGCATGAAATAAGAATGAAAAGAATTTTTTTATCCATTATTCATTCAAAGGCATTTTATCCATTCAAAGGCATTGACTAAGCATAAAATATTCACACACCATTGCATTTAAATTAACTAAGGAATTAATTATTGCTTCAATGTATATTCTTTCTAATTATAATGTATAAAAAGCTGTATCTTTTAAATGATTTGGTTTCATGTGAAAAATATCCACATTTTATATCATGTATAATAATTGTAAATGTGAGTATTCAATCAAATACTTGAAAAAGCTTTCAATTTTCAAAGCTAAACATAGCTGATTAACTAATTTATAAAAATGAGAAGAAATACTAGTAATTAACATCAGGATTATCTAAAGAATTAATGTGTGTTAATTGCACATGGACTCAATAATGAAACATTAATTTAGAGTTAATTAATTATGAAACATAATAAACTATCCAGTTAATTTAGATATATTATTATAAAAATGATCTTTTTTAATTCAAAAGGTATTAAGTGTCACTTACAATAGCATTGTAATACATTGGACAATACCAAAATAAAAAGTATATCCAGTCTCTGTATTTTTCCCTACTTTGGGGCTTTTAATTGACTATAAAATGTAGATTTGTTTTCTATTTGTCCTATATGTTTTAATTTTAAAATTAAAAATAAAAGAGAAATAATTCATCTTTTATTTTTATTATTATGTTAGTGTTTTATTATTTTATTATTCAAACAATAACTCCACAAAGTGACCAATAAAATAAATTAATGATTATATGTGTGCTTGTGGAGCATCTCATGCCATCAGTTTATCTAACTTATTATTTACACAGCTTTCCCTTAACCTTGTGGCAGATATACTGGACTACAACTTTTGTCATAACAAAGCTAGGGCAGCCAATGGAGGGCATCAAAGGGAAGAAGGAAAATCCACATTGACTGATATCTTCTTGGATATTAGATAGGAACCTTAGTTAGATAAGCCTGGGTCTGAACCTAGGACCTTCTGTCACATAAATATATTTGTGATCTCAATAGATAGTCAATAACAAAACTGTAAGAAATCTCAGTAATCGGTAGATATCATAGGAATGCTTCTGGAAGGATAAAAATGAAATATGAATTAAAACAGTACAGAATTAGGGGATTATTTGTATCTATTCAGCTCTTGCTTCTCAGCAGCATTAAAGATGTACATTCAATTGACTAAAAACAATAAATCTACTATTTATTTATATCGTATATTTAAAAAGGTTTATGTATTATTAAACAAGTTTATATTACTTTAGCATTTTTCTTTCTCTTTCTCCAGCGTCTTGTCTTTTATTGTTTTCCTTTCTTTTGGATGTTTACTTTCAATTTACAAATATCAATTTCAAAAGCAGTTTTTAAAGATGTTTTTGAATCCTCTTATGTTTAAGTTTTGTTAACCCCGTGAGGAAGCAATGTCACTAAGCTTTTAATGAATCACAGACATCTTGTGCAATGGGAGGATGGATGTTTTTCTGAGAATTTTCAACTATTAGAGCTGATCACCATTGTGTAGGAAAAATACTTTAATGCAAAAAAAATGCTTGCTTTTATTAACTCAGTGATACATCAACACATAGTTATTAAGTCAAATTGTTAAATTAATGCATGCACATTCTTTTCTTGAAATAGATTTTAATTAATATATATGATACGTGGAAGGAGAGGAGTGAAATTATTTTCTTAGCAATACACTTTATTTGATGTATATTGCTATCCCATGACACCATCAATTTTAGAATATATTTGACTAAATCAGTTGGCAAAACAATTCTGTAAGGTTGTCCAAAAGAGCAGAGTCCATCCTATAATGACTTCCTGAATATATGAGAAGTTCACAGAAAATAGGTCAGCGGGCAGAGAGTCTCAATCGCTAATATGAACATTTACAGATGATAGTTGAGAAAATTTCCCACTAGGATAATTTATATATGCTTTGAGGTTAGCTCAAAGTGCCGAAAGAATGAAGCATGAAAGGAGCTATACTCACATTTATTTGAATGAATTAACATTTTATTGCAGTCTAGACCAGATCATAAAAGTTAAAACAACTAAATATAATTTGAGAATATAGTAAAATCTAATTAATTAAGTGAATAGCCTATTTATTTTGTTGGATCTCAACAGAATAAAGGTTTATGACTTGACACAGAATTTAGCAATTGTATATGTATTTATGACACATCTTTTATGAGATTCTAAATATCATTGGTCAAAACAACCAGGTAGTCTATCAATTAAAAATTGGACTAGTTGGGTGCATAATTGTTTGTTAAATTTGTACCTCAGAAAGACATATTTTAAGATTTTAGTTTTCTTAAGGCATAGCCACACATCTGTTTTTAATTTCACATTACGTTCTACACCAGAGGGTACACTGAGAGATTAAAATAAAATAAACTCACGTGATGGACCTTTATGTCTCAAGAAGATGCCTCTCTCCAGTGCCCATTTTAAAATAAAAAAGCCAATGTGGTGTGACCATTGAAGTGTTGCACGTGTACAGAGGAGACCATGCTCATGCCTACTCTAATCATGGAAATGCATTGGGTAATTTTGGGCCAGCTTCACATGCTCTTTCTAGCAACCTGCCCCACAGAGTTGCTGCTGTAAGGGTAAATAAAGGGAGATCACCATGTTAACCATCTTACGTTTCTATACATCTAAACAAATAGCAAACAAACGAACAAACAAACAAACAAATAAATAACAAATAAATAAAACTCTGACTAAGTGGTGGTGATATTTATTAAACAGATCCATTCCCCTCTTTGCAACATGTTGCAAAGAAGGAACAAGAACCAGTATATTGCTCATGGAATTGTATTTGACTTACAGTAACTGTCTTACATGGAAAGCTCTAATTTCAACATATTTTCTCCACTCTGTTAAGATTAATGTTGTGCCAAAGTTGCCTCCAGTTTCTCAAAAGTTTTCTTTTCCTATAAAATGAGTTCAAGTTATTCTATCAATATATTTGCAGAATATTTAATAATTGGACTTCTTTCTTGGTTTTTTAAGATTATTTTTAGAGAAACCAGAAGATGTATACATACAAAGAATCCTTGACTAATGACTATAATAGAGCATAGGATTTCTCTTGTAAATCATGACAATCATAAATTGAAGCATCCGCATGACCAACTGATTTTATGACCTTTTTGCAGAGGTCATTAAGTGAATGACACTGTCATTAAGTGAGTCAAGGCATTCCTATTATTTCTTTCTGGAAACTGGCTGAAAATGTAAATTTCTGGCATAATAAATTGTAAATTGCATCTTGTGATTGTGGAACATTTCAGCTAACTATAAAGTTGAGTCTTTTGAAGAATAAGGATAAGTGTAAGGTCATGTCCCATCTTATTAGGAGAGCAGACAGGAGAGCTATCCCTTATGCTCTCAAGCAGTTCTTTCGCTCAACCGACACAGGATCGGAATTCATCCATTACTCCCGTCCTTATCCTCCCAGACCAGAACGTCAATTCGACAGATCTGAACAGGGACAGACCCAGACAGCAATTACAGGCCAAACGGCCGAATCGAGGCGCAGAAGGCTGTCCTTTCAGAAGGTCCAAGTGACACCAAAGGTGCCTCTCCCATAGGGGGCAGGATGCCTCTCTTTGCACACAAATGGGAGAACACCACTACAGATCTCTGGGTCCTCAACACCATCAGATTCGGCCTGACTCTAGAGTTCAACTCCACCCCCTGAGGCATTTAGTCTCTTGCCTATCATCCAAAAATCCGGTCAAAAGAAGCCTCATGAAGGAGGCCATTCGACATCTCCTGGAGATCCAGGCCACAGAACTGGTACTGGCAGGGCAGAAGGGACGGGGGTTAGCAGGCATCAGAAGGAGGGACCTCCTGATGTCCATTGACCTGACAGAGGTCTACCTACATATTCCCATCCTTCCCAGACATTGGAAATTCCTCAAGTTCTGCCAAGCAGGCCACCATTTTCAGTACAGAGCTCTACCATTCAGCCTGTCATCGGCCCCCAGAGCATTCACAAAGGTCCTGGCGATGCTGGCCATGCATCTCAGGACCATTCCGATGCGTGTCCAGTGTTATCTGGACGACATCCTCTTTCAATCCTCCTCAGTCCAGTTGGCTCAGTCAGAACTGGCATTGTCCACCAAGATCCTCCAGGACCACGGGTTTTCAATAAATTTTCAGAAAAGCCAGATAGTTCCCTCCACCCGCCTCCTTCACCAGATACAAGGAAGTGCAAGGTTTACCTACCTCAGGAACGTCGGAACAGTATTCAAACCTTAGTCACCCAGATTCAAAGGGAGCGAGTAGTCCCCCCTAGCAATCCTTTCTCAACTGCTAGGAAAGATGGTTTCTGCAGAGCAGTAGTTCCTTGGGCTCGGCTCCACTCCAGAACCCTCCAATGGTTCTTGCTCCTGTTCCAGAGACTAAGCACCAGTTCCTCCAACCACAAGGTACGGGTCCCGTCACAGACCCTGTAATCCCTCCAGTGGTGGGTCTCCCCAGTGATGGCCAGGGGAACATTATTCAAGGAGCCCAACCGACTCATCCTAACATCAGATGCCAGCTTCTTCGGCTGGGAGTGCACCTGCAATTCCAGTTGGCCCAGGGTCCTGGTCAGATATGAAGCACAATATAAACTGGTTGGAGCTCAGAGCTATACATCTGGCTCTACGACACTTTTGCAATAAGCTGGCAAGGCAAGGCAACACGTGGCGACGAAAGCCCATATCAACAGGCAAGGGGATACCCATTCCACGTCCCTCATGGCCGAGGCTCAATTATTAGGAACCTGGGCAGAGACCAACCTCTCGTCCCTCAAGGCAGAGCACATCTCGGGAGAGACAAACCGGCAAGCGGATTTCTTGAGCAGGGCCACAGTGGACCACTTCGAGTGGTGCCTGTACCCGGATCTCTTCAGGGAGATATCAGAGAGGTTCAATCATCCAGTCCTGGACTTGTTCACTACCCGGCAAATTGCCAGCTCCCGAGATTCTTCTCCCGGTTCCCATCTCCAGGGGTGGAAAGGGTAGGTGCCCTATGCAGCCCATGGCCCAGAGAGCTCCTGTATGTGTTCCCTCCTCTCCCTCTGATCCAGGCAGTTATCCAGAAGATACTGCAGGAAAGGGCAGAGGTGATACTTGTTGCTCCCCACTGGCCAAAATGGCCGTGGTATGCCGATCTCTTGGTCTCTCAACCTTTCCTCCGTGGCACATACCCCAAGATCGAATCTCCCTCAGCCAGGAGGTTGTACAACACCCAGAGCCTCAGTGGCTCCAGCTAACTGCCTGGCATTTGAAAAGAGACTCCTAACAAAAGAGACCTACTCATCAGACATGATTACCATGATTCAGGCTTCAAGAAGGCCTACAACTAATAGAATCTATGATTCCACATGGAAGAATTTCTGTAACTGGTGTGGGAGACAACAATTAGATCCAGCTACAATTCCTATTCCAAGAATTTTGGATTATTTACTGGAGGGACCTAAGGGTTTATCACCCAACACAATCCGCAGACAAGTTGCTGCCCTGTCCACAGTGCTCACATATGGCAACTCAGAGCCCTTGGCTCACACCCCATGGTATGTTCCTTTGTAAGGGGAACAATCTACAGCAAATCGATATCCCTCTTGGGACCTGTCCAAGGTCTTACAGGCTCTCACTTCACCTCCATTTGAGCCCATCAGAACTTCCACTCTACAGTTCTTGACACTCAAGGTCGCCTTCCTAGTAGCCGTCACATTGGCTAGGCGCATCTTGGAATTGGCAGCACTCTCAATTAGAGATGACCTATGTATTTTTCATAACGACAGGGTGGTCCTATGCTTAGACCCCTCCTTCGTCCCCAAAATCAACTCATTGTTTCATAGGGCGCAGGAGCTTGTGCTGCCAGATTTTTGTCCTGAGCCGTCCCACGATTTGGAACGTAAATGGCACACCTTGGACGTTTGTAGAGCCTTGTGTCGCTATATTAAGCAAACGGCCTCTTTTCACAAATCTGAAGCCCTGTTCATTTCACTCCACCCCTCTTCAATGGGTCAGAAGGTGACTGCCTCTACTAGCGGCGGATGGATTAGGGCTTGCATAGCAGGGGCGTACCAGATGCACTCCTTGCCAGTTTCAAGACGAATCACTGCACACTCCACTCGCAGTGCAGCAACTTCAGCGGCGTGGGCGACACAGGCGTCAACCGAAGAGATATGCAAGGTAGCGATTTGGTCGTCTCCTTCTCCATTTGTGAGGCATTATAACTTAGATAAGTTCGCCTCAGCAGATGCTTCATTTAGCAGGAGAGATCTCCAAAAGGAAGTAACAGATAGTGGGACACAAGCCCAGACTTCTTCCTGCCCATAGGGACAGTGAGGCCATCTGTGGATTCTCCATTCGTCATGCTGGAGAAGGGGTGTTGAATCCACTCCCCCCCTAAGGTCCATCTGATCCTGTGTCAGGAGAATTTGAGCCACTACCTTAAAAAATCATCAACTGCTGCGCCTTTGTCGTGACTGGGGATTCCTAGCCTGAGGAAGAGAGGCGTGACAAAGGTTGATTGACTTAGTCTCTAGGGCAGAAAGGCAAGATCCACCCATCTGTGGATTCTCCATCGTCATGCTGAGAAAAGGCGTTCAGGTAAGACAACGCCCCTTCGTCTTTCATGGCACCAAGTAGTTGATCAGTCAATCTGTCATTTTATTTCATTCTTGGACCAATACAAGAAATAGCTCCTTAAGTTATCTGTAAACACTTAGAGAAAAGTCCAGCTTTAGAAACCTGTAAATAAAAATTAAAATACAGCTATAAAACAATCTGGCTGGGACCCATGAATGAAACCCAAAAGCAGTAATATACAGTAGTATATCTAGGCTATAAATAAGATACCTAAATTTACACAAAATATTATTAATATTTAAAATTACCCAAAATTTGGTGTATTAATTATATAAATGTGATAATATATAAATTACATAAAATGTGATAATATAAAAAATTATGTAGCAGGAACCTGAGCATTTGGTCATAGTCCAGATCTGATTGATCCGGATATCTCATAATCAGAAGAAGGCAAATCTTTTTCATATGTCTCTGTAAATGGGACAATGAAATATGTATTTCCACAGTTTTCACTTGTACAGAATCACAGGGACAGAGCCTTTCCGCCAATGCTATTTGCCATGCAAAATTGAGCAAGAGGTAAAGCTTTCCCTGGCTGGTGGGGCAGTAAGATGCATTTCAGAATGGAAATATTTCTTGAGTATCTAAAAATGTATAATATTTATTGGATATTAAAAATTTCACGCCACAGTGGCACTGGCACCATTCTTTTCAGGTGTTTACTTAAAGCAGTTTATAGCTTGCTAAATTAGATGTACATATGAATATTGGTGTGAAAGTTATTTGAGAATGCTTTTATTGTGATTAATACAGTTTATATTAGGAAAGTTGTGTAGTGAATCCAAACATTAACACACATCCTTACATTAATCTTCCGCTGCAGGTAGTCCTCAATTTACGATCAGTCACTTAGGAACCATTCAAAGTTACCATAACCCCACAAAAGGTACTTACGATCTGGTGTCAATGTTCTGAAAACTGCCTCCCAAGTCATATGACCATGTCTTGGGGAATTCGGCAATCCATCTGCATTTATGGTTGTTTGTAACTTTCCAAGGTGATATGAACAAAATTCATGTTTTTGACGAAACCTGGCATTTACTTCCGGTTTTCAGCAAAAGCTTCCATACTGAAAAATGGATTGCTTAATGATCAGAGATTAATTTAACAGTCAATGTAATTAGCTTAACAATTACTGCAAAAAAGGTGAAATTGAGTTAGTTTATGTGATGACCTGCTTTACAACAGTCACAACTTATGGCTGTAGTGGACAGACTCCATAACTTGAAACTACCTATATATTCTTTGGTTAGGGAAAAACAGTTCCTAAACTGTAAAAAGTAAATATTTTCAAACTTTTTTTAATATTGTTTTTAAAAACATTTTAAATTTGAAGAGGAAAAAATGATATTCAAAAGCATGCAGCACTCACTGGTACTTGTTTCAAGTTCACTGAATCTCTGATTATATTGTTCCTCTTTGTGGATAGTTCTACTGCCTAGAAAAAATTTACTATTTTTATGACACTGAAATTGGAGCGGGTAGGTAGTCATTATGGGAAGATTCATATTGTGCTTAAAACATTGCTGTGCATGTTGTACTTTTTAGCCATATCAAGAAGAAATCTATGGGTTTCTGCCATTTTCTGATATTGAAGATGTTGCAACATGTCATTTCTCTCTCTCTCTCATTTATGCTGCTTTAAAAGTTAAGAGCATTTCCACTCATAATGTGTGTCAGCACAAGAAATGCATTGCATATGTTTCATATATTTACTATGATACTTCTACTTCATTGATACAAACTGTGGAAAAATTATTATGCATTCTGCCTCCAAGAAGTCATTACATTATGTTAATAGCAGATAAAGAAAATTATGAAAATGTTTCACAAGGAATTGCTAGCCAGCACAAAATATCCTTACCTGCAGTTTAATGTAAATTGATAAAAACATGATGAATGGTTGTTCTCAAAGGTTAAGATAGGAAGTTGGAATTTGCAGTTGTCTTAGAAATCTGTGCTTCTTCCTCCACCTGTGCGTTTTTAGTTTTGCTAAATTACATTAATTCCACCAAAGGGGCTTTGGTACATTTCATTTTATTGAGACTTCATGTCAAAGTTGTCTCTTGGTAACTGCCTGGACTAGTTCCTGACTGGTCAGTCACCCAGCTAACTGGCTTTATGCCTAAGGCAGGACTAGAACTCAAGATCTCTTGGTTTCTGTCTTGGTGCCTTAACCATTAGACCCAAATCCTCGGCTCTCTCTGTTAAGTATACTCTGCAAACCTTTTTAATAGAGACTGACAAATTGCCATGTATTTTCATGAAGGGGATAGAATGTGTCTTTAATAAACAGAGGCAATTATTTTCACATAGGGAAGAAAGGCATCACTGTCAGCATCATCCCATATGCCAATTGGGCAAAGGGATCTCCCTCACTGTATACTGCTGGTTATAGAATAAAAGCAGAGAAACTTGAAGCAGCCAGAGCTAGATCAAGAGATGCCTCTAATTCTATTCTAAGCTTGCAAGTCCCAGTGCTTTGAGAATGCATTCTCTGCTCCATATTTTTATTTCACTCTGCTCTGGCCACCCGTTTTGCTTTCTCTGTTTTCAGCCAGGAAAATGATCTCTGTCTTGGCTAAGGAGTAAATGCATCTTGGTTTCTCCTGTGGACAGTCTAACAGGATTCTGTGCACAGAACTGAGCATATAAAACAGTTTAAAAACAGCAGCTTTTAAAGCCTTTGAAGGGAAAGAACTTGGGAAAAGATTTTTGTTGCTTAAAATTCTAAGGCATCTTTTACGTCTGTTTTATATCGTTCCATTTTTCTTTTTTCTTTTTGTTTTCAAAGGGAAGTTGCTTAAATGCGGGAGCGAGTACTTGCCTGCTATCCTGCCTTCCCTGCTTTCTTCTGTAAGGCTGTTGGGAGTTTTTAAGCTGTGTGAGAATCCTGGGAGTTGGTGATGTCAGACGGGTTGGGTCATTTGAAGGTTAGCAGCCTGGGAAGGGTTCATAGAAAGTTCACTCGCATATATTAAGCAATTCAATCTTTCATTCTGTGTGACACAAGTAGTAGGAAGTGAGCCGTTCGAAAGCAGAAGGATCTATTCAGCAGCAAAGGGGGATCTCAAGCTGCTATCGAAGCCTGTTTCGTCCGCAAAACTTCAAGGCTGCATAGGAAGCAAAAAAATACCATCGCTTCAGAGGAAGGCAAAGTGGCTCGAAGGCTTCTGAAAGATTTGGGGGCACAGATTTGGGGAAAGTAGAACTTGGAATGCTGCTTGTTTTCC
Source organism: Protobothrops mucrosquamatus (assembly GCF_001527695.2). NCBI lineage: Eukaryota > Metazoa > Chordata > Lepidosauria > Squamata > Viperidae > Protobothrops > Protobothrops mucrosquamatus. Next base: position 955,605 of record NW_015386429.1, read on the forward strand.
CCTCCTCCCTTTATTCGACTGGATTGGCTGAAGAGCCTGGAAAATGGTAAATGATCATTTGGATCAATTACAGGCTTTTAGCTGTGTTGTCTGTCATAATTCATGATTCTGGTCTGGGAAAAAGACCAACAGCTTACGTGCCAAAAAAGGGGCAGAGTTTGATGGAGTTGGATGTACTTTTATATGTCATTTCCCCCCACACCTAGAGGAAGGCACTTTTGCAGACCTACTGGAGAGGGAATCATGTTTGACTGCATGGATGTCCTAGCAGTCAGCCCTGGTCAAATGCTGGATTTCTACACAGCAAGTCCATCTTCCTGCATGCTCCAGGAGAAGGCTCTGAAAGCCTGCTTCACTGGATTGGCACAAACAGAGTGGCAGCACCGGCACAGTGCTCAATGTAGGTCCTGCTATTGTTTTGTTGCACTTATTTGTTGCTCTCATTTTTTAAAAAAATTATTTGCATGCAAGAAACAGGAAAAAAATGCTACCCAAAAGACAACAGGAAGGGTGTATTTTCCCAGGTAGATTTTTATGCAGGTGTATGTATATGCATGCACATTTGGGCTTTGGCTTATCACAAATTTAAGCATGTTTCACTTTTCAACCTTATTCCTCTAGTATATTTAAATAGTTTGGCCATTAAATGTAAATGCAGTAATGATTTTTATTAAATAAAATATCATGCAGAATTTCCTTATCTGTATGTTTATTTGCTTTTCATAAGCTATTTTTTAAAAAATGATTTTTAATATTTTAACTACCGGTAGGTGTATTTTAGCATTCTGAAAGACAACGTTTTGCAAAGCAGTCATCTAGGGGCAGGTAAAATGCAAAGTTGGTGGCTTCTGTAAATGTTTCTCTTTTTCTGACCAAGAAAAAAAAAGAAAAAAGCACTATTTCTTTGCATTGACCATGCTGCCACGTTTCTTTTTTTACTTTGTTGCTCTAAGAAGTCCCTGTTTTTTCTAGAAAACTAACTATGAACACCCCTTGTGTTTTGCCATCAATTATCTCAGCACTTTCTTGGTGTGTGAACAGTTCAAACTGGACAAAAAAAGCTACAGTTTAATCTTGTAAAATTATTTTAAAATGCCTATTAAATTATCAGATATTCATCCAGGGTTAAAGGACATGAGTGTCAAAACATGGCATGCTTTTATAATTTACTTTAAAGTTTGAGAAAGAGCAAGCAGTGCCAAAGTTCTAACAGTGCATGGGGGAAGGAGGGAGACCCTTGAAGGATGCTTCATTGCTTTGACACTGATTTGGATAAATGATGACTATCTATCAAATTGTTTTAACATGCTCTTTGACACTTCAGTGGACCATTAACTAGAGAGTATGGTTGACAATGTGGTTCTTAGGCTGCTCAATTGCTTCAAAATACACAAGCTTAAAAATGTGCAAACTGCAAAGGAAGTAAATTTTGAATTTTTTTTCATATGAGCATTTTGATAACAAATGCCATAATCAAAAATATTTTCATTGTTATTAGATCAGCATTATTAATCATAAAAACAAAAGAACTTAGAAAATGAGGCTCTGGGATAAAATATTGAGAATGACTCAGGAATAAATTTAAAAGCAAGTGTAAAGTGTAAAATCAACAGACAATTAAAATAGTGAAGGTATTTCCATACTAGGGAGGGAAGGTATTTAAACTGCATTAATTCAGCACTGCTGACTAAGAAAGAATTTTATTTAAGTCTGCCAGTATACCTTTCACACTTCTGTTCCTTTTTTAGCAAGAATTTTATAATGTATAGTTTAGTTGTAATCATAGTATAAATATTTAAATGTTTAAGGTGTTGCCTAGTGGAGCAAGAGCTTTTCCAGTGTCAATCTTCTATAAAAAGCTAACATTGCAGAGTTCTACAATAGATTTCTATGAAACCGAACTATTTTTTTTTTTTTTTAAATGTCAATGCCAGTTGCTCCAGAGCAAGTTAAAACAGGCTTATTACTCTGATCTCTAAGTTACAGGTTCTAAATATGCCATTTGCTAGAGGCTGGTATAATGTTAATTAAATTACACTACCATACAGCAAAATGGTTTCAAAATATACTTTCAGGGATTGAAATTATTTTTTGCAAATTATGATTTTTAATTAGTGATATTTATAGCAATTATCATATCCTGCAATACGCTTGATTTTATTCTGATATTTAATCTATTATCTATAATAAAAAATATGGTCTTCATAGTAAACAGTAATTTCAGTTGCAAATATTTCCTTATTTTTGTTAACAACAAACTCTGTGCAGTTTTGCATAATGTATTGAGATAAGAGCTATTTTACAAGATATAAAAAAAGGAATAGTCGAGTGTATTTTGGTTTGGGCATAAACATGTTGCAATAGTTGGTTTATTCCATAATTTTGACGCATCGATAATAGAAGTTTAATAAGTAGACAGTAACAGCACTTATGATGGTTCAGTAATTAGCGCAGAAACATACCCAGGAAAATATTGGCAGTTTTCTGAGATGCAAACATGCAAATAATTGAAATTACACAGTAATGCAGTAAATATATGATATATCCTAAAATTGTGTGTTTAAAGTTTGGATTGCCAATATTAAAATCATTTTGTTTTATGTGTGTGTGTGTGTTTACTTATTGTATATTATTCTCAAATGTGCTAAGGTGTGTCTCCCCTCAAAATAAAACTTTGGAGTTTAAAATATATTCTAATCTTAGTGCCAATATGCCAAAGTGAAATGAACAATTTTTTAGTCAAGAATTTACAAATAACCTATTGTATTTTCCTATAGCTAAGTATTTAAAACAATTTTATGAAAATGTAAAAGGCTTAGATAAAGGCTTGTATATATTTCTGATTTTTCTGATTTTTTTAAAATGATGCCAAGTATAAATGAATGAAAACTATTTTCTTTATGATTATTCTTATAAGAAAAATGGTGACAAACCAGCTTTTCAATGGATAATACCTGTTTTAGAATGCCCTTATATATTTTTTAATTGTTTTCAGAAAAAATAGTGTAATGGTATTAATGGTTATTTGTTTATTTAAATAAGATAATGCACATGTGTAATAACATATTCATGTGTATCTCTACTCAGAAGTAAGCCCAGTGAAGTTAAATGATACATACTTTAAGGGAACTGCATAGGATTGCAAGGTAACAACATAATCCTGATTATTCAGAAATAAGCTACACTATGTTGAGTGAGATGTAATCCTTATGTGTGTTTAGGATTAAAACTTTGATCTCTTTCACAATAGAATGTATGGGTCTTAAAAATGTCAGTTTATACAAATTAAACTTACAGGATAATAGTTTACAGGTCTGCATAAAAATCTCTGAAAAAATCTGGAATTGTACATGACATTGCTAAAATATTGGCTAATATTAATGTTTAAATCTGACTGCGTTCTTGCAGTAATCAGCTTCATAAAGTTCACAAATAAATATCCTAAGAGAAAACTCTGTTTATTTTTCGTATCTCTAGTCAGAATATAAAAACAAACATATTTAAGTGTATGACATGATATCTACATTCCTAGGTATTGAATTGCAGCAGGTGCTATTGAAGGTTCTGCATTTCAGCTAAAGAAAAGATTCATTGTTATGTAGGTTTACATAAAATTTCTAACAAATTTCTGGTATGGTTACTAGAAAACCTTTATTAGGAAGCTTTTATTTGCTGTAAATTGGTCTAAAAGATTCTTGTTTATTTATTATTTAATATGGATCCAAACTAATTTAGGGTACTTTGAAAAACAGTGAATCTAATTTTCTTGATTTTTCCTGTGATGTTTTTTTTCATTTGAAGAAGCCAACTTCTTTTTCAAATATATTCCACTTAAAAAAAAAAGCTGAAGTTAATATACCTGAGTTTAAGAGGTAAGAGAGGCTGATTATTGTTTATTCATAAATGGGAATTCAGTTACTTTCTTCTTGCATGGAGAAAACATTGATTACCTCCAGATTTTAGCCCAGTGTTATCTGGCAGATCATTATAGTCCAGCTAGTAAGATGAGATAAAGTCCAATCTCAGATTGTGACAATAATCTTTATATCATCCAAACAAGTATATTTCCAAAGCTTGCTTATACATTGATTATATTCATACATTGGTCATCTTCAACCATCTCTACTGAAAGCTGTTTGTTTATTCGTGAACTCTTACCAGTTTAAAAATGCAATCTCTGCCTCACTCCTGTTTCCTGTGTCACTTTTTACAAAGGTGGCAAATTAAGTCATACTTATGGCAGCATATTTGATCTCAGAATAAAATGTCTGATGTTTAGCATCACTTTAACCTACTGTTAACTTACATTACCTGATAGAAAATAAAAACTGATGCCAAAGACATTTTAGGTCAAGGAGTCAGAATTAGTTAAATATAATCCTCCTTTGAACCCTGCATTTGAATTCCAAAAGTCTGAAAATATTCATATACATATCTACTTCTTTCTTTCAGAATTGGCATCTCAGGATTTTTTTCCCTTTTGAATGTCCACAATCTATAGGCAATTATCTCCTACATTTCACTTTTATCTTTTGAGTTCTCTTTTCTGTTTGCAGTTGTTTGAGAAATGACTGCAGAACCTAATAATTGTGTAGTTTTTAGATGTACTACAAACTATTTGGTTACTATTGCTAAAGCTTCCCTTTGGTTGTGCATACAGTATATATTTGTGTAGCCCAATTTAGCATTCCTGAAGAGGTCTTCTGAGGATCTGATAGTTAACTAGATATATTCCCCATACAATAGTAAATAATCCAATTTTACTGTCTTTGGCGCTACATTTTATCTTTTCTGTTCCATGTCCCTGCCATCACAGGTCAAATGTAACAGAAATGAAAAACAACTTCCTCTGATCATAAGTGCATGCCAGACTACAGCACATATGATATGTATTCTTTCTGCCATTTATGTAATACTACTTCTGTGGTTGCTATATTCTGTAAAGATGTAATATTTGGAACTAGACAGTATAATCACTTAGTTATTGTAGTACAACGTTTGGTGCACCAACTTCGAATGACATGTTCATACATTTCAAAACATGATTTTTTTTCAAGGATTTAAATGATTATAGGCTGTTGTTGAGAAATCAAACTGTATTCATCTAACAATTGAGAGGACTGATTTTGTGCACTTGAAGCTATTGAAACCATTTAGGTATTTTTTGCATTTGTTTAAATTCAACATAGAACCTATTCTGTGTCAGCATTTTCCACGCAAACAGGAAAAACCCCAACAAGGCCAGAGCAGGATATATTCATGCCTGAGGAAAAGGAAATGGGGTATTGTACCACCATGGAATAGCATCAACAAGGCTGGTAATAGAAATTCATTGTACTATTGGCAATAGAATTGGGTTCTTCAAACCATTTGAGTCCTTACAGTAGTTTAAGAGTGCACTGTGCCACAAATAGGTCAATTCCCAAAGAGCAAGATAAAGACTTGGTAGAAGGAGAACACTGGAAAGCCACAACATTTGTCTTTGGAAAGCAGTTTTGTTCAGTAAGACAAACTATGTCAATGGTCAACTAAGCATACCACTGATAGGAACATCAAACCAACACCATCCAGACTCATTTGCTGAGATGGGCAGCTATAGAAATCAGTCAAACAAAAAAAAACCAACAGTTGATCTAATGGAGGTCTGGCTATAGCCATTTGTTCTGTGAGGAGGATGCCCCAGATTCAATCCTTTTAAGAAGCAACATGTTCTTCAAATTCATTTTAAAGTTTCTGCATTTTATTGCAGCATGTGGACTGAAGGCAGAAGGGAAGATGCAGCAACATATTCTCAACAGAAACACAGATTCATGGTTGGTATGACACAAATATCCACCAAAAAATAACTAGTCCGTGACCGGGATAGGATGTTTTCCCAGTAGGTGTGTCCATTATAATTTTGCACTGCTGTCCAACACAAACTTTACAACTATGAAATATTTCCAGGAGGAGACTGTATTATGCTGTCAAATTTCTACAGGAAATATGGCTAAACTAAATTTAAATGTATTTAATTAAAATAAGTTAAAAAATTAATGTAGTCCTTCCCTGCTTGTTACAGTGCTTTACATTAATCTTTTCCTAATACTTTTTAAAAGCCATCTTACTATATAAGTAATGATAAGTTTCTATCCCTAATTTCATGTCCTGTCCTCAGATCCTTTGGAAAATAGGTTGACATCTAAATATTGAACATTGCTATCATCTTACTCCTAGTCTTTTTCTTCATTAGGCTAAACACAACCAATTGCTGCAACCATTCATATGTTTATCCTCCATATGTTGAGAGCATCTCTGTTGCTCTTCTCTGCACTCTTTCTAGGGTTCTCAGCATCTTTTTTGTATCAGAATGACCAAAACTGGATGCAGTATACCAAGTATGGTCTTTCCAAAAGAGTATAAAGTGGTCTAAACACTTTGTGATCTTGATACTATCTCTCCATTGATGCAGCCTAGGATTGCATTGGCTTTTTTGGTAGCTGTAGCACACTGCTAGCTCATATCTAATCCATATTTTACATCCTTCTCATAGTTACTGCTTTTGAGCCAGGTACCACCTACTCTATATCTGTGCATTTGGTTTTTCTTGCCTAAGTGTAAAACCTTTTCAATTTGTTGGATAGAGCATTCAAGTCTGTCAAGACCCTTCTGGATCATAAGTCTATCTTTTCTAAAGTGTTACTATTCCCCCAGCTTGGTGTCGTCTGCAAATTTGCTGAGCTTCCCTTCTGCCCATCATTTAAATCATTTATGAAAGTGTTGGAACCTTGGGGTACTATTATATGATTCCTTTCACATAGTTGTAGTTCCATTGAAGACTACATGTTGCCTGCGGTTGATCAGCCAGTTACAAATTCATCTGGTGGTGATGCTATCTATCCCACATTTTTCTACATTACCAAAAAGTAAATGGTATATTTTACTTATTGCTCACATGAGCATTCATATTTTTTTCCATTCACAATAATGCTTGGAATTCCATTTTTAGCCAGAGACATGTGGCATACCTGCACTAAAGATACATGGAATTTCTAGTCCTTTATCTATGTTAAATGCATGTGAATTGCTTCAGAGTTGGTTCATAGTGGCTGAACCAGTTGCCAGATTCCAAATTACAAGTCTCAGTTACTGCCAAGTAGAGATTGGGCAATTTATGTAAGTGCCTGAGAAATTAAACTTGAATACATCCTAAATTTGAGCCAACTTTTTTTTTCCAAACTGTAGATTGTATTTCCTTGAAATATTAAAGAGTTTGGGGACTGAATTACCTTTGTTTCTTCATTAAAGTCGTAACTGTTAAAGGATGCTTTTCTTTGAGCCATTTCAGCTTCAAAAGATTTTTGAGGCTTAGTCTGTTGGAAAGCTTAAGGATATAATTAGCTAAAATGGAGATGGGACAAGTGAAATTTAGCTGCCGGTGTTCAGTTCAGTGCTGTGTTGCTATATGTTGTTGAAGAGAAGAATTCTTGAAAGCAAACATAATTATTTCATGATGATCTTCCAAATGTCTTTATTGGATTTAATGAGAAGCTATTGCATATGGAATTATACATTTTAATCAGTTTTTTCTTTCATTGCATCAGAACAATAAATAGACTAAAAAAAGACTTAATGAATGGTTGCTTCACAGATACTTTTGATTATGCAAACATTGTCACAATTTAATTATCTAGGATTATTATTGTAACAAATATACTCTAATAGTATGATTTTCAAATTCACAGTGATATAAGGAAAAAAAATCCATCTCCCCTTTTCTAAGGGGGAGGGTTATCTTTCAATATTTGTATGTGTGTGATATTATACAAGTTTTGTTAATCAAGTGTGCTTCTCTAAAGAAGCTTCTCCCCCTTTATCTTTTAGAGTATCAGCAACATTTCCATTTGCTTTGAAAAGAGAAAAAGAAAAGGCATCACTTGCAGTGAATTTCTGACCTAGAAGAAATTGTGTGTGTCTCTCTATGTGTAGTGGAAGAGTGATTTTTACTTGCTTGAAGTACTGAGGGAAATAAAGATTCTGTAGTTATGGATACAAGTACTAACTGTCAGAACATGGGCCAGAACAAGAGCAAAAGACTGGGCTATAAAAGCAGATTAGCCTATGAGCAAGTTATTTTTTGGTTTGGAGTACAGGAATAAAGACTTAGATTTGTATAATTTAATCAAGACAATTGAAGTTAATTAAACTTAAAAAGCATTTATCTATAGTATTAAATTAGAACTACCTGAGATTAAATGCAAAGAAGAGAAGAGATGAGTTTTTAAAAAGTTTTTGGGCGGAGAGGCTTTTTCATTCTTTCCCAATCTGGGGATATCTTTCTCAAAATTCTTAAACCACATGCCTTTTATTCATAGCCTCTGGAAATTCTGAAAGCATAGTTTTTCTGATTTGATGTTATTGGTTATTGTTATTTTAATTAGTTCAGAAAAACAATTATATCTCAAAATATCTATTTTCTTCCTAATATATATGCTACAAATAAATACTTTCTCTTTATTATAAGTAAGTATTTTACACAAAAGAATGTGTCTGGATATGTGGAAACTAACTATTTTCAGTTGTAATACTTTATTGTATTGCTGCCAAAACATAAACCAAACCCAAAGCATAACTTTCATTCTTCATTTCTTTAAATGTGTCCAACACTAATGATTATTGATTTTCAATTTTGCTACAATTACAAGTAAGTGTGATGAGTGGCAGATAAAAAGTAATAATCCATAGAATTCTGTTTCATGTTTGTCTGTAGTTCTTTGTGTGATCAATATTAACTGTCCCATTGAAACTAACTGCTATATCAAATAACAGTAAATCAAAGGAATGTGCTTACAGATTATTTATTGAAAGGTTTAATTGTTCACTGTGGTCCAACTTATCTGAGGAAACAATAGAATGTAGTTGTTCGACAAATCAATTTGTAAATACTGAACTGTCATGCATTCTTCCAGCTCAGATTTTATATGCAGAGATCATAGGTAAATACCTCAACATTAAAAAAAAAAAGGAACAGCTAGTCCGGTGTCCTTGAAGCCCTTGCAGCAGCCACGTATCACTATGCTCAATATTAAACTAAATGCTCTCCCTTGTAATAAGATAATTTTGTATGACACAACTGATCAATGCAGCAACAAGCAAACATTCTGCAGAGGATAGGGGTGGGCAGGGATCATGAACAAAGACTGTTGGGAGAAGGATTTTGCTTTGTTTGTTTTTAAATAATGTTGAACATGTTTAGGCATGTTTATCGTATTTCTTAAACACTAATGAGAAAATGTTTTGGTCAGAGGAACTTTGGAGGGCTACAAAGAATGAGAATTAGGCTCCAGGTTTTTCACCTCTGGTTCACTGGGGTAGAATGCTGCACCCCATAATTACAATATTATTTATTTTATTTATTTATTCAATTTCTACACTAGCCAACTCACCTAAATGACAACAGTTTGTATACCATTGTTCTTATGGATCAAAGGAAGACAGTAATATTCTAGGCTGATTATTTTTATTGTTATACACTTGATTACACAGGGTTATTGAGAACTTTTAATATAGTTTTAGTAGGCAAATTCTCAAATATGTGTACTGTAAAGTGAAATTTTTTACAGTATATTGGCACATTGTTCCATGCACTGTATATATTTTAGATTTCTCCAATATGGCATCTTCAGAATGGATACATACATACAGATCCCAAAATGCTAAATATTCCTCAGGTTGAATGCACAACCTGAGACCCTATATCCACAGGCCCTTGTCAGGGATCCTCAGAGAATTCCAAAAATTATTTTGATTTGTAATATGATGGTAAGGGAAATGATTAAATATTTGACAGGAGACTAATCAGATTAGCAGTATTTAATAATTAATAATAAATAAAATAGTCAAATTAATTAGATAGTTTTTATATTTGAATATGGGACTTCTGCACTCAAAATAAGCATTCTAATAATTTTGAAAGCATTCAGTTAGAGAAACAATGAAAATTATGGAAACTCATTTCAGAAAAATCATGCCATTGAACCCCAGAACTAATTATAGTAAGTCTTGTGGGGAAATACTGAAAATAACTTCATTTTTCTGTGCTGTACAATTAAAAACAAATTGCCAGTTCCTAAGAAAATATAAGGACAATTAATACATTGCTGTTTTTGTTTCATATTCAGGTTAATTTATTTTTATATACAGAAAAAACATAAAATAGTAAGCAAGGTTTTTCTGAATAATATATAGATAGTCGTTGACTTATGATTGGTCACTTAATGGCTATTGAAAGTTGTAACGGACCCCCCCCCCCAAAAGCCTACTTATGACCTGTTCTCAAAGTTACAGCCATTGCAGCGCCCCTGCAGTCATTTGGCCTTAGACTGCACCACAGCTATCTCCCCCATCAACCCACCAAGTCTCCACAGTCTTACCTCCACACACATTGGATTCCCAAAGGCCTTTCCTCCCCTTTCTTAGAAGATCCCAACAGGCTTACACATACATACAGACCCACACAGACACAGGGTCCTTGCAGGCCTTGGATCTTTGTGCATCCAATGGGCATAAACCAGAATACAGAGTATTCATGAGCCTTGTTATGCCTCCAAGGTTCTCCCTCACCACTGAGGCACCCCATGCTATGTGTAATGACCTGCGTGTTTCTTTATTGGCCACATCAGGGAGAGCAGGGGGATCATTCAGTGAGGCCCTCTTGTTTAACAGACATCATGGCATTCAACCATAATTAGTTGGCTCCATTACAGTCGTATGTCAAAGACTACCTCTATATTACATTGTAATATATTTTGTAACTAAAAATTATTAGCCAGAGAACAACAGCTGCATGTTTGAAGCTTTCATAATTAACTTGCGACAATAGTGGTGGTAATAGTAGCAGTAGTAGTTTAGGCAACTACGAGTAAAAGAGTATAATTAAAAAATGTGCTAGCTCTAATTATAAAAGGTAGCATATCATTCAATCTAATGAGCACACTCAGTTACTTTTTTTTAATCTAAGGAGAAAAATACAAGATGCATCTCTTCTAGAATAATTCAGGCATAACTCACTTAAATAAATCTGCTGGTTTCCTAATGACCCTTTCCTACTGAAACACATAGGAAGGTATATAAATCAATTAACAACACACATCAGTACATCTGGGATCCCAATTAATTGGGACAATCTACAGTTTTCAGAGAATATGATTCTAAGTTGGAGATAATTCTAGTCATTAAGTCAGTGCATTAATTTTAAGATTTAACTATGAAGCAAAGTTTTCAGTTTCTGAAATTGAGTAATAAAATGAAAATTGAGTAATAAAATGCTACATAAATATCACTTAAAAGGTCAATTTTATTATATGTGATTATAACACTGGTGTTTTAGTCTGTTCACATGCTATTTGGACAAATGTGTATAAATTAAAGGTATTAAACCTCTTATATTTTCTCTGCTTTCAGCTAGGACATAAAATGGGATAAATAATCTCACAGAAAGAGTTCCTATAAAAGTAAGTAAAGCACACTATTGTGTTCTGATATGAACAAAACCTAATTAAAAATTTTATACAATACTTATTTGAAAATGAATACATATTCATTGGATTTCTCTTTGAAGCAGCCTGCCAAAAGTAAAAAAAAGAATCAATGAATTCAATAATGGAAAAGTCACCAGAAGCAGGGATAAATGCATAATCAATAGCTGAGGATCGATTTCTCAAGGAATTTGGGGATTATCTTTGGTAGCTTTCCATGAATGTAAAGTACATCTAAGGTTCGGCATTATGAAATCCCATATTGAGAAAGTGGTTAGAGTAACTTTCTTTCAATAAAGAGGAAAAATAGCCATCCTCAAAAGTCATTGGAAATAGGGATCTGGAAGTCATTCTCTTTCCAGAGTTTGCATTTTTTATTTCCAGACCTAGAACTCAATTGATCAAAATTACATTAACTGAGATTGACACTAAACAATGATTGACACTAAACAATGATTGACACTAAAAATAATTAAAAGCAACTGTATAAGATTGTAGTAAGATGTAATTGTAATAACTTTCTTCTGGGAAATTACTCCCATGGGTACCCTCTGGTATTTTTTTCCCAATACATTGTTCTATTAATGCATGCCCTATGGTAATTCTGTGAATTGAATTAACAATAGTCCAGAATATTGTGCTGATTGAGAACTAAGGTAGGGATTCATTCATTCATTCAAAATGCTGACTTCTTTAGTCTGGGTAAGAGTAGAGTACCTGGGTCTTTCTTTTCACCTGTAAGAAATTGCAGCTATTTCCTAGGAATAAGTAGTAGTATAAACTTACTCAGGTTTTCTGTCCTATGGGGTAGATTTCTAATACAGTCAAATATTTTTTTCTGGTATTTAATTAAAAATGTGGATAGATTTTTGAGAATTGGTTTGTTTAAAATAAAAAGAACATGATAGTATTTTCAGCTATCAAAATGCTTCATGTGCTCAGTGTATTGCTAGTTGTATGTTCAGACGTCTTTTTCCATGCAGTTTCTTAGATTGACCATGTTACTGTCATCACCACCCTTCTTTCATGTTTCACTTCTACAACAACCTACCTCTCAGGTAAGTTAACCTGAGAGACAACGGAAAGCAAAAAGTTTCCAAAGCTTAGAGTGGATTTATTGTCTAGTTCTAGTCCAGCATCTTAACCACTGCACTATCGCATTGGCTTTGAAAGTTTCTTATTTTTTATCATATTTTATATTGAATTTATTATTATTCATAGATGTCTGTTGTATTTGCCACATGGCTAGCAAGAAATGTGAGTCATGTAGCATAATTGGAGATTGGGTAGCAGTTACAAAGTAGAAGATATGATCTTAAGCGAGGAGGTGTGTGATAGCTGCCATGTGAAGCAGCCTCTCTACCTGCATATCTTCTTCTATCTGTTGTCTATAGCTCCCACTGCTACCCACAAAATACCGTTACTGAGATTATGTAATATTTTACTTTGATTAAATTGACTGGTGTCGTATCCAGAAAAATCTGATAAACTCAGGTGCATCTGTAGAACAGGCATTTTTTACCCACCAACAGCCAACTCAATTAAAAGAGAACAACAGCCACATGAAACTCAAAATCTGAGTTGAGCTGAACATTTCATTTGCATTTTTATTTCCATTCTTTTTATATTCGATGAAAAAGAAGATTTCTGGTGTTTTCCCCTTGAAAGAGAGAAATAAAATTCCTATGGGCAGGATGCAAAACTAATCATGGTAACCAAATGGGTGTCTTTTATTGTACATTAATAAATGTGGTGATTTGCCTCCTCCCTTGCTTCTCATAACTTGGATAACTTTCAAAAGAAGAGATCAGGTGGAATGCCTGTCATGGGACCTTTTTTAAGCATGTTTATTTGTTCCCTCCATCTTCTGAGTCTACAACAATACTATCTGAAAGCAAATGTCAGTTTTGAAAAATATTGAACACAATTTTATTTAAAATATTCCCTTTGTTTTGCAAAAACAAAAAAGCAAGCATCCAGTCAAAGGCAAAGCATTTTTTTAAAAAAATCATAATCTTTGAACTTAAAAGTTTAAATAAATGGCAAGGTTTCAGTGACTTTGTATGCAACTTTAATATGGAAAGCTCTCATTGTCAGTATGTCAGCAGGGTGATAAGGCACTCTGACTTTATCTTCTGACTACAAACAATGATATAGGTCAGAATTATCAAAACATACACTTCAATCACAGGGTCAGAGTCAATATTCATATTAACTGTAGAGGCTGTAATTCATGATCCCAATAGTTAATGTTTTAGTGTCATAATTGGAACACAGGCATTTCCAGATGAAAAGCATTAGGAAAGAAACTATCATTCAGAGTTGCAGAGTTTTCTAATAGGTAATAGAGAGCATAGTACCATTACATTTTTTTAAAAAAAGTTTAGGATGTATCCTGAAACATATTTCAAACAATAATTTGCCATTTAAAAGTTGTATTACAACTCATAAGAGTTAAAGTGCAGTTAAATATGGAGTCAGAAGATTTGCAGATGCAGCTATACAATCTAAGATGTAAGATCCTTCCATTTTGGAAGAAAAGAACATCATTATTAAAGCACTTGTTTTGATAACAGTTGATGCAAGTAGTCCTCATCTTAGTTACACAGTTACAACTGTACTTTAAAAAAGTGACTTAAAAACAGTAGTGTTCCCATGATCATACGATCAAAATTTAGATACTTGGCAACTGGCATGTATTTATATAGCTGCAGTGTCCTGTGGTCATGTGATCATCACTTGTGACTTTTCCAGCCAACAATGAGGAAAGCCAGATTCTCATAACAAATATGAAATTCACTTAACAATTGTGCTGATTTGCTTAGTAACCTCAGCAAAAAAATTCATAACATTGGGGATGACTCAGTTAACCTCTACCTTGCTTAATAACAGAAGTTCCGATCCTATTTGTGGTTATAAATCAAGGACTACCTGTATATGTTTTGAACCATAACTTTCAAAATTCCCAGCCAGCCAGGTCAATCATCATAATGGTTGAGGATTCTACTTCAATAACTGAAGTAGAATAGCGTCTCAAATATCTGGAACACATTATATTGGGGGGGAAATGATGTAATAGAAATATTTTCAAAATCATCCCTTCCTAAAGACCTCAAATATTTGAGTTTTTAAATCATATATGAAAAGTAAAATGTTATCCTGAAAATAGTCCTATCATTGTGATACATTGTTAAAAGTCATTACTAAAAGCCAACATCTAGGAAACTACAGACCTCAATACCTGACCTCAATACCTGAAAAGGTTCTGGAAAAGATAATCAAGCAACAAATCAGTGAACACCTAGAGGCAAACAAAGTCATTACCAAAAGCGAAAATGAGTTTGTCAAAAACAGGTCATGCCAGACAAATCTTATTGCATCATTTGACTAAGTGACAAAATTAGTGGATCAGAGGAATGCTGTGGACTTCAGTAAGGCATTTGATAAAGTAGACCACAACCTACTACTTGATAAGATAGATAAAATAAAAATGTGGGTTAGACAGCATCACCACCAGATGGATTCGTAGCTGGCTGACCGGCCGTAATCAGCATGTGGTCCTCAATGGAACTGCATCTACATGGAGGGAAGTTGTAGTGGGGTGCCCCAGGGCTCTGTTCTAGGCCCAATGCTCTTCAACATCTTCATCAACAATTTGGATGAAGGGATAAATGGGGAACTCATCAGATTTGCAGACGACACCAAGCTGGCAGGAATAGCCAACACTCCAGAAGATAGGCTTAAGATACAGGAGGATCTGGACAGACATGAACACTGGGCGCTATCTAACAAAAGTAAATTCAATGGTGAAAAAAGTAAGATTCTACATTTAGGCAAGAAAAATCATATGTACAGATATAGTATAGGGGGTACTTTGCTCAATAGTAGCAACTGTGAGAGGGATCTTGGAGTCCTAGGAGACAATCACTTAGATATGAGCCAGCAGTGTGCTGCAGCTGCCAAAAAAGCCAACACACTTTTAGGCTGCATTAACAGAGGGATAGAATCAAGATCATCTGAAGTATTAATACCACTTTACAATGCCTTGGTAAGGCCACACTTGGAATACTGCATCCAGTTTTGGTCACTGCGATGTAAAAAAGATGTTGAGACTCTAGAAAGAGTACAGAGAAGAGCAACAAAGATGGTTAGGGGACTGGAGGCTAAAGCATATAAGGAATGGTTACTGGAATTGGGTATGTCTAGTTTAATGAAGAGAAGGATGAGCGGGGACATGATAGCAGTGTTCCAATATCTCGAGCTGCCACAAAGTCAAGCTATTTTCCAAAGCGCCTGAAGGTAGGACAAGAAGCAACAGGTGGAAACTAATCAAGGAGAGAAGCAACCTAGAACTAAGGAGAAACTTCCTGACAGTTAGAACAATTAACCAGTGGAACAACCTGCCAACAGAAGCGGTGAATGCTCCAACACTGGAAGTTTTTAAGAAGAAACTGGACAGCCATTTGTCTGAAATGGTATAGGGTTTCCTGCCTGAGCAGGGGGTTGGACTAGATGACCTCCAAGGTCCCTTCCAATTGTTGTTGTTGTTGTTATTATTATTATTATTATTATTATTATTACTATTATTATTATTATTATTATTATATTTAACAATGTGTACATATAAGTTTGACAAATGCTACAAATGGAACCGTGTTGTGGGAGATCTCTGAGCTGTTATAGACACTAGAAGGCTTCTTGCAATAAAACCAACAAAGATTATGTGGCAACTTAAAAGACCAAGTAGCCTTTGCTTGTCTCTTTGGCTATCAGTGCCCTTGAGTTCAGTAAATTCATACAGGAACCTACTTAGTGATATAAACCTTTATAGGCTATATTGTTAGATGTATGGAAAATGTATTGTACATTTTGTACACCTGCAGACTACAAAAAAAAGAACAATCTTTATGGGGATTTGTGTCTATGTTGTATTGCTGTGATTTTGAAGATTAGATAATATTTTTTTCTTCCATAAAATGAAGAAAAAGATGCAATGAACCTAGTCAAAGAAAAATCAATGTAGGTATTTAACTTTCCAGAACTGCTCCTGTAATTGCAATTGAACGTATAGATGAAGTCAGACTAAAGGAGGATTTTTTTCATTTTTCTTTTATCCTATCAAATAACCAACAATTAATTGTTTTAAAGAGGTGTACATCTACTAAATAAAATCAATATCAGAAAAATATGGGCACAAATTAAAATGAGCTATTTTACAATATAATTATTTTAAAGACGAAGCTGAGTGTATTAGTGATAAAAGATATTAAACTCACTACTACAGAAATATTTGAGAAAATAAAAAGACCTAGCTAGACAGTTATTCCCCAGTTGAAACTCTTACCACTGCAATTTTCTTATTTAGCTTTCGGAAATTTAAATTGAATTGGGATATAAATGAGGAGTGAATTTAAAAAAATGAAGATGACGATATGATAATTCACTCTGGTGCAGCAGTTGTTTTTCATGGGCCTTTAAAACATTGCAAAAGCTTTTCTGTGATTTATTTTATAGCAGTGATCGTATTGGTTGATAGAAGTAGTTGCTATTTAGCGTATCTATATCTGGAAGATACTAAACTGAAGAATTCATGGTAAGGCATACAGAATATATTTGATTAACTTATAGTTTTCTAAGTATTTTCCTGTGTTGAACCCTTTTGCTGCCTTTCCTGGCCTAATGCTTCCCAGATGTGTTGGGATGAGTATGAGTTACAGTTCCTGCAGACCTAGGCGACCACCGGCTTGGAAATATAGCTGTAAAAAGATGCTGAAATAAAAGTATATATCTTGAAGGTTCTTTTTTGCCGTATTGTCTGGAAAGGGAAAAAAAGCTTGAAAAAAAATTAGTCTTCATCATGCCGGTTTGTTTGTTTTTGCTGTCCTCAGTGAACTGCACCTGTTCTAAAATATGTGTCAAGAATAGCAGGGAGCCATCCTAAGCCAGCAAGAGGACTCAGCCAGAACCTTCTGTGACCTGGTCATGTACAGTATAGTCTGAGTGCAGGGTCATGGCCAGGTTACCAGGTCTAGTCTGACAATCCTCTGTGGTCACATTTATTTTATTCCTGCTCTCACTATTTCTTCATCTATCTTCCTGTCATTACATTTTCTTCTGGAACATGTATCCAAAATAATGCCTTTTTAAAGTGTGTAATGATAAAATTACATATTGTTTTGAATCATAAGGTATATCTTTAAACAATGCATGAAAAGAAAAATAGAAAACAAGCAAAGGCCGCTTTTCCAGGATAGGGATATTTCGTCTTCTCTTTCACTGGAAGATAATTAAAAGCAGATTTTTTTTGTCCAAGACTAGACGTGAAAATTAAATGATACCTTACAAAAAAGAGTTTGGAAGCTTATAAATGACTTCTACAATGAAGTACACATATCAGCAGCAAAGAATCTGGTTCTAATTACTTGTACTTTGGTTGAACTTTGGTGTTTCCTTTTGACTTTCTTTCTAAAGTATGTGGGATGTGTGCTTTTCATTTTTTGCAATGTATTCACGCATGCAGATGCATGTCTGAATGTACACATATTCCGACCCTCTCTCTGGTGCAATAGAAATTAGTGTTAATAGAATGTTTTGACCAAATCCAATTCCATTCACCCTAATTAACTCAAATTGCTCCTCTCTGGAAAGATTCAGCTTAGTGTTCCCACTTCCCTAGGGGCTCTCCAGGAAATACCATTTGCTTTACAACTACTGATTCTTTCAAAGTTCAGCTGTCTGAAAGGAGTGCATTAAATTTCTGCATGTAGTATTGTGCATTTGTAGTAGAAATGAAAGAGATTTCATAAATGTTTGTCCTGTTTTTAATCAGCCACAATATTAAAGTCCTTCAATTTGCCAAAATATATTCACTACCGTGAAATTATCCCCTATAAAGCACAATTCACTTCCTTAAAAATCTCATCTCCCCGAGCTAGTTTTTGTTTAAATATTTTTTTAAAAAAATAATTATCAATTATTAAAACCAAAAAAGTGATATAAACTTGTCTAAATATAGCTCTTAGTGAGGCAAGACTTTAAAATAATTATTGCACTATGAATGTTATTTACAATAACAATTTAAGGGAGTTCTACAAATTCTTGCTTTTTCTATTTTCTTTACATGTATTTTATACATATATAAAATAATAGGTAGCTCACATGCTTATTTGTCGGCCGTGACCAGGGGGGCATTTTATCAGGTTCGCCTGATTTACCAGTTGCGCCCTTTTCTGGACCGGGACGCTCTGCGCACAGTCACTCAGGCCCTCGTCACCTCCCGCCTGGACTACTGTAATGCTCTATACATGGGGCTCCCTATGAGGAGCATCCGGAGGCTTCAACTGGTCCAGAATGCGGCCGCGCGNAAGACATGGCTTTTTCAGCAAGCGGGACTGACCTAGGGTGAATTTTAAATAGGGATAATTTTTAATGATTTTTAATAATGTCACAGACTATAAATATTTGGTTTTAATTGGCTTTTATAGGGGAAATGTTGTGTTGTGTTGTTTGTGTTGTGTTATTTTAATATGCTGTGAGCCGCCCTGAGTCCCATGGGGAGAAGGGTGGCATATAAATTATGAAAAAATAAAAATAAATAAATAAATAAAATAAATAAATAAATAAGTAAAATATAGATTTAAGAATGCAAGTCAAAATAAGCAAGAAAATGGTAAGAGACCATCTATTCCAGGGTTCCCAACCTGTGGGCTGCAGGTCACTACTGGTCCATGGCCTATTCACAACTGGGCTGCATGAGTGGGTGGCTGCTATGAGCACATGCTCAGCCTCACACAAGCTTTGCGAGCACTCACGGCCCCACTTGCATGAGCATTGTGAGCACTCGGGGCCTCACTTGCACTTGGGTCACAGGCACTCATGTCCCCACTCAGGCGAGCATAGCAGGTGTTCATAGCTCCACTTGTGTGAACGTAGCTGATGCTTGGGCCTCACTCGCTTAAGTGTCGTGGGCACTCAGGGCCTCATTCACTCAAGCATCACAGGTGCTCTCAGCCCCACTCGCATGAGCAATGCATGGTTGTGCAAGTGCATGCATACATGTGCCTACCCCTTCCACAAAACCATCCCCTCTTTCTCCTCTCCCACCTCTGGGCCGCCAACCGGGAAAGGTTGGGAAATTCTGATCTGTCCACTCTAGATGAGTTCAAATCACTAATGGATTACACCCAAGGTTCCGAAGGAACTGGCAGACATGATCTCAGAACCACTGATCCATATCTTTCAAAAATCCTGGGGCACTAGGTAACTACCAGATGAGTGGAAAAGGGTTACTGCACTGTAGTTTTCATCTTCAAAAATAGGAAAAAACTACAGACCTATCAGCTTGACATCAATACTTTGGAAGACTCTGGAAAAGATAATCAGGCAACGAATTTGTGAACACCTAGAGGCAAGAAAAGTCATAACATGGGTTCATCATGCCAGAAAAATCTTATTGCACTCTTGACAATGTGACAAAAGTAATAGATCAATAAAATGCTGTGGATATAATTTACTTAGACTTCAGTAAGACATTTGATAAAGTTGACTGCAATCTACTAGTTAATAAAATAGAGAAATGTGGATTAGACAGCATCACCACCAGATAGATTCGAAACTGGCTGACTAACTGCACGCAACATGTAGTCCTTAATGGAACTAAATCTACATGGAAGGAATGCAGTGGGGTACCCTAAGACTCTGTCTTAGGTCAGTACTCTTCAATATCTTCATAAATGATTTAGATTAGGGGATACAGGAAGGAACTCATCAAATTTGCAGATGACACCAACCTGGCAGGAATAGCCAACACTCCAGAAGATAGGCTCAAGATACAGAAGGATAGTGAGAGACTTAAACATTGGGCCCTATCTAACAAAGTGAAAGTCTTGTTTTCTACATTTAAACAAGAAAAACCAAATGCACAAGTACAGAATAGATGGAACCTGGGTCAATAGTAGTAACTGCAAGAGGAATCTTGGAGTAGACAATCAGTTAAATATGAACCAGCAGTGTGCTGCCACTGCCAAAAATGTCAACACAGTTCTAGGCTGAATTAACAGAGGGATAAAATCAAGATCATGTGAAGTGCTAGTACCACTTTATAATGCCTTGTAAGACAAATACTTGGAATATTGCATCCAGTTTGTGGCTACGTTCTAAAAAAAGATTTTCACCCTCTAGAAAGAGTTCAGAGAAAAGATGATTAAGGAACTGGAGGTTAAAACATATGAAGAATGGCTGTAGGAATTAGGTATGTCTAATTTAATGAAAAGAAGGATAGGGGTGACATGATAGCAAAGCTCCAATATCTAAGGGGCTGCCACAAGTAAAATGGGGTCAATCTGTTCTCCAGAGCAGAGTTCCCAAACCCCCGGTTTGTGGACCAGTACTGGGCATGCAAGCAACAGGTCTGCACAAACAAGGAAAGCCCCATCCACAGGATGCAAGCAGCATACAAAACCACGCCCCCTCTGGTCCGCAGAAAAACCTCTCTACATGGAACCGGTCCCTGGTGCCCAAAAGGTTGGGTACCTCTGCTCCAAAGCACCAGAAGGCTGCACTAGAATTAATGGATAGAAACTAATCAAGGAAAGAACTAAGCTAGAATTAAAGAGAAATTTTCTAATAGTTAGAGTAATTAATCAGTGGAATGACTTGTCAGAAGTTGTGGTTCTCCAACAGTTAAAAAGATATTCGACAACCATTTGTCTGAAATGGTATAAGGTTAGCTGTTTAAGCAGGGGGATTGGACTAAAGGCTTTCAAGATACCTTCCAACTTTGTTATTCTGTTATTCTTCTTTCTGCTTTGTTCAGACAATAGCAACTACTTGGTTTCTATACAACAGCACCTTTCTTTGATAAACATATCTGTCATCAGGATCTTCTTTTATAATGTGATAATTGAATTAATTATGATTAGCACACATTATAATAATTTCATATACTTAGCAAACGCTTTAACAATGCAACCTGCTTGGCAGTTCTTACTTCTTTTTTTCTCACCATAAATAAGTAGACAATTAGACCTATTTTAGAAACAGAAAACTGGAATTGAGAAGGTAACCTTTTAAAGATATCCAATCAATCCTCTAGTTATGCTAGAACAGGGATGTCAAACTGGCGGCCCGCAGGCCAGATCCATCACATGCAGGTCACACCCATTCCGACTCCACAAAAGCAAAAAATTTCACAATACATCACATGGCGTGATTGAATTTGACCCCCGTGTGCTAGAATCTTGAATAAGACAATGTTCCCAGTGTTACACAATATGCTAGTATTCTGACTCCATCTTTTTAGTTACATTTAAAAGTGTTATGCACTAATTTACTGGTGGACTACAATTTCTGAAATTTGTTGAGTAGAGAATAAATAATTCAATAATTTGATTGGATAAACAGTTCATTTTGAGTAGGTAGTTAATTTCACAATCTCAATCCAATATTCCCAAACTACCCTTTTTAAATTCATACATTTTAGCATTTTGTAATACTATTCTCCAAGGAACAATAGAATGCAAGAATATCAAGAGTCAGACAAATTGTTGGAACAAAATTGTAAGCAAAGTTGGATGGCACAATACATACATTAGAGATATATTTGTATGCCTCAACTGATATAGGAAACACTGAACCCAACTGGAAATTGGAAAAAAGAAATTAAAATTAACAGAGTAAAAAGCATTGCTTTTGATAGTTGTGTAGCAATGGAATTGCTCAAGGAAAACAACATTACGCTATATTAGGATACATGTTACATTCTCAGACCTGAGAAATTTATATAAGAAGGAATTAGATTGGATCTCAATACAGATTAAAGGTTTAACTGCATAGGCTGAAAGGACAAATGAAATTAATGTGCATCAGTATGTCATTGTAAAATGTCATTGTAAAATAATGCAATGTATATAATTTGAAATCATATAATTCATTTATTTGCAGATTATGTCAGGATATGCATGGAATCACCAAAGCTGGTATCAGGTCCCTGTTTCATCTGCCCCAGTCCTACAGAAGTTAAAAAATAAAGGGAAAGAAAAATGTATAAAAATGAAACAGCTGATTTATTATTTCCATTTGCTTTTTTAAGTGTTTTCTTTTGTGGATCTCTTTGTAGTTCTAATTCTAATTTCATAAATTCCTCCTTTAACTTCATTGCTGCTTTTTTTCTTTGTTCTTTTGCGCCATGTAAGTTATAGCTAGCTCTCTAAAGTATGCTTTAGCCGTATCTAAGCACACATTTTGAAGCGATGTCTCTTCCTTTTTGTTTATTTTAAAGAAAAAATCCATTTCTTTTGTTGCTATTTGTATAAATTCTTTGTCTTTCAGTAAAGATTGGTTCAGAGACCATCTTTTTTTTCTTAGCTCCTCTCCAGGTCATCTTTATCGGATTGTGGTCTGCCCATATATTGGTTTCTATCTCAATCTCTTGTATAATTGTGCTTAATTCAGGAGATATCCATATCATATCAATTCTGGACCATGATTTATGCTTGTTTGAGTAAAATGTATATTGTGGTTTTGGGGGGTTCTTTTCTCTCTTTATATCCTGTATACAGATTTCTTCTGCCATTTTAAAGAAAGTTTTAGGTAGTATGTTCCTTTTTTCCCTATTTTACTGCTTCTGTAATCCAGCTTCCTGTCTACAATTGCATTAAAGTGCCCCATTAAGCAAATATTTTTATATTCTAATTCCACTATTTTTTTATGTAATTTTTGATAAAATTCTTCTTGTTTGTTATTAGGTGCATATATAGCTACCATCAGTATCTGTTTTTGATTTATCATTATTTCCACCATTAATATTCTTCCCTCTTCATCTGCATAGATTTGTTTGGGATTCATTATTTCTTTAATACATAAAGCTATTCCTCTTTTTTTGTTGTGCTAATGTGAAGTGGAGTTTCCAACAGTTTATAGTGTTGTCTCTTAATATGTGTTTCTTGGAGTTTATAGTGTTGTCTCTTAATATGTGTTTCTTGGAGACAAATTATATCCATTTTTAATTTTTGTAGTTGTGTAAAGATTTTTTTTTCTTTTGGCGGGGGGGTTCAATCCATTTGTATTCATTGAGAAAATCCCATTTTCCTTCTCCGTCTCCTTCAGTTATATTTACGTTTTATTCTTCTAGTTGTTCGTATTTGTCTCTGTTCTCTTGCTTTTGCCCTTTTTTCTGTATTTATTTTCTGTTTCTTCCTCTTCCCTTGGTTTGGCTACTCCTTCTATTACTACCTCTTCCTGTTTCTTTGTTTATCTCTCTGCATGAAATTCCAAACTTTCCCCTTCCAAGAATGCTTTGCATCTCTCATAAAATTCCATTGCCTTAAGCATAGCATCGAATCTGTATCTTTTTATGTCCCAATTAATTAAAATCCCTTCCAGAATTAGCCATCTAAAATTTACTCCTTTTTCAATTAATTTTCTGGTCAGGAATTGATATTCTCTTCGTGAATTTCTTATTTTCCTGGGCATCTGCTTCAACACTACAATTTGCTTTTCTTTATAACGCAGAGGATCATCTCTCGCTTTTCTCAATATCTCATCTCTTATAAATCTTTTGACAAATCTGACGTGTACTTCTCTGGGGACTTTGTTTCTCTTCGCATAGCTTGAATTGACTCAAAATATCTGATGTATCTCTTCTTCCATTTCCTGTTTCCCAGTTTACAGTGCTTCAGCCAATAGCTCTGTCATCAAGTTCTTTATCCTCCATTATGTTTTGAAATCTTAAAAAGTAAGATCCCTTTTCCAAAACTGCCATTGAATCTCTATTTGCCTGCATCAGCCTCTGGTTTTCATCTTTTAATTCTTCTATCTTTTGATCAGTCTCTACTGACTTGTCTTCTATTTTCTGAATTCTTTGTTAATTCTTTGTAACCATCTGTCTAAAGCTTTCTACTTGAGAGATTATATTATGAATTTCTTGATTCATTTTATCAAAGTTATCTTTTATCTTCTCATGATTTTTCCTTGTATCTTCTTTGTGCGAGGAAATTGCTTCTTGGATTGCTTGTAGTGTCACTTGCATCTCCTTCTGAAGGTTATGCAACAAGATTTTTCTTGTTGAATCATTGATTCGATTGATCTCTGATTCACAGGGCTTGCACAGATGGAGGACAGGGCTGAGGGTGTTTTCTTACCAGTTTTAGTTAAATTCAGAACATTCATTTTATTTCCACCCCCCAAAAAACTTTTATCAGCTCTAATACTTTTCCCCAATGCCCGCCTTAAACCAAACCATTAATCTTATACTCAATATCACAATGTATCTTTTACATAACTCTTATAGTTCTTATCTAGTCTCTGTAATCCAGTGGGCTCCATGAGAAAAAAAGAGATCAAGATATAAAGGGGGGAAAATGTAATCCACTTCTGTTTATAAGACTCACTTTCGGAACAATTGTCCAAAGTCCAAATGTATCGCTCAGTCAAAATTTATAATCCACAAGGTCCTACTATTCAAAGTTGATAGTCCATAGAGCCTTCTTCAAGGGAAGTCACCAATATTTATATTTCTATTGTCCATAAATAGTTCTAATATAAAGAGTTTATAGGCTCCCCAAGCAACAAGAAGAAAAAAAGAAAAAAAATGTGCCAAAGTCCAGAGTTGCCAATCTGCCAAAGTTATAACCCAAAATGTCTTACTGTTGGTAATTCCTTACCATTCACTTTGTCTCTGAGTGGTTTGTGGAACTACAGTATTTGTAATCCAAAGAAGCCAGATGGTTTTAAAATAGTTTGTAATTTTAGTTGTAATCCATCCTGCAGAAAAAAAACCCCAAGATTTTCTTTTCTTTTTCCAGCTGCAATTACAATGTTATGAAGTTCAGGGACATCAAAGGATTCAGTCTATAATCTGTATCTGGGACAAGTTCCGTCATTCCAGACAAAATATATAGACAAAGCATATAAACAAAATTTGGTGTAGTTCTTTTAGTTTACCATTAGATGTTGTTAGGTGTCCACTTCCAGTCAGGATTTTTTTTAAAAAAAAACTTTGCTCTGATACTCTCCAGGAAAGGTTAAAAAAAAGGTTTAAAGTATTATAACTCCCCAAACTTTTCTTTTTTCTCTCTGTCTCTGTGTTATATCCAACGTAATTTTATAGTCTTCTCTGTTTTTACCCCAAGAAGGCTTAAACCGCTGCTTTTATTTTGGGAGAGGGGGTTAAAAAAAACCTGCCCCCTCCCTTTAGTTCTGGGAGTTCTTTGCTTTTGGGTCGCTTTTTTTCCCAAGAACAGGTTTTACAGTCGTAGAGGAAGGAAAATAGTCTCACCCAGATCAGACATTGCTCACAGTTGTTAAATACTTTTCCCTCCGGCAGACAGCAGCTTCTGACTGGTAGCATGGATGCGGCCAGTATTCTCCTGTTAGTTCTGAGGGCTTCCTTGGATCAAGCGGGTCGACTGCTGTCTCCCCCGTGATCTACAAGGGTCCCCTCATGATCTGTCACCTTTATGGGGTGACTTCAAACCCTTTTTGGGCCCCCAGCAGGAAGAAATCAAACTTAACTGAGGCTGAAAAAAATGGCCCAACAAATTAAAAGGGCAAAACAAAATTTCTTTGAAAACGTTAGGAACCAGCTAGGTGGTTAGCATACAAATTGAAAAAAGAAAGAAAAAAATGATAAATAAAGTGCAAGATTCAAAAGGTGATTTATAGTTCCAAAATGACATAATAAAAAATAATTAAAGACTTTATGACACATAAGAAACTTCTCAAGAAAAAATAAATCAATATATAAAAAAGCTGAGTTACAAAAAATTCCAGAGAACATATAAAACATGCTAAATGAAAAAATATCAGTGATGGAAGTAATAGAGGCAATAAAAAGGCAAAAAATGACAAGACTCCAGTCCAGATGGGCTACCTGCAGAGTTTTTTTTGTGTGTTTTTTTTTATAATTTTTTTTATTATTTTGAATTAAACAAGAAATACAAATGATGCATCTACAAACACCACAAAAAAGAAAATCTTACTCAAAATGTTTCCGGGTACTCCCGGCAGTCCCCGCCTTGCCTCCACCCTTATCCACTTTCCCTCTCTTTCCTCCTCCTAACCCCACAACCTCTCCTCTTTCCTCCTACCACTCTACATCCCTTCCGCATTCTTATCACCACATCGAGTGCAATTTGGGGAACCAGCNAAAATGATACAATTATAGATATATATCCTTAGTCATCCTAAATTCTGGCAAACATTTTACTGACTCATAAAATTAAAAACATAGACTTCAAAAGCATTCCTTATTCCCCTCATTCAAATTTCTTAATCCCAGTAAATGCAAATTTTAACTTCTTTAGAATAATATAATTGCATACATATATAACATTAATAATCTTTAATCCTTTAAAATGATACAATTATATATATGTATCCTTTATCATCCGAAATTCTGGCAAACATTTTACTAACCCATAAGATTAAAAACATAGACTTCAAAAGCATTCCTTATTCCCCACTCTCCATCTTACATTTCTTCCCAATTTTTCATTCTTTTTCACATACAAAATCAGTTAAAATCAATAAACCTTCAACCTTTTATGCCTTAATCTCAATAAATGCAACTTTTAAATTCTTCAAAATAATATAATTGCATACATATATGATATTAATCATCTAATATCTTATTTTAAGTCTTTTAAGATAATACAATTATATTTATATATATCCTTAATCATCTTAAATTCCAAAAAATATTTTAGTAATCCAAAAGTCTAAAAACATAAGCTTCAAAAACACTCCTTTTTTCCCAACTCTCCATCTTACATTTCTTCCCAATTTTTCATTCTTTTTCACATCATTAATACAAAATCAGTCAAAATCAATAAGTCTTCAGCTTTTTACACCTTGTGCCTTTTATATTTTGTAACGTGTCTGAAGTTTTTGCAGGTAGTAAGCCTGTAAGCTTCTTCCAAAAACCCAAGCAGCAACATCTTCAGCTGGTTTTCTCCAATGCAGAACCCATAGATTAATTCGATATAAACGCTTTTTTCCCAAAATTTCATCAGGAAAGTACATCAAAACCATAACCAAGTCTATTGCCACTTCCTTTCCCAGCTTCTCAAACTTATCGATTTCCAAATCTCCACGATTTTGCTCATTTTGAAGTATTTCCATCACACCTTCTTCAACCTCTGCTATAAACCTCTGAAGGATAAATGCCACCATTTCTTCCACTCTCTTCATCCAAATATCTTTAATTTCCTCACTATATTGCTTTACTACTTGCATCACAACATCTTGTACATCATTTATGCTCAAAGATAGAGGCATTTTCAATAAATCCCAGGCAGCAACCAAAAAGTAAAGACAAAAAAAATTACTTTCTCACTTTTTTTTTTTACTTTTTTTCTCTTCCCTCAGTTCCGGAGCCATTTTAAAACCATTCTTCTAATTTCTTTAAGTATCATCAAAAAGAGTAACAATGTTAATGTCATCAATCAGTAAGCATCATAAATTCATTGCGGTTAAAACTTTCCAGAACCGGAGAAGCAACAATGTATCTTTATCCTATTGATAACCAGACGAGAGTAAAAGTAAAAAGCGAAAGTAATCCAGAGAGACAGCAGATCCGCAGCCATTTTCTCTCATTTTAAATCATCACAAAATCAGAAAAGATGTTGATAATTTTCAGAGCCAAAGTCTCAAAAAAAACCATTATATTGCCAAACTCCTGCATCGTTCTGTCTGCTTATAATTTTAAGTCCAAATACCTTCAATTGCAGAGGTGGGAGCCGCATCTGGTTTCGCTCCTAATAAAAGGAGCGAAGGCGTCTTGGGGCGCGGAGAACGTCCAAACTCCGGGCGAGCTAACATCTTCCACCCCGGATTGAGACAAAACCGGGGTGAAAGGAAGCTCAAGCCCTATCCGAACATACTCACCCCTCCCCTCTTCTCCTGAGGGGCGAGGTTCCGAGCCGAGAGACAGCTGGAAAATGCTGTCTCTTCAGGCTTTGACGCGCTCCCGGACGGGCGGCTAAAAAAAAGTCGCCATGCGATGCCAGCTGTCACCACCGGAAGTTTTATAAATGTCTACAAGATACATAAGGCCCACTAATGAAAGAACTGTGTAATGAAGTACTTTTGGAGGCTAAAATACCAAAAATGTGGATAGAAGCCAACATTACTTTAATACCTAAAGAAGATTCAGATTTGACGCAGATAAAGAATTATAGATCAATATCTCTATTAAATGTGGACTATAAAACTTTTGCTTCAATAATAGCAGCAAGATTAAAGAAATTCTTGATTGAATTTATATACCGGTATAAGACCAAAATGGATTTTTACCTAAGAGATAAATAAAAAATAACGTAAGAATGATCTTAGATATTTTAGAATATTATAAAATGCATCCAGGGAAGCAGATGGCGCTAATATTCTTAGATGCACAGAAGGCTTTTGATAACGTAAATTGGCAATTTATGATTCAACAAATTAAATGAAATGGATTTGGGCAAAAACTTTACAAATATAATTAAAATAATTTATCATAGACAAACAGCTAAAGTAATCATAAATGGAGACTTTACAGACAACTTTAATACCAAAAAAGGCACAAGACGAGGATGTCCATTATCCCATTATTATTTATATTAACACTGGAAATACTGAATAGAGATATTAGGCAAGACTCAGAATTTAAAGGATTGGAGATAAAAGATGAAAAATATAAACTACAAGCATTCACAGATGACTTGGTCTTTGTATTAGAAGAACCACTTGAGACAAACCTCAAGCTTATGAAAAAGATAGAAGAATTTGGAGAAGTGGCAGGACTGAAAATAAATAGAGAAAAGACCAAAGTGATAACTAAAAACCTTACAGATAAACAAAAAATCAACTGTCAGAAAAAACAGACCTTCAAATAGTTAAGAAAGTCAAATACTTGGGGATATATTTAACAGCAAGATGTGCAACGACAAAAGAAGATAACTACGTAACATTACTAAAACAAATAAAATTAGACTTGGAAAAATGGAAAAATCTACTACTTTCAATGCTAGGGAGAATAGCAACAGTGAAAATGAATATTTTACCAAAACTACTCTTTTTATTTCAAACAATACCTACAGTATAAAATTGGAGAATTTTTTTATGAATTAAATACATTGATTTTGAAATTTATATGGTAAGGAAAAAAAGCTAGAATTAGATTGAAAATGTTACAAGAAGCGAAAGAAAATGGAGGATTTGGGCTGCCAGATTGGGCCTTATATTATCAACTTGGATGGCGTGCCTTTTTATGGTATGGGAAGAATAAAATACTTATCCTTTCAAAACCATTATATAAGAAACACACTGCTTCTAGAAAGGGAAAAAATAAAAGCGAAAATTTATATGAAAATACCTGGATAGCTTTCAACAATGGAAGCGTTTGTTCACCCAAACTTAATCAACTATGAGAAAATTGTGACTTCTAAAGACATTTTGAATACTGAAGGGAAACTAAAAACCAGACAAGAACTGTGGAAGAACAGGGCATTGATCTATCATGATGGCTTCACCTGCAAATTCAAACAAGATATGAAAAAGACGTTAAAACATCTGGATTTTACAAAGAACAGACAGAATTTGATCAGATATTATTGGCATCAGATGAAAAATTGATTAAGAAACTATAAGTATATGTTAAGTTTAAAGATGGAAGAGGAACAAGTTAAATGATAATATGGGCAAAAAACCTTGGGCATAACGTAGAGTTAGAAAATTGGCAAAGTCTTTGGGAAAGAAATTCTAAAATAAAAGCGGTGGCTTACAAAGAAAATCTATATAAAATGTTTTACAGATGGCACTTAACACCTGTGAGGTTAGCGAAAATGTTTAAAAATATGTCTAGTAATTGTTGGAAATATAGACAAAAAACAGACATATATTATTATCTTTGGTGGACATGCCCTAAAGCCAAAAGATTTTGGTCAAGAATACATACATGGTTAGAGAAAATGACTAAAAAAAACACATAAACCAGAATTATTTTTGTTAGGTATAATTGTAGGAAATTATGAGAAAGAATGTTTATAGTTAATGTTACATGTGTTAACTGCAGCAAGAATTCTGTTTGCTCAACATTGAAAAGATGAAGAATTACCAGCAGAGGAAGAAATAATTAGAAAATTTTAGACTGCAGAAATGGACAGACTGACACTGAAAATGAAAGAAAAAGAAGATTCAGAATACTTTAGAACAGGGATGTCAAACTGCCGGCCCACATGTCGGACGCGTCACGTGGAAACTGCGCCCACCCCATTGCTGGCAATGGCAAAATCGACCCGATACATTGTGCAACGTCACGTGATGTTGCAAGTTTGACATGCCTGCTTTAGAACATGGAATACATTTTATCAATGGCTAGAAAAACAAGGTAGAGAGAAAGGAGTTTAACATGTATTAGTAAGCTAAATATTGAAACCCAGACAATATGTTGCTGATAAAATATTAAGAATTTGTTACTATAAAAAATTAATAAAATATTGAAAAAAATGAAACAGCTGAGAGTGAAACAGCTGAGAAGGAAACCGGCTGAGAAGAAAAAAAATCCCACCAAAATTATGCACAGTAGTGATCATCCTGGTTAAGTGTATCTTAAACATAATATGTAAGGGACCCTAATTTTACTGACCACATGATCTGGGCAGAAAAAAGCCACTTGTGATGCTCAACAACAGAAGATGGTAGAATACTAGCAAACAATATTTGTTTTATTTTATAAGTAAAGCCAAAGAGATATAAAAAAAACAGACATGGAACTTTTCATTTATTTATATGTATTTGTAGGTACAGTAGCATTACAAAACATCTACAATCCAGTGCAGGGCAGGCTGTCGTCTCCATTCAGTGCATCAATACTCTGTGTTAATAAAGATTGGCAGGAATGAGTTAACCCATATGCAATCTATAAGAAAAGCTAGTTAAAGAGAGAGCTAGGTTGTAGTGATTATATCATTACATATTTACATACACTGATATATATCACGGCAGTCTATTATATAATGACAATATTTGGACATTTTCTTTCAGAAGTAGAGGTAGATATATATATGAAATCTTCAGTTCAGTAATTCTTCAAATAAGTGCTATGGGTTCCTATTTTCCTGCAGTAGGTAGAATTAAATAGCAACTAATTGTACCTATAGTTTATGGATCACATAGATTTCTTGGGTGGATGTTTTTTTGAATCTTATCAATTTGAAAACTGTACTTACAGTTACAGCTAGCTCTGTTTTTGTTTAATGATGTCAGCAGTTTGAACACTCTAATTGGAGGGCATTTGAATGTTATTTGGGAAATTTATTTATTTATACCTACATATCTGTGGCTCCTACCACTATCACAAAAACAGCTTTTGAGAGCAATACAGAAACTGAATAGCTTTCAGAGCAAAACAAAAGTAAGGTTTTAGATTTTGGGAAAAAATATTCTTGAATGAAATAAAGAACAGAATGATTTGAGGCTTCTCTAGGGCATTTGATAAATCTAATTTTAATTTAAAAGGACTAATAGATTATTGATCTAAGCAGGAACACTCTGCTGCAATCGATTCTCAGAACGCTTTGTGCCTATCTTAAACAGCAACAAAAATTACTGTAGAGCAGGGGTGTCAAACTGCTGGCCCGTGGGCCAGACGCGTCACCAGGAAACCGCGCCCATCCCATTGCTGGCAATGGGGGAAAAGCTCTGATACATTGCGCGGTGTCATGTGACGCCGCGAGTTTGACATGTCTGCTGTAGAAAACATTGTACTCCTACCTTTCTTTCATAAGGAAGTGTAATTGTAAAGCTCGAACTTGGACTTAGATATTTATATTTGAATTGGTTGGCTTATTGATAAACATGACCTTTTGTTGAAGCATGTGCTCCATAATTTTCCTGTTCTCCCACCAATAAATATTACTCACTAAAAGCTAAAAATAGTATCTTTGTATCTCCCCAAATAGTAAGAAAAAATGGATTGTGACTACTTTTAAAAGTAATTCAATTTCATATTGGGTTTTCCTTATTCCCCACAAACAGCTGTCTAAATTTAATTGGATAGAATAACAGAGTTGGAAGGGACCTTATAGATCATCTAGTCCAACCCCCTGTCCAAGCAGGAGTCCCTACACCATTTCTGACAGATGGCAGTCCAGTCTCTTCTTGAAAGCCTCCAATGATGAAGCACCAACAACATCAGTCCTTGTGACACTGGGCTCTCTATTCTCCAGCTTCCTTTGGTTTCCTTGAAATTTGGACACTCCAGACTTTTATCAGAGCAGCCAGAAAAGCAGGAGCAGAAGGACCAAGGCAACATCTCCCGTTGGGGCCAAGCTTCTGTTGCAGAGTGTGCTGGAGCAGCAGTTGATAGTAGAATTTCAGTCCAGGCCCAGCAACTGTAGTTTCTCCCAACAGAGTTTCTCCAGGCTACAGCCACTTGGTTTATTTAGTAATTTCTGTATTGCCAAGAATAAATATTAGGAGTTTTAGAATACATACATCTACAGACAAAGATCTAAAAAGTCTCTTAAACATCTCAAATTTCCAAATTTTCCATGGGTTTGGGAATAAGGTAGTTTAAAGGATTGTGTTAATAGGCTAGTTGCCTATACTGGGTCGAAGATCTCTGATAGAAGATCTTGAATATGCCTGCACAGCCAATTAAAATTAATTTAAATGGTCATGCTGCTACTTCTGTTTTGTTATCAAGTTGATGCTTGTGTTCATTAGATTAGTTCTTTGGACACAACTAGTGTTATTTCACACCACACTAAACTCTTTCACTGTGAATTCAAAAGCTAGATTGTTTCTAATCCATTTGCTCAAATAGATCATCATATAGGATAAAGAATTATGCTTAAAACAGTATGGAAATTTTAAAAATAGGGAAAGTTCTTTCGTGTGGAGCAAATTGCCTAGCTTGATCTCCTAAGTTCCATGTGCAGCATTAAATGAAATAGAAAGGTTAAGTCATCTCTATCTCTTATTTTGATACCATCTCCTTTCTCACTCATGTCCCATTCAGCAATTTGTTGAAGATGGAACACATGGCTTGAGAACTAAAAATGAAATAGGTTTGTGAAAATGGATTACCCTCAATTATTTCAGTATCAAAGTTTGTTTTGTACTCATTATTCATAAGAATAATTAAATAAAAAATTATAAATGACTTCATTTGCAGACAACACCTAGCTGAGTGGAATAACCAATACTTTGGAAGATGGAATTAAGATCCAGAGGGATCTTCACAGACTTGAACAATGGGTCCTATCCAACAAAATGAAAATCAGTGGTAAGAAAAGTAAGGTTTTACACTTAGGCAAGAAAAATCAAATACACAGGTATAGAATAGGTGGTGCATTGTTTTTTCTTGCCTAGCTCAATAACAGTAACTATGAGATAGATCTAGGAATCCCAATGCCCAACCACTTAAATTGAGCCAGCAGTTGCTGCAGTGGCCAAAAAGGCCAACGCAGTGCTAGGATGCATCAAGAGAGATAACATCAAAATCATATCAAGTGTTAGTACCAGTTTGTACTGTTTTAATAAGACCAAACTTGCAACACTGCATCCAGTTTTGGTCACTGGGAGATAAAACGTGATACAAACTTGCAGGAACTGGATACATCTGTTCTAATGAAGAAAGGATTGAGATGACATGATAACAATCTTCCAATATTTGAGGAGCTGTCCAAGAGAAGTGGGGATCAACCTATTCTCCAAAGCACCTGAAGGCAGGACAAGTACCCATGGATGGAAACTAATCAAGGAGAGATCCAACCTAGAATTAAGGAAAAATTGCCTGACAGTGAGAAGAATTAACCCGCAGAAGGGTTTGTTTCTAGAAGTTCTGGTTTCTCCATCACTGGAGATGTTTAAGAATAGACAGCATTTGTTTGAAATGGTAAAGGGTCCCCTGCTTGACCATGAAGGTTGGACTAGAAGATCTCCATGAAGGTTGGACTAGAAGGTCCCTTCCAATTCTGTTATTCTGTATTCTGCATAATAATAGGTCAAGGAGTTTCTTAAAATTGTAGGCAAAGATTGGACAGCCTAAGACCTTTAAACTCCATTTTTATGGTTTCTGAAGTCTATAGGCATTACTTCTGCAAAAATGGAAGTGGAGTTTCCTATCATTTTGAGACAGGAAGCAAATGAAAACCATAACATAAGGTCTACAATAGTTTTCCCCCCTCTCTATCTATATCTAAGATAACAACAACCCAAACTTTCCCAACAGCACAGAAAAGGACGTGAAATTACAGCTATGCTGTGTACAGTCCATAATGCCAGCTCCTCATCCTTAGGTACCATTTCAATCCACTTGCAACCTGTCCCTACCAATTCAGATCCTCGTAATATTAAATTTGCACATAATTGTATCATCTTTACTGTAGGAAACAAAAACTGATACATTTCACAATTCAAAGAGTTAAAATTTTTGAAGAATAGAAATATGGAGCCAAGGTTAAGAAACATGGAAAATGTTTCTTTTGGAATATCTGAATCAGCTGTTTTTTTTTCCTCTAGAAGATTATTCTGAGCTTTTGTGATCATGTCCTTCCTCTTTTCTCCCACTAATTCAAAGGCTTTCTCATTTTCCTAAGTGCAGGAGAGAACTAGAAACTTTTTCCTAAGGATGTTTTATTTCATGCTAGAGTTTTATATTAATTTGTGGTTATCTCATTGTATAATGCAGAGGTAAAATATACTAGAAAATATACATAGTTCTTTTTCATATTTACATGATACCTATTTGGCAGAATAACTCCAGAGAGGCTCAAATGTTGCTTTTACTATCAAGTAGGATTACAAAATAACCAGATAAAAATAGATGCCTCATATCTAAAATAAATTAAAAGAACTAGAACTATAAAATCTACTGGAAGATGGATAGTGAAATATAATTTTATTTTCCACATGACATAAGATAGGCATAGGATAGGATATGAGATGTTTTGGTATGATCTGATTAATGTATTTATATATTTGTACTCTGTGCTTTGGAACTTGTGCTTTTTTGCAATATTATCTTTGAATTAATGAACGTGTTCTAGAGTGGATAGAATAAATAGGGTTTTTTATGTATCTTTTGATAGGTTTTTAAAAAGTGGTCTATTTATATGTTTTTTTTCTCTCTTTAAATTGCAGGAAAGCAGTCACAAAGGAAGATATCTCTTAGGGAAAACAACTAAATACATGGCTGATTTAATTATTTATGATTATTGAAGGCAATCTGTTTTTGTATTTCTGTTCTTCTCTATACTGGAGTAGTTAAAAAAAGAAATCTCAGTGAATATTCTAATATATGGTGCCCCTGGACTCAAGCCCCTCTCCAACTCTTTAACTTCTTAGCAGAAATCATTCATTGGTGTGGGATGAAGAATGATCAATATGCAGATGATACGAAGTTTTATATCCCTATACTGGGTTGAATGGGAGATGCTGTGGAGGTCTTGACCTCATACCTGAAATTGTGAGGGACTGAATGGTATAAACAGGCTTAAGATGAATCCCAATGGGATAAAATAGGTGTTCATGGAACATCCTTTCAGGATGTTTAATTCTTGCTGGGATTCTACAAATCCTGAAAGAGCAAGTAGGCAATCTTGGGATTCTCCTGAACTTGCAGTTCCTGTTAGATCACTAGGTAGAAACTGTAGTCAGGAAATGTTTTGTTCAGCTTCAGATATTGCATGGGTTATAGTTTCTTCTACACTTGTAATTCATGCCCTTATTTATTATTTGGTTTGTTGCAATTCAATTTATATGGAACTGTCCTGAAACTATTTGGAAGTTTGCAGCTGACTCAGCATTCCCTCAGGAAGAACCTATATACTGAAGTACCATCAGTTTTGTTGAATGCTGCCAGTTGGCTTCTGGTACAAGTTCAAAGTATTGGTACAAAATAGTTGTTATTCAAAAAAATCCATTAGGCTTGGGTCCTTTTCAGCTTCAAGCCCCTTTGTTCTAGGTAGAATCAATCCATACAATATATTGTGGCTAGGAGGGTATGCTAGGGATTTCCCTCTTTTGACTTTCTGTTTATTGCTTTGGGCATTCTGCCTCAAGATCAGGTTGTCCCATTTCTAGGACCATTTCCCAAATGTGTTAAACAGTGCTGTTCCAAATAGCCTTCAGTGCAGGGAATGCTACTTATCTGGACACAGCTGCTATGTAGGGATTGGTTAAGAAGTTTTAGATTACTGTGGCTGTTTTTAATTTTTATTTAATTACATCATGAGATAACAGAGAATCTATTGGGTAGCATTCATGTAAAGAAAGTAGGGCCCTTGAATTGAGATCAGACCGGTAGATTCCTCGGCAACAATTTTATTCCAAGTTATTTTTGATTCTTAGTCTTGGAATTTCCAACTTGCAATTTCCTGTGCATTTTAAGTATAAAACAAGTCTAACCCTGCTTATATTTTTTTTTCCCAATATCACTACAGTGAGATAGGTGCTTCTGCTTGCTGACACTGTATCTTTAATAGTGCCAATCAGTTATACAAAATAATTTGCAACTGTGAGATTTTGCTTATCTTGCTTTTCAACTAAGAGCTCAATGTGATAATTCACAAATGATAATTCTCCTAGGAGGAAAAAATACTATAAGGTACTGGGAAATCTGTTAAACTTAGCTGCTGGCCAAGATAGCCCAACCATTTTTTTTTCCAAGACAATTTTTATTAGTTTTCCATTTTACACCAACACAGCTTAAGAACCCACGTAGAAACACGGCGATCCATTTTTAAAAAAAAACAAACAATAACATAGTAAATATATATCCATTATTTCTTAAAAATTTCCCTCTCTATCTATATAGAACATTATAATCAAGTTAATACATTTTCAAATAAATTCATTCATTACTGTCTAACCATCAACTGCATTAATCAATAAAAAAAATTTAATCTATAAAACCCTATATTTCTTCACACATTTAAACTTAAGCTTAATAAAACTCCATTCATTTAAAAACATTATAATCAAATCAATATCTTTCTAAAACCAATTCATTCACTAATATAACATTTCATCCAAGTTATATAATTAAAGATAAGCTAAGATTCTCTATCTATTTATATTATTGTAGGCTCATTAAAACCTTTCTGAAACAAATTTTCATTGAATATATCATTCTATATTAATTAATTAATTAATCAGTAAAAGTTTACAAACTCATTATCCATCCCAAAGATCCTGTATCATGCTTTCTTAATTTTGCAAATATTTAATCTTAAACTAACATATTCATTTACTATTCAGGTGCCCCAAGTGTTTTTTTTATTTAAGCATTATTAACTCCAAAGAAAAATTCTTCTCTTTCTCACCAGTCTTCTATTATTTTTCACTGTTTGTCCAAATCTCCAATAATTAATTCCATCATTTCCCATATTTCAGTTCTTTTCTCATTATACCATATAAAATCCTTTTAACAAAATCCAAGACCAAATCAATCCAAATCGCTATAAGGCCTTTACCACGTTACTATAATCAAACCCCAACTTTCTACTTTTGCAAAATAATATAAACTATAATCAGATTTAATATTTATATCTTATTCTGGGTTTCTTTCTAGTCCAAACAGGTTTTCCATAATCAGGCCTCCGCCTGCCACACTATACACTCCAGAGAGAAAGCTCCCATTGTGCATTTTGTTAAATTAGTATAAAAGTTATAGTTAATCTGAATGACTCATAGCAGAACATCATTTCCCCTTTCTTTTAACATTGAATAAATTTCACTTAAAATCCTTTCTTTTATATTGTCCTCTTTGATCACATGTTTCTCTTCTTCCTGTGTTTTTTTCTCTATCTCAAATTCAAATGGCATCTGCAGTCCAACTTGTCCTGCTGAAGCAAGATTGTCCAGTTCCTTATCATAAGTCCTTTGTCCGTTAATATCAAGTCTTTTTTCCAAAATCAATTGATTGTCCAGCTGTGGATTTGCTTCTTCCACCTCAATAAGCAGAGCACAAGCCTCTTGTGTATAAACTGATATTTCACTTAGTCCTTGACTTTTGCCTTGTCAAAACAAAGAAATCTCCTTTGAGCAAGCAATTATCTTCTCCGTATTTTCCAAAATTTTGTCCAAAATATATTTGTAAGTAAGATCTACACCAGTTTCCTCCATCTTTATTATCTTTCAACTCCTTATCCTTTTAAAGGAGACTATATTTAAAAAAGAAATCACAATATCCATCTCCTCCCAATTTCCTCGCCTTTTTCCTTTGCACAAAATGAAAGTCTTTCCAGTGAAGAAAAAATAGCAAGTACAATGAATAAATTTGTCAGAGAGAGTCTCCCGGAAAGTAATCAGATGTTCAATCCTTCCAGACACCGTAAAGGTAAAAGCAAACAATATTCTCCAAATATTATAAAAAACTTTCTTGAGGCTCCCAATATCCAAAAATAAAATCAACCATTAAAACAAAAATAAATTTAATCCTTTGTGTTTCTCTTCCCCCATTTAAAAAGCCGCTTCACCAGAAAAGGGAATAATCCAAGGGGGGAAAAAAACTTTTCACAGGCATAAAGAAAATAGAGGTGAAAGAAAAGTCTCACTGGGTTCTCCATGGTGGGTCCGTTTGCTTAGCTGATCTTGTGGCTTGCGGTTGGCGCAGCTAAATGATTGGCCATGTTACTGGCTGATCTTTACCCTGTCGGCCCAAAGGAGATACTCAGTGCACAGAGGACGCCGCCACTCCTCTGCAACTATCCAAGAAGCCTTCTCAACGGTAGACGCTCCTCCAGAGCATCTTTTCGACCCTCTAAGGCGTCTACCGGCAGGGGAAACTCGATCGGCAAAGGGACAACTCCCTTCGCTCGACCGCACCACCGCAAACCGGAACCGGAAGCCCCAGCCCAACCATTTTGTTTTATACCAACAGAATGTCCCACCTACTGGTAGTTATATACAGGACTTTTTTGTCATAGAATGCCCAGAACGGAGTTCTGGCACCTTTTTTGTATAAAACCTTGTAGGGTAGGCAAGGCGGGTTGTATGACGTGTGTGAGTTCCGGCACCTTTTTTTTTTTTTTTTTTTTTTACAAAAAAAGCACTATATACCTAATGTACATAATGTACATAATGCAGCACTATAGGTATAAAACTAATATATTTTCTTCCTTCTTTGGGGATGTTTCCTTGAAATATGTAACGTTAGGATTTTTCTTATATTAGATGTCTCTTTCCTAGTTTTGCATATCACAGGGAGAATTCATTTTCCATGAGAGAAATTTCTCTCTTTTCTGTCTGTAATGAAATTGTCAGAGCCTGGGAAAGAGCATGGTAGATTTGCAAATATTATACTTTCTGAACATCTGCACATTCCTCCTTTATCCAGAAATACCCCCCTACCACATGAACAGGTGGTGAGCAAAATGATCAAGTCGCCACCCTAACTAAGATAAATGGATGTTAAAGTAAACATATCAGATCACTAAATTTTTGTAATCTAAATCCTTTTTTCCCTTTCAATGTATTTGCTTAATGAGACATGAGAATTTAGGTTTTTGGTGGTAAGTAGAGAAGACAAGGAGACAGAGACCTCAAGTTTATAGCCTTTCAGAAGACTGAGAGTTCAGAATTGTTGCTGTGCCATCACATGATCAAAATGGCAGTCACTCAGAGTGGCTTCTGTATGCACTATATTTTGTAATATCACTGTATCTACTTTTCCTAGTATTATTTTCAATAGTTTTATACTCCTTTTTTATTTTAGCAGAGAAATGTTGGCAAATTAAGGTGGAGGAAGAAGCAATGCAAATTATTGTATTTAACATTTGTATATGAAAAAATATTGTTCACTCAGATTCTTTGCAGAGTTGGTGCAGGGTGTCCTCAGGATGTGATTAAATGAAAATTAAATGATTAAAAAAGAAAAAGCTTTGATGCATCATCAGATGGGCCATTTTGACTGTTTTTTACCACTCTGTGAATATCCCTGAATGGATTGGATCAATGTGGATTCATTTCTTGATCAGTTTGAGGTAGTCTGGGATTACATTGATTGAATGATATTGTCTACATATGTATGTGGGGTGGTGGTGGACGGGATGGTGGCTATAGTGCTATAAATGTCAGCGTATCTAAAAAATGAAAGTAAAAACTTCAGGTATACTCTAAATTTATAATGTGAATTTTGAAGACTTGGGAAAACGACAGGCAGCTAATGAAAGTCTTAACTTGTCTCTGCTGTAAGCACTGTACCACAACAGTGCCAATAGCTAAATGCACTAAAATTCTCTCTCTCTTTCTCTCTCTCTCTCTCTCTCTTTCTCCTTTTAGCAATTGAAACTCAGAGCACCAGTTCTGAGGAGCTTGTTCCCAGTCCACCTTCCCCGCTTCCTCCCCCTCGTGTTTACAAGCCCTGTTTTGTTTGTCAGGACAAATCTTCTGGATATCACTATGGCGTCAGTGCTTGTGAGGGGTGCAAGGTGAGTTTTCAAACTTCTCAGTTAAATTGCTGTTTGCATTCCTTCCATGGTGACAAAGGCTTAATAATAGGATTACACTCAAAATATACATTCATACTGAGGCAATGCAAGGGAGTGCAGACAGAGGAATATATATATATAAGAGAGAGTGGTCTTACAGTAGTTGGAACACTATATTTATGCCAGGTATGACAACTAACAAAACTGTGACCACAGAG
This sequence comes from Protobothrops mucrosquamatus, assembly GCF_001527695.2. Lineage (NCBI taxonomy): Eukaryota > Metazoa > Chordata > Lepidosauria > Squamata > Viperidae > Protobothrops > Protobothrops mucrosquamatus. Next base: position 996,756 of record NW_015386429.1, read on the forward strand.
AAGATTGTAAATAGGTAGCAAAAAGAAACTTGGAGCAAATGGACCTTGAGTATAGATAGATTCCTGTAGAATATTTGACAGTTATGTTTTTATCTTTTATCTTTTACATTATATAGTTAACAACAGACTTTAAAGAATATATTCTTCATAATTGAAATCCTTATTGTTAGTAATCAAATTTGGTATAGCTTTTCTCTATTCTTTAAGGGTCTGTATTGTACTTCCATTCTGCTTGTTATGGCAAATCATTTCAGTGACACAATTAGTTAAATTGCTGCAGATCCAGTGATGTTGAAATGATACAGACTCAGAGACTCCATTGGGTCTTTATTTTGTGCAATAGACAGAATTTGGCAGGACACATGAATAAATTCACAACTTGAAGTATTGTGGCAGCTGAAAAAGAATCAATTAAAATATCACAATGCAGCCTAAGTGATTTAGTGGCTCAAAAATATTTTGAAAATTACACAGGCCCCAGTGCTCTGTTCTGGGCCCAGTGCTCTTCAATATTTTCATCAATGATTTGGATGAGGGCTAGATAGGGAACTCATCAAATCTGTAGACAACACCAAGCTGGCCAATACTCCAGAAGATAGGCTTAAGATACAGAAGGGTCTTGACAGACTTGAACATTGGGTGCTATCTAACAAAATGAAATTCAATGGTGAAAAAAGTAAGGTTCTACATTTATGCAAGAAAAACCAAATGTACAGGTATTGTACAGGGAGTACCTTGCTCAATAGTAGTAACTGTGAGAGGGATCTCAGAGTACTAGTGGACAATCACTTAAATATGAGCCAGCAGTGTGCTGCAGCTGCCAAAAAAGCGAACACAGTATTAGGTTGCATTAACAGAGGGATAGAATCAAGATCATGTGAACTGTTAATACCACTTTATAACGCCTTGGTAAGGCCACACTTGGAATACTGCATCCCGTTTTGGTCACTACAATGTAAAAAAGATGTTGAGACTCTAGAAAGAGAACAGAGAAGAGCAATAAAGATGGTTAGGGGACATAAAACATATACAGAATAGTTGCTGGAATTGGGTATGTCTAGTTTAATGAAAAGGGTGACCTGATAGCAGTGTTCCAATATCTCAGAGGTTGCCATAAAGAAGGCAGGAAAAGAAGCAATGGATGGAAACTAATCAAAGAGAGAAGCAACCTAGAACTAGAGAGAAATTTCCTGACAGTTAGAACAATTAATCAGTGGAACATCTTGCCTCCAGAAGTTGTGAATGCTCCAACACTGGACGTTTTTAAGAAGAGACTAGACAACAATTTCCTGCCTAAGCAGGGTGTTAGACTAGAAGGTTCCTTCCAATATTATTATTATTATTATTGATCATCACACAGTCAGCCAGATGTTTAGACTGGATTTGGCATTTTTGTCTATCGAGTGCTTACCAAGAACCTGGGATAGGCAGATGTGGATGTTTGATGGTATTATAGATATCGTCGCAGGATAGAAGCTGTTCCTAGTAAGGCCACCTTTTGCAATTGGTTGATGGCGAATTTGTCAATGCCAATGGTGTTCAAGTGATGCTCCAGCTGTTTTGGGATTGCACCAAGGTGCCTATTACTATTGGTATCGCTCTTGCTTGCTTTTGCTACTGTCGTTCTATTTCTGTTTGTAGGTTTCATATTTTGTTATCTTCTCCAGTTCTTTCTCTTTTATTCTGCTGTCTCCAGGCACTGCCACGTCCACTATCTAGACTTTTTTGTCTTTCTTATTGACAATTAAATCCAGGGTGTTATGTGGCAGGGGCTTGTCTGTTTGAATTATAAAGTCCCAGAACAATTTAACTTTTTCATTTTCTATGACTTTCTCTATTTTATGGTCCCACCAGTTCTTGCTTGCAGGAAAATGATATTTATTGCAGATCTTCCAATGTACCATTGTTGCTATTTTGTCATGCCGCTGCTTGTAGTCAATCTGTGTGATATTCTTGCAGCAGCTTGCCAGGTGGTCCACTGTTTCTTTAGCTTCTTTGCATAGAGAGCACTTACTGTCTGTTGCTGTCTTCTCAATTTTGACTTTGTATGCATTTGTCCTTAAGGCTTGGTCTTGTGCAGCCAGAATTAGTCCCTCACTCTCTTTCTTCAACTTTCCTGCTCTTAGCCATTGCCAGTCTTGTTATCATCTGCTTTCTCAGATTTTTTTTTAATGTATTGGCCATATAGTGCTTTGTCTTCCCATGCCTCCATTCTGTTCTTCATTTGGTTTTTCTTGTAGACCAGTTTGGTCTCTCCAGTAGTCAGTAAGCTTTCCTGGTATACTAACTTCAGTGTATCTTCATCATTGTCCTTCAGATATTCTTCCAAAGCCACTTTTTTCTTCTTCAACCATCTGATGTACTTGCAACATTCCACACCCACCTATTTGCCTTGATAGATAGAGTCTGTCAATGTCACTGCGTGGATGAAGGGCATGATTCATTGTCATTATTTTTCTGGTCTTCTTATCCATTGCTTTTAGTTCTTCTTGAGTCCAGTCCACTATTCCAGCTGTGTATCTAATGACTGGAATTGCCCAGGTGTTGATTGCCTTCATGGTATTTCCTCCATTGAGTTTGGACTTTAAGATCTTCTTCACTCTCTTGATGTATTCACATCTAATCTTTTTCTTGACTTCCGTGTGCTTGATGTTGTCAGCCTGAAGGATACCCAAGTATTTGTAGTAATATTCTTTATCCAGATTCTTAATGTTATTTTAGTGGGGCATCTTAATTCCTTCAGTTTTCACTATTTTTCGTTGTTTGATAGTAAGTGTGGCACATTTGTCCAAGCCAAACTCCATTGCAATATCTTGGCTATATATACAGACATTGTTGAGCAGCGATTCTATTTCAGATGATGTTTTTCCATACAACTTCAGATCATCCATGGAGGTGGGATAGTCTGGCAGATGTTTTTGATGTTTGATAGCCATGGCCTGAGTTATTCAGTATTGTTGACAGAGGAAACAGTGCAATAACAAATAGTAGTGGTGATAGTGAATCTCCTTGAAATATTCCTTTTTGATATTAACCCTTTCCAGTCTCCCACCATTGACTTGCAACTGTGTCTTCCATTGTGCCATTGATCTTTGCACAAACTTTCCGATGTTTCTACTGACTCCTGTTATTTCTAGGCGTTTTATTATCCAGTCATGTGGCAGAGAGTCGAATGCCTTTTGTAGTCAACCATGCTACATTCAGGTTGGTCTTCCTTCTCTTGCAGTTTTTCAAGATCATTTTGTCTATTATGAGTTGATATTTTGTTCCTCTGCTATTGGGACAGTTTCCTTTCTGCTCAGGTGGAAAGAAATTGTTTTCAACTAGATGCTGTTGGACTGCATCATCTACCACCCCAGTTAACAATTTGAAAGTTGTTGGTAAGCAGATAATTGGACTGTAGTTGCCTGGTGCTGCCCCTTTTGCTAGATCTTTCATTATCAGGTAGGTTTTCCTAGTTGTTAGCCAATTTTCAATTTCTCCTCCTTGTAGTATGTGGTTGAACCTGCTTGGCAATGAGTGAGTATAAAACAGTTAAATGTTTCAACCAAAAACAGTTCATGCAGTTCATCTTCACCTGGTGCTGATCTTCCTTGCTCTTTTCTCTACCATTTCTGCTGTTATTACTAGTTCTTTCACTTCAACTTCTGTTTTATTTGCATCCACCTCTTTTAATCAAGCTGCATCCTTGTTGTATTGTTGTACCTGACTGATTCATTACAGTTTCTCCATTGATGGATTGATAGAAATGTTTCTGATTGGATTGAAATTGGAGGTTCTGCTTATAATTTGCAATTCGAGCTTCATATCTGCTGATCTTCCTGGCTGTTATTTGCTACTTCATTATTTCCAGTGCTTTTTTGATCTTCCTTGTTTCTAAGTGGTATTTCTTGATTAGGTATTCTTTGGTCTTCTGGTTCTTCAGCTTCTTTTCTTTCAACTGTTCTAGCTGGCTTGCATCTGATCGTAACTTGCTGATCTTATTTTCCAGTCTAACTTTCCATTTTTGTGGTGCACTGTTTGTTTGTTTTTCTTCTTTGTTGATTTTGCATCCCAGGTATTCAGTTATAACTGCAACTGTGCTATATAGTTGTTTTGTTTCTTGCAGTGAATTGGTGCTTATACTTGATATTGCAGTATTTGCATCTAGCTGTTTGTTTGGAATAAGCTTTAATGCAGGCAGCCTTATTCTGATGTTTTTGTGCTGTTCTAGATGCTCAGAACAGATGTTTATTCTTTGTTTCAATTCTTTTATTTCTTTAGTGAGAGGGCTTTGTTCTTCCTGAGGAAGAGGTGCCTGGTTTGCAAATGAAAACAGTTGTATATCTCTACTGGATTCCTCTACTACCAAATCCCCCTGGTTTGTCTCTACATTCTGAGTTACTTTTGGCAAGGCTTTGATTTCTTTGCCCTGGGTAAACCTTTGCAGTTGTCCAATTCTGTTTATGTGAATACTCTATTTCGTATTATAAATCAATGTTGATCTGCTAGTCTCTGTTCTGTTATTTCTGATTCTGGATGTTGTTCTTTCCAGAACTGGTGCATTCACTTCAGATATCTTCTTCTTGTTGGACTTGATCTGTAATTATTTCTTTGTTTTCAATCACTGTGTATTTGTGACAGGTAAACACTTTTTCTTCCAGTAGTTCTGCAGCTGCTGGCTCTGGTTGCTTAGCCAACAATCCTGAGTCCTGTAGCCCATTTTACACCAAATATCCAGGAACTCCAACATCTAGCGCAGACTTTGTTAACCCGGGCGACATCCGAGCCAGTATGGCTTTCTGAAATTTACGTCTCACCCTATTTTTTTATGGAAGAGACACTCTTTGTCTGACTCCTCCGATGAGACCTGTCCAGTATGGTTGAACCTTTGGCATAGCTCTTATCTTCCTCAGAGTACACAAGCCCACAACCACATCAAGGTAGTGCTTCACTGGGGGATTACTATTGTTATTGTTATTATTATTATTATACAAGAAGAAACTGATACCAAAGTATTGTGCTTTTATTTTCTTCAAATATTACTTTTGTGATATTGCCTTTTTCACTCTATTAATAGTTCTTCAGTGCTAAATTGCATCTGTGTGTAGACATACTGTATCTGCTTAGGTGTACTATATGTTGACCCACAGTTGTTCTTCAAAGTTGATTTTAGTATGCACATGGACTAAATGATTATATTTGTTGACTTTTTAAAAAATAAAGTTCTGATACAGATTTTACAATATCCAATTATTTTAGTGAATAGAAAGCTATAATTTTCTGAACATTTCTTTAATTTTTTTCAATATTGGAAGTATACATGGATTTAATTGATGGCTGATTGGAACTTAGAGTGAACCTGAGTAATAGATTTTCACTAATCCTAAGTAAAGGAGGCAGATCTGAATTTGCTCTATTCTGACTTCACAATACTCCGTTCCCAGTCTATTTTTTCAGTCCTCCATTATGCTGTGAAGATTAGTGCCAAAGTAGCAACACTAGAACATCACCTAGGAAAAATAATAAAGTGAAGGAGGTGGGAGGCCTATTGGATTTAGTGATCAAAGATCTGCCTTCAAATTAAAGTAACCTTTGAAATAGTCCATCTTTGGCCATCACAATCAATGTATTGTGGGTTGAACTTGAGAGTGAATTTGGAGAGAGTGAATGATTCTTACTATTTACTTTATTTTGTTGCCTCATTTGCTCAGGGAATTGAAGCAATAGTTTTATGCTCTTTTATCTCCATAAAGTAGCTGAGAGATCTATTTCATTTTATAAAAAAAAAACCCAGTGAATTAATCCTTTAGCATTATTTTTTTTTTAAAAAAAAACCCTTAATAATCATAATGCATAATATTAAGGAATGGGCAGTATATTTCCTTCTTTTTTCATGCAAAATCCTTCAGGTAGCTGGCAGCAATTTGGCAAGTTTTCTCCAGTAGTTATTTCTGCTACAGTATAATCATGTTTGTCCTGAAACATATATGTACATACATACATACATCTATATATGTATTTGTGTATGTAGAGCTTGAAACCTTCTGGTATTTATTACAATGAAACAGCATGGTTTATTTCCATATAATGTATAGAAATGCTATCCACTGGAAAACAGAAATAGTAGGAGAATGGAGATTTAGGTTTTTAAATTTCATTCCGGATTGGGCATTGTCAGACTGAACTCCAAAACAAATCTATATTGAATTTGGCCATTTTCAGGGTTTTTTGAGAAACTGAAAAATTCTATAAAATAGTTTTTTATACAGCGCAAGGCTCAAAGTTTCTTAAGATAAAAAACAAATTATTACCCCCCCTTCACATTCTTTTTATACAAATCAACAGGATTTGTATTAGAATAACTGAATAGCTCCAGAGATCAGAAAATGTCTCCTATTAATTCTTAGGTCATCAAGGAAACCATCATGTTTCCATCATTTTGATTTCACAAACTTTACCCTATCTAATTTTACAGTAGTCTGGTCTAGATTAATGATCTATTTTTTTTTTGGTTACATATCTTTACATGCTTAATAGTTGAATTAGGTATGCATCCGTTCTAAATATCCAGTAGAACATATTCAAACAACAACCATTCTCAGGCATAAGCATGTTATTTCTATCACTTATTTATTTTGATTCATCTTCTTGAGTTCCTGCCCATCCTTTTCCATTGCTTAGTCTGAGAATGGTGCTTCTTTATCTGACAAATCAAATTCAGCTTGATAGTCCTTCCTATCCAGCTTGTGGAGTCATTGAGAATTGGAAGGCATACAACCCTAATAAATTATTATTATTCTCCCTAAAGCAACTATCCTCCTTCAAACATACATCAGAGAATCAACATCTATAGGTACTTGGTGCCTTAAGGCAGCATTTTCCAGAAGCTTTGTTTGGCCCTGCTTTTTCCATTGAGAAAGACAAAGAAGCATGAAGTTGTCTCACTGAGGAGCTGCAACTTCAAAGTACTTCTGATATCCTTTACTTGCAACCTTTCCAATCTTTAGAGGTAATGGGTGAAAAATTTACTTTCCCTCTGATCCGCTGAACCAGAGAATATCCCTGAATTAACAGGATATATGTGCTAAATTTGACAGTAAGGTGATGAATACTGGCAGTGGAATAGATCTGTGTCATTGGACATGACTTTACTCACAAGTGATAGAAGACTCCAACTTGCTTGTTCAGAGAAGAATCTTCTCTTTCAGCTCAGCATTCAATACCATCATTCCAGAAATTATTCACTTTAAACTGATTCAGCTCACTGCGCCTGTTCATACTTGTAGGTGGATTATCACAGATGGATTTTGACAGATAGAAAGCAACAAGTGAAGCTAGGGGAAAGTTACATCTAATTCCCAGGCAATTAGCACAGGACTGTGTGCTCTCTCCATTGTTCTTCTCTCTACATATACCTGTTCTGTCCTTGCTACATGTTACTCTGTGTGCAGCTTGACATGCAGCTAAACCTGCCTATACTCCAGTAAAACAGACCATGTGTGTAGATCTGGATGCTTTATTAAAGGAACGAATGGAGGAAATTAGGAAAAATAGAAATACATATAGTAAGAACCCAGATATAAAATAAGCGGTCTTAAGTTGTTGGTGAGCATAACAGTAACAAATACAGATTAATCTAGATCTCACCAGCGATGCTGTGTGTATGGGATGTAGATTTTTGTCTTCAGATGAATATGTGTCATGGATTAGGCTGGATTCTTCCCAGTGCTTCTGTTTCCTGAGACTGCTCAAGTAAATGGAATCTGGATTCCCAGGATGCACTTGTTTTTGGAATGAGGGGTGATGGGAAGATGGATGTTTTAAAGGGCCGGATCAGTTTGCAAATAATAAAGATTGGTATTTGGCCCCAGCCACTGGGTGGGGGGAACAGAGAACAACAGCAGTACACAAATTATACACAAATTATATGCTGGGGGCATGATAGTACTAATGATTGCACCTCAAGGGAACCCTCTGTTAAAGCAGCGATTTATTGGCCTATTTAAGACAGTGAGTCTGCATATAGATGGGAGTTTGAACAATTGACCTTGTGGTGCAGCTGTAATAATCTGAAGCTCAACATGTTTAAAACTGTAGAGATGAGAGTGGATTTTAGAAGGAGCCTTTCTATTTTACCATATATTACTATATTTGACAGCACAGTAATAGGATAGAGTCCTCCAAGTTTTGGAGTTCTGCTGAACACCTAATTCTCAGTGCTGTCTAACGTCTACATGTATTTACCCATGTAGTATGGGTGTAGTATTATTATTTATCCTTCTTATTATTTTCTTCGCTCCTTCCTCTTATTGGCATTGTTGTTGTTGTTATTATTTAATCTTTAATTTGATTCACAGTCTGGGACTGGTAAAAACCTATTATTCTGTTGGTTTGCATGTGCACTGAGAGCTTCTGCACTGGAGACAAATTCCTTGTGTGTCTAATTACACTTGATCAAAGAATATATTTAAAAAAAATACCTTGCCAGTGATTCTTCTGATTATGATGGAATTTACATAATGGAAAGTTCTCAAAAACGTTTTGCTTGTTTACCTCTGCACTTTTTATATCATGTAGCCAACCTTCAATGTGTAATGTGCACTCTTTACATGTGAGATTCTTTTGCTTTTTTATCTATACTTTTATCTATAGATAATTTACTAACCTCTCAACAAAAAATTTTTTTGCAGAAAATTCTGTTAGCTTTTCTCCTTGTCAGCCTTGTTGTTTTATTGATATTCACCTGTAATTATTTTTAACACCTACTCCAATGTTTAGAAAGTCAATTGGAACAGTGTTTGACTACATATAAGATTACCATTACCCTCTTTATCTTTATCACCAAATCCTTCTACTGTAAGCTGAACCTCTTGACTAAAGTAGTTTACTTACTAGAGTAACTAAATTAGCAAATATATTACTTCTCTTCTTGATTGACATAACCTTTAAATATTTGTTTAACTTCCTTATAACTTTTTCTAAGAGTCTTAATTCTTCCCTAGCAGAGAATGTCCTTCTTTTCCTCCAGCCTTTCTTAATCCCATATTTTCCAATCAACATCTTCCCCAGTTGGCCCCTATTATTAAGATAAGATAAGATAGCCTTTATTGTCATTTTTATACTGTGGGCACAATGGCACACATCAAAAATAAAATTTAGTTATTCTTTGCAGTCTGGTTTTTTTTTGGCATCTCAAGTCTTCAAGCATAGAATAATTTTAAATTATTGTAATTTTAATCATAATATTGTAATATTATTTATTTAAATATATAATAATATATTACCTATCATGTGTATATAAAGTTGAGCAGATAACAGATTTTTCAGTTCCTTGAGGGAGATAAAACTATATTTCAGTTAGTACTCCCATCAGTACAGCAGGCTGGAAGAAGGGGAGTTTTTGTCACTATATACATTATATAGTTGTATTCTTATGCAGTTTCTTAAAAGTGTGAAAGTATGCCCATATGAAAAAACTGTTTTAGTATCAATCTTGTTCACTGTCACAATGTTGCACATTAACAGATAGGTTCTTATAATCATTATTTATCAGATAGTATGTTGATTATGCCCTGAATCAAAACTGTTCAGACTAACCTCATATGACAGTGCCCAAAAACTGGCCCTGCCCCCGCTCCACCCCCTGCCCTGCCCCCGCTCTACCCCCTATGCCCCACCCCATCTGCCCGCAGGGCCACTCACTGCCTCCAGGGCTCGTCGCAGATCGCCCAGGCAGCTCAGCAGTGCTATGGCCCTCTGCCCGTGCCTTGCAACATCAACTGTGCACGATGGGGTGTGAGGGCAGAGTCTTGTCTACACTGTCTGGCTGCCATGTCCTTGGTTGTGCTGCTCCGCGTGGACCATGCTCAGGGGCGACTTTCCTTCAGGGGGGCTGCTGGAGAGGAGGGGATCGCGGGGTGAGGTGAGGCTGGGGCAACAGCATGTGTGCCCACAGAGAGAGTTCTGAGTGTCGCCTCTGGCACCCGTGCCATAGATTTGCCACCACTGTCATATGATATAAGCAGTCTGATACTTTAATATGAGGAGTTCACATTTGTCTCTGATATCTTATCATCTAAGATTATGTAAGTTAAACAACGTTTTTGGCTGAAGACTCAGTTGAAAAGCCAATGGTCTTGAGGAGAATAAAATCAGAAACTGTGGCTTAAACTGAATTTTAAACCCAGATATTTTGTTAACAATAATCAAGTTTAATATTTCTATGACAAATACTTGTTGTAGCACTATACAATGTCGATAAATGTACTATAGAGAAGAGAGTGGATTTCTGAAATTTATAATGAAAAATAGAAAATAATTAACTATAATTAATATAAGAGTATTTTTAATATTTACAAGCATAATTTCTTTGCAGTAAAATTTTTTCCTGATCTATTTCTTGACTTTCAGCTTGCAATATATAAAAATGCTAGACTCAGCAATTGTAATGTTGTTACTTAAAACTCTGGTGTTTAGTACTGACTTTGTCTTCTTTGTAACACAGCTTGCAAAAGATTTATGCGGGAGAAAAGAGTATGCCAAGCTTTTTTCCCAAATAATGTTGGTATTGTGCTGGTAAATAGAAAAAGTGGTGCTTTGGCACATATATCCATCTATTTAGAGATTTGTCTCTTGTTCTAATCTAAACATTTAGAAGACAACATTCTTTTGGTACTGAAACATGATGTGTATTTATAGCATAAGCTAAATATATAGCAAACATGACTAGAACAAATTCAAACCAAAAAATGGAAGATATACTCATTCACTCACTCACTCACTCATTCACTCACTCACTCACTCACTCACTCACTCACTCACAAACACACATATACTTGTGTGTGTGTGTGTGTACATAATATATGTTTGCTTGTTTGTGGATTGATAAGTATTTTAGTTTGGAAACTAATATATTTCAAAAGTGAAATGAATAAATATTCAGAAAAGATGAATCATATTCAACTCAAACGTATACTTTTATAGTTATTTTTTTTTCTTTTGTCACAGGCACTAGAGCTCACATCAGTTGAGTAAGGTTAAGTTAATTTGACTTAACCTTAAAACTTTCAAAATATTCTCATGCTTATCCCATTGATTTTGGTGGATCTACAGTCTACCAGCTGACCCGTCCAGTGTCTTAACCATCTAACCCCCTTTTATTTTTGTCTATCTGTCCATCTTTGTCATATATTGATGTGACAAAGTGATTGTGAGCTGTTCTTCAAATTTTCTGGCAACAATATGTTTAATTGTTTCTCAGAGATGATAGGAAATGATACTGCTGCTTTTTATACAAAAGGCATCCCAAAAGTTTGGAGCTCAACCAAGAATCCAAGAACTAATTCTTTTGCCATGCTCTTTGTTCCCATGTGATGCTTTATCTGGATCTACAATGTCTCCAGCATCTTTAGTGCTTTCCCTTCTCATTACTTACATTGGAAGCTTCTTTTTTCTTTGTTATTTTGAACAGATTGGTATTTATATCTTTTATATACTTTTTAATGGGTTATCAGCTTTTCAAATCAAAACTCTGATTTCTCAACTCATTCAGCCATTTGATTTCAAACTGCAGAAATTATGTTTTTTTTGAAATTGGTTGTATCTTTTCCTCCCTAGTTCTAGTTTTTCATTTCCTTAACAAAATGCATTTCAAAAAATCCAGAAATAAGCAGTGTGCTGTTCATTCTTTCTTATAGTGCAATTGAAACTGAAGTTATCCAATTTGTGCACATTACTTTTCCCATGATTAGTTACAAGTTTAGACTGGATAAATTTAAGCCAAAATAAGTCAGAATTAAACAACAGTTTCCAGGTTGTAATGTAGTAAAGCACGTAAGTAGCCTGAAGCTGATCACATATAAAGAGGAAGAAGGGCTGAGATTATTACACTAGAGCTATTATTTTTTTTAGCTTATTTTTGTTGTTGTTTTGTTTTCAGAAATTTCATTATATTCTATCTGTATTACATACCACTGAGACCAAGAATTGAAGACGGGCAAAACAAAATTATTTCATGGTGCATATTTTTTTCCTATCAAAAGGAGTTTGAGTCACAATAATATTGGGATAAATATATATTTGCAGATTACTTTCTCTGGCCATGAAAGGACTCTTAAAGTAGGAGTGGGTGCCATTTTCTGTCATTTCCTACAGCCATATCAGCTTAGAAAAAGCCATAAGTTGCAATTCACAAGTCATTGTGATAGTGCAGGCTCCATTAGTTTTAATGGGGCCTCTGGTGGAACACACTTTGAGGAGTGAGGCTGTTAACATAAATAGCTTTTCTCATGACTAGACATGGCAAATTTGTTTGCGTTTGAAATCCATCTTAAATAGCCACAAATCTAAGTGTCGGAAATGTATTTGGTGGCTTATTTCTAAATCAATGAGGCTGAATTATCTTAAAAGTTGCCATAATTGTATGTTCAGCTTACTAAAAGTTTGCCTTAAAAACTTAAAGAGGAATAAAATAAGAGTTAAATGTAGCTGAATATGGTTGTACTTTATCTGTCTGTCACATTTAGATTACATTTCTATCCTAACCTTACAACAGAGAATTCAACCACATAAATTCCCATTTTGGGATTGGCAAGAACATGGCCTGGCAACAAATTGTATCTTTTCTTTCCAGGTGTAAAATAGTTTCCCATCCTGGCATTTTCTAAATACATTATAATCCAACTCTTAGAATTCTTAGCCAGCATTCCATACAAAGAATAGAATACCAAATGACTAGTATGAATACTGAGAGCCAGTTGGTTTAATGGTTAAGATACCAATCTAGAAAGGAGGCGAATGGGAGTTCTAGTCCCCACTTAGCCATGAAAATCAGCTGGGTCACTTTGGACTAATGACTCCCTCAGCCACATTCACCTGATAGGGTTGTTGTTGTGGGGAAAATAGGAGGTGGAAGATGTATTGGATATGCTCGCGGCCATGAATTATTTGTAAAAATAATAAAGGCGGAATATAAATAAATATACCACCTACCTACTACCAATTTATACCATAATTTGTATGGAGTGCTCTAAAAGAGCAACAAATTATTAGCTTATTATGATTTGTTATTACTGGATGTTTACTGGTAGTGTGTAAAAGGTACTTTCTGCCCAAGGGGTCACATTTATTTAGCTGGCATTTTATACTGTGCACTACCTCTCCTCAACTAAAGCCCCTCAGTTGTACTTCAGAGGTGAAACTATATGTCAAGACTGCAGCTTTTGTATTTGTTGCATTTATTTTATCTGATTTTACATGTTTAACGTCCTGTCATTCTTCCCACAGACGAGAAGAATTTCGTACTGTAATACTGTTTGCCAAATAATGTGTTGCCAATCTCCCTCTTTCATGCCTTCTGCATCAGAGCCATAATCTGCCCTGCATTATTAAGCATACAGAATGTGTGATTCTATGTGTTTAATAATGTGGACAGAAAACTAAGCAGAACAGTTCTATAAGTATTAGTCGGAAATGATTCCAGTTGAATTCAAGGAACTTCCTATATGGAGTTTAAGTACATCAGTAAGAAGTTTAGTTCACAGAAATCTCTTTATTCAGGCTGAAAAGCTTTTCCAGAAGTTGCCTAGGGAAAAGAAAAACTTTTGACTGTTAATAAGGAAGTATCAGTGGATTAAATCTTTCATTGGTTCACTGAGTATTTATGTAGGAGTAAGCCTTTGCTCAGGGGCTGCCAGTATTCTTCTAATACAAATGTTACAGGACCTTTTTTGGGAGAAACATGCGTTGAGCAGAAGATGAGCACTTCAGTGAATACATGAAACTTTGTCACTTTTGATTTTATGTATTATTCAACCAAGCCAGCCATCGTTCCTTTATCTTTACATGGTAGGAGGCAGAGTATGGCTGAGTACTATGTACTCTTTCTTTGCTATTCTTGTAAACGTCTTTGTATGCAGATAATAATAATAATAACAACAACAACAATAATAGTAGTAGTAGTAGTAGTAGTAGTAGTAGTAGTAGTAGTAATGCAAAAAAGATTGGGATATGTCGCAACATGTCATGTGATGTGCCGAATTTGACACCTGTGCTCTATACCATTCCAGAAAATGGCTGTCTCTTCTTAAAAACTTACAGTGTTGGAGCATTCACAGCTTCTGGAGGCAGGTTGTTCCACTGGTTAATTGTTCTGTCAAGAAATTTCTCCTTAGTTCTAGGTTGCTTCTCTCTTTTATTAGTTTCCATCCATTGCTTCTTGTCCTGTTTTCAGGTGCTTTGGAGAATAGCTTGACTCCCTCTTCTCTGTGGCAACCCCTGAGATATTGGAACACTGCTATCATGTCACCCTAGTCCTTCTCTTCATTAAACTAGACATACCCAATTCCAGCAACTGTTCCTTATATGTTTTAGCCTCTAGTCCCCTAATCATCTTTGTTGCTCTTCTCTGTACTCTTTCTAGAGTCTCAACATCTTTTTTACACCGTGGTGACCAAAACTGGATGCAGTATTCCAAATGTGGTCTTACCAAGGCACTTTTCAAAATTTCCCAAGCTTCTTGAGTTATTTTCCCCTTGAGGATTCTCAGCCATGGAATCCTTCCCAAGCTCTCTCTAAGTTTATTGAAATCAGCTCTTTTAAAGTCCAAGACTCTTAGTTTGACTGTGTTCTGTTGCTTGTGCTTGCATAATGATGAATTCCAATATTGCATGATCACTCTCCCCCAAGGTTCCTATGGCTTCAACACTTTCTATCATTTCATCTCTGTTAGTGAGAAGTAAGTCCAATATAGCTGATCCCGAGATGTCTGCTCGGTTTGTCAGGAATCTGTTTGATCTTCCACTTGATGCAGAGTTTGTCTCTCAGTTGATGTCAGGATAATTAAAGTCCCCCATTACTATTGTGATGTGCTTCCTACATACCTTAGTTAACTGACTAGCAAAAAGTTCATCTATTCCTCTGTTTGGTTGGATGGCCTATAGCAGTGATGGCGAACCTTTTAGAGACCGAGTGCTCAAACTGCAACCCAAAACCCACTTATGCATCGTCGGGTGCTGGGTGGGTGTGGCCCATTGGGGGGGTG
>NW_015386429.1:1011877-1017114 GCF_001527695.2 Protobothrops mucrosquamatus
GCCCATTGGGTGGGTGTGGCCCATTGGGTGGGCGTGGTTGCGGTGGTAACAGCAGACTGGGTGGGACTAAAAAGTTCAATCAATCAATTCCAACTTTGCAAGATCTTTTTTTTCCCCCATGAGAAGTTAAAATTGACTGATTGCTTGGACCTTTTTTATTTTGCACATGGTGGTGGAGGCCTAAAGTGAAAAGGTTTTATAAAACCCAGATGAAGGCCTAGGACTGGGGCGACGCCGTGCGTGCCCACAGAGAGGGCTCTGAGTGCCACCTCTGGCACCCATGCCATAGGTTCGCCACCACTGGCCTATAGTATACACCTATGGCAATGTCATTCCTCCCCCTTTTATATTGACTCAAAGGCATTCAAGATAGTTTTCATCATTGTGCTTTATTTCTGGAGAGATATAATTATTTTTTATACAGAGAGCAACTCCACCTCTTTTATTTGGTCTGTTTCTTTTAAATAATTTAAATCCCTCTAGCTGTGTGTTCAATTTGTGGTTTCATCCCACCAAATTTCCATAATGGCAACAATATCATATCTTCCCTCATTTACCTGAAATTTCTAATTTACCCTGTATATTGCTCATACTCTGTGCCTTGGTGTATAGACATTTGAGTCCTTTATGACTAACCCTGTGTTTACTTTCTACATGGTGCCTGAGCTCCCTATTTTGTTATCACCTGTTTGATTAGTGCACTTCGTGTGGCACTCGCTATTAAAAGCTTGATTTTGCTTCACAGCAAGATTGATATTTTTATCCGCACACGCATCTATGTTACATGCACTGATAACCCTATAATTTTAGATTGCCTGGGACAGGAATGTTCTGTATCAATTAACTCACTGTCCCTGTTGTTCAGTTTAAATTTTCCTCCAGAAAATCTGTAAATTTATTGCCAAGTAACTCAGTTCCTTTCTTTAATGGAGGCACCTTTTCATTGGACCAGCTGCAGACATCGTGACTAATATAACCAAAGCCTTCCCCTTTACACCACTCCTTTAGCCACATATTGAATTCTGCTATACGTTGGCCATTTCCATTTTGCTCCTTATACACTGGTAAAACCTCTGAAAAAGTAAGCCTACAGCCTATCCTGCTAAGTTCCTGCCCCAAGCTCTGGAAATCATTCTGCACAGAGAGTACATCTTTTTTGGGACAGATCATTAGGTAGAAGAGTTAATATCTAATCAGGATAGATTTTAAAGTGCTAGACACAGAACTCTAAACAGTTCTGAAAATTCCTTCCTTCCTTCCTTCCTTCCTTCCTTCCTTCCTTCCTTCCTTCCTTCCTTCCTTCCTTCCTTCTTTCTTTTTGCCTCTTTCTTTCTCTCTCTATCATCTCTCTCTCACACACACTTGTTTACATATTTATTTGTATCCCACCTATATTATTTTTACAAGTAACTTAAGGTAGCAAACATATTCAATGTATCTTCCACCTCCTATTTTCCTCCCAACAGCAATCTTATGAAATCAGTTGGGCTGAGAGAAAGTGTCTGGACCAATGTCACCTAGTGGGCTTTCATGGCTAAGGCGGGACTAAAATTCACAGTCTCCTGCTTTCTAGCCTGGTGCCTACAACTTTTTTTTCTTCTTGATGGTTACAGGGGAAAGAAACTAGGATTTTTTCTTGAAAGATTATTTTTTGAACTTCATAGTTGCAGAAATTATGTCTGATAAAAGAAACTGGGCTGTCTCTATAGCTCTTGAAGGTAAGGAAGCCATTCTAGGATACATATTTGACAATTCTAACCTAACAAAGAGACAGATAATTTTCTTCATAAATATTTTAAAAAGAGTAATGCTCTTTCGAGTTCAGTTTGATTCCTGGCATCTATGTGGACATGCTCATGCAATTTTCTTAATATCACAGAACACTAGAAAAGTGATTTGCCATTGCTTTTTGCTAGGATGTTCTTTCATCTTCCTCTTCCTTAGTCTTATAGCCCCAGAATTTTCTACCTAAATAGCAGCCAAAAATAAGCCTGCTTAAGTTTTTCAAAATCAGCTTCCCAAGTATTATATGTGTGACTTAGCAAGTATTAGTGCTGCTGAATTTAGACAGAGCTTCATCTTTCCTTGGCTTTTGTGTTTGACTGTTTTATTAGGCTAATCTAAATGAGCCTTATTTCTAAGTACAGTCTTTTTGAAAAAGGATGCCTGAAGTATGTGTGTATTCTTTGTACTAACATTGTAAAAGAGCATATTGTATGTCATTTGAATTAGCTTTCTTTTATATACAAAAGCTGATACTTACAGTTAATGAAAGCTGTTCCCCTAAAAGTTCTCAGCTAGCACTGGAGCACTTTTTTGTTTCCAATGCTTAACATAAACTAGTTTGCAAGTTTAGTTTTCTCCTTGTAAGTTTGTTTTCTTCGTCAATAGGAGGCACGCATATAAAAAGGCAACGCTATGCATTCTCATGATTTTAAAAGAAACACATTATGCTAAGCCAAGGCTTTTTCCTCTTGAGAAAATAGTGGTTTATATGAGTAGATTTTTTCCCAATTTTCAGCAATATTTATTTATTTATTAGATTTGTTTGCCACACAATTTGCCCTAATGCTGAATATGACATGCTGGTATAGATCCCTCTCATTTCATCATGTTGGAGAACAAGGCAAGATGTTCCAAAGCATTTATGTTGGATTAAATGCCTTTAAATTTTGAGCAAAGAGCCATTTGGTTTATTATTATAGAGGATGTGATTACAATGGCCTCCTTTGTATCCAGGTGGCATTCAAAAGTTCTTTGTGACACTAGTTATTAAATCTGTTCAGAACTTCTTGAGGCAACCTATCTCTGAACTAAACTCTTTCATGTTTGACATCGTAATAGAGAAGCATTACAAAAGTAAATAATAAGAAGTTTGGTCTTTTTTTCTCTTCTTTTGTTTCTTTTTCTTTTTTAGCATTGTGCTAGAGTAATATTGTCTAGATAGCATACTCTGGCTTTAAATAATGGATCTAGTAACTGTCTTTATTTGTTCCTGGGTACATGTGGTTTCACATATCATTCTCCACTTTCGATGGGGCAGATAAGGTATCAACACAATTAAATGTGAAAAATAATCCGTCTGCTTTGCCAATGGCGAATGCTCAGAGAACACACATTGGTACAGTCGATTTTGAATTATTTATACTTGGTGTTTTTCCTCCCATTGCAATCTGTAAATGAGGACATCTAATGCAACATGTCTAAGATGATACTCTACCTAACAACCTTTAAGAGAAGTTATTATGGAAGGAATGGAATGGAGAAAAGAGACCAAATATTCTGTTCTGAAGAATTTTGAATTGTAGAGATTGGGAGGAAAGGAGGAAAAGAAAAAGTAACCTATGTATATACGAATAAGAATGTATCTGACAAAAGTATTTTTTCCGGAAATGGGTTTCTCCATCATATTTTATATATTAACTAAATTAAAATAGAAATATCCAAATGTTTTTTAGAATTTGTTAATGCACATAGCATGCTCAAACACAGCATTCCCACTGTTTATTCATCTTCTGCAAACCTACTTTAGATGGCAAATAAAACACGTGCTGCTGTCTGTACATACAATATTTTGTCTGGCAACGGTAATATCTTTCCTGCTTATTTTTGTCACTGACACCCTCATGCTTCTGTACCCAGAGGATTTATGTAGGTATTGAATAGCCATTAACACTAATGAGAATTGTTCATGTAAATTCCTTATGCCTTACAGGCATAATATGCTCTCTTGTAAGAGTACTCAATGCTAATAAATAGAGTAAAATGTGGACAAATGAATTCTTGAAAAAATAACATAGATAATTCATATCCTGCTGGCTATTAGTTTGAAGTCACTACATTATTGTTATTCTTGTTATTAGGGATAATAAATTACGTATCTCATCATAGGACGTGTAGTTCTCTCAGAAGGAAATGCCAAATGTACAAGACTGTACTATTAAAAAATACATTTCAAGAAAAATGAGCCTGATTTTAATGTGTATTCTGTTGGTATTTGGTAGAAGTGTTTTGGATTTGAGAATTATACATCCTTTATATCAGGGATTAAGATCTCTTTGTATTAATTTACAGTTCCTAGTGGTCCCAGTCAATATGACCAATTCTAGGTACAGCTAGTGACAGGAGCCCATAAGTTCCAAATTCAAGAGGTTTTCTGGCAAATGCAAGGTTTCTAGCTTCATATTTGCTTTGTAATATTAGTATAAAAGTAGGAGCATATTTCCAGGAAAAGTTTAGTTCGTAAGATTATATGGGTTATTTTCTACTAGCTAATGTTCTGGCATGCTCTTTCTTCAGAGCTGCCCCAGTTTTTCTAATGTACTCTCTTCTGGTAACTTCTAATATCTTCAAAATGCCTATATTGTGATGGGCAACCTTTTTGGGTTGTGAAAAATACTTTATTTTGGGGAAGATGCCAAAACGGGGGTGGGGAACAAGGTAAACAGGTACTAATGCATTCCTGTTCTCTTCCTGTAAATGAGAGGGGCCTTCTCATGTTCTTTCTTCAGCAGATGTAATAGGACCCTTGGGTTAAAAGGATTGCCTAGGTCTGTAGCATAACAGGACAACTGTCAAACAGGTGACCTATAAATGGAAGTCAAATGGGTAGAGTGTCCTTCCTCATATTGCAGGTTTTGTTTCTTTCATTCCGTGGATTGGATACTCTGGATTTTTTTTTTTAAAAATGCATTATTCTTTAATTATCCTATCATGCCCGTATCTGCATTAGTTTGAATTCAAATAGCCCTTTGAACTGCATGGAACTTCTTCTGACCATGCAATATGTTATCTTTAATATTTGCTAATTATCTGTCTCTGTTTGTTCTAGCTGCAGAACCCTCTTTCTAGAGGAACTTCCAACTTCTAGGAGTTGTCTGGGAAGCTTATTTCCAGAAGCTGAAATTTGTGTGATGTTTTTCATTCAAATAGTGGTGGTTATTCAGGATTAAATTTATAACTTTTGCATATCCTTTTCCGTGCACAAAACTGACTAATTTAAAACTGGCATCAAGTTCACTTGATATGTGTGTGTGTGTATATATATATATATATATATACACAGGGCTTTTTTTCTCGGAGAAAAGGTGGCGGAACTCAAACCTGGCCACGCCCTCATCAAACCCTAGGACCGCCCCTTTAGAGAACAGGAATGCAAGTAAAATTTGGGAGGGGCTATTTCCGGTGTGGGAGGGGCTATTTCCGGTGCGGCCGGCCCGGAAAAAGGTGCCGGAACG
>NW_015386429.1:1017214-1022364 GCF_001527695.2 Protobothrops mucrosquamatus
ATATACACATACACACGTGTGTATGTGTATCAACCCTTAAGTAACCCTAATATACACACTCACCAGTAATTTTCCAAGTCAATAAAAATCTGAAAATCCATGTATACTTCATTATGTTTTATGTTGCTTGACCTTTATCTAACACAAGGGGTGTCAAACTCGCAACATCACGTGTCGCAACATATCACAACTTTTTTGCCATTGCTGGCAATGGGGTGGGTGCAGTTTCGTTATGATGCATCCGGCCCATGGGCCAGCAGTTTCACACCCCTAATCTAACATATTCTGGCTGATCCATCTTCTAATGTGATCAAGTATTTTTTTTCTAATTTCACTGATGGATAGTTGCAGGTTAAAAATCTAAAAATCTTAGAATTCAATCCATTATATTACATTGCGGTTTCACTATATCTGCATATTAGGTCCTATGAAGACAGAGTGAAGGGTTAGGTATATTTAGCCTACTATTATAGAAAGTCTGATAGCAACTTTAACTAACTGTAAGTATGGTAGTAGTGACAGATTCTGCTCTAATATTGAGATAAGTACAGTTTAAAGTTTGAACTGATAAGCAGGTAAGGACTAGACTTCTTTGAATATTTGACATGGGATATTTTAATTTAAATTCCTCCAATAAGCAGAGAAATGACCAGTACCAAAACTGTGATTTTATGTATAAAGTTGTTCATTAATTAATTATTAAATTTAATTAATTAATAATTCTATTGATGTCCACTGCATTAAGGATAATCTTACTGTTTGGATGACACAAATACTTATTTGATGCAGTGTTGGTTTTTTTTTAAAAAAAGTTAAGGAAATCCATTTTTTTAAAATGCATTTGTCAGATTTATCTTATCTTTTTTCAGGTACTCAGGTGGTACACATAGGATTCTCTTAACCTATTTTCCTCATAACAGCACTATGAGATTCATTGGACTAAAATAGAATGTCTGGCACCAACTAACTCACCTGATAGGTTTCCATGTTTGTAGATGAACTTTTACCTGGGTCTTAGTCCAGTCCAACAATTTAATTTTGTCCCAGCATATTACTGAATCCTAGCCATTATAGCATTATTTCCTTATCATGACATTCATTGTTGGAATGAACAAAAATATGCAATGTGTAGAAAAGGACTGTGAAGTAATGAATACAACACACTGGGAAGTTAAACTCTGTCTACTGTGGTTGCATTTTAAGATGCAGTGATAAGTTGTTAAAAGTTACATAAAGTTGTTGAAGAGGGAGTTTCTTTGTTTTTTCTTTTCTACCCCCCTCTTTTTTTCCCTTTTGGGGGGATTTTTTAAAACACGTTTTAATATTTTCTTTTTTAAAATGCATTTTTAAATTAGGTTCTTGCATTAGTTTTATCTGTTTAAAATAATTTCTGATTGAAAAAAAGAATAAAAATTCTACATACGCCAACACAGAATGTACATTAACTGTGTCTCCCTATATCTTTCTGTTTTTGGTTCTGCTATGTCCGTATACTGCTTGGTCTTCTATACTTTTAACTTTCTTACTTCAGCTCCAGTTACTCCAGTTCTCTTTCCTCTTGACCCATTCATTTGTACCTCACTTATTGTTATAAATGGATATAAAATGTTTTGCTTTGTTTCATTCAGTTTTTCCTTCACCAGGTTGATACAAGACAATTTCCTAAACATTATCCTTTGTTTGCTGATAGTCTGTTTTAGATATTAGATGCTATTGTTTATTTTAAAAAAACAGTTTTCTATTGTTGAATGTTGAATATTTTAAAAGCTCGAATGTTATCAAATTGCATCATGATGTGACACTTTCTGTCACTTCACAGAACAAGACAATAATAATGTTCACTTCACTCATTTTTATTTTTTGATCGATTGTAGGGTTTTTTCCGCCGGAGCATTCAAAAGAACATGGTTTATACATGTCACCGAGATAAGAACTGTGTTATTAACAAAGTCACTAGGAATCGCTGCCAATATTGCAGACTACAGAAGTGCTTTGAAGTGGGAATGTCCAAAGAATGTAAGTAGAAATGGTATCATTTGCTTTATCTTTCTGTTCAGATTATAGTGACATTCATGGGAATTTAGCTATTTAATTGGACTAGTTGAGATCAAATGTTGGAGTAAAAACATCAAATGTCTCTTTTTTCATAAAGCTGTCATCTACTGTACATTTTGTTGGCAGTTTTTGCACAGAATTTGGATAACTTGAATTCTTGCAGTGCATAGCACCTCTCAGTTGCTACTCAGTACTTTGTTACTAGGATCTTTATAATACGCAGTCTAGAAGAAAAATCATGTACAAGTATTTAAAGATATTTGAAAAGACAGTGGTGAGAAAGTTAGAAAACAAAGAACTACATATGAAGCAGTAAATGACACAGTAGAAGCACATACACATGCAAAAAATCCAGAAGCTAAGATCACTTTTGAAATTAGAATATATTAACAGTAAAAATGGAAGAGAAGCTGTAAAAGGCATCTCTTAGGTAAAAACAAAACATGTGCAAATGAAAATAGGTAACAATAAAAACTGTTAGCAAAAGAATGGTGAGTATAATCAGGTTTAAAAATGAATACAGGAGAAATGGCCAAACAAGGGTGTGTGTGAATATATACATAGTGACCCACGTGGCCTTTGATGTTGTTGCAGGATAAGAAAATGTATCCAATATATTTTTTCCCCCTGAATTAGAGTTACGTGATAGTTGCAGCAGTACAGAAAAACACAGACATTGATAACTGGATCTTTCTTATAGCAAATGCAACATTCCCATGTCAACACAATGGAATCAAAATACTCAATATGTCTGAGTAAATCCTAAGGTATGTTGAAATAGGAAAAAAAAACTTTGTAACAATCAACACCCTAAAACAAAAGAAAAACTGCCTTGTGAGAACTGAGCCTATTCAATGACTTGCAGAAATCCTGGAGTAAAAAGGATGGTAGAAAAGAATCATGAAGAAGACAGTGAGAATAAGGAGGATTAGTCTGAATTAGTATTGTAGTAATATAGAGAGAGATATGGTTGCTAGGAAAATAGATTGATAGTATGGTGCCACATTTTGGTTTTTTTTCTGTTTGTTTTATATATTTATCAAATAACTAATATTTACCCAATTTATGGATTTCCAAAAACAGTCCTGTGCCTGACCTTCTCTACTTTTAGTGGGTCAGATAGTGGACATTAAGTAATTAATTGCATTTTAATTCTTTTGACTGCCTACGCTTAAGCTTATATTTTTCTACACTGAGAATAAGAAATAAGCAAACTGTGACTTATATCAGAAGACTCAATTAAGTAGCTAACTTTCTTCAGTTACAATGGAACTTGTCAGTTAATATTCAGTGCTTAGATGTGAAAGCAAAACAGATAACAAACTGTTTTGTGTTTACAAGCATTAACCACAAAAGGAATGTGAAAAGTAAGATGCCCTGAGTGAAATAAGATATTTCTTGCACCTGCCACATGAAACAATGTTTATTAGAGCAGGAGTTTAGCAATTCCTCATATAAACTAGTTATTCGGTTCTTAAGACTATTGCAACAGAAATTTGAATTGTGGATGTTAATTGCACTGGGAATAAAAAAAAATAGCATAAAACTGAATAATAATATTATACTTAAGAAAGTCTGTGTAAGATAAGAGTAACATAATATTTGGCTATTAGAAGAAATACAACACAGGGCTATAAATGACATAATATTATGCATGCTTACCATAGAAGAAGTTTCATTGAACACAGTGAACTGTAGTATTACATAACATTGTATTGAATTCGTTTTCTTGGATTTTGGGAATCAAGGGTTTTTGACTTCAGTCTCATATCCTAAGCTATGAATTTCAATAGCAAATTATCCATTTCACAGAGAAAAACTGAGAAGGCAAATCACTAACAAAAATAAATCACATAAGAAACAGGAGAAGATAGGCCTGCAGTTGTCCAATCACATACCTGCTCTGGTGAAAATGCCCATTTTCACAGAAGTAAAACTAGGGATGTCTACAGAATTTTCCTTCGAAAAATAAAAACAAGCAGGCAGAATATTACACATCTCTAAAAAAAAGAAAAGAAAACACTTGCTAAAACATTTCAAAATGTACACTTACCCCTAAGGTTCCTAAATGACTTCCAGGCCAGATGGTGCTTTTTTGCAGGCTGCATTAGGGCTGTAGACTGAAAACTCAAATGTCTGTTTAAAATGGGGTTACACTTAATATAGGTGATTCTAGTGAAAGCAAGATTAAGAGTACAAGCAACTTAGATTTCTGTCCTTTATTGGATTGCTAATTACAGTTCATTTTATTATGAAGATGAAATTAAGTAATCTAGGGAACAAAACTGGAAGTGATGCTCTTAATATCCTTGTAACCTCGGAGTTAAATTAAAGAGTTTTGTAAACCCAAGGCTTGCTGTAGTTCATTCATATAATGCTAAATATATATGCTGTTCTTGATTAATCACCACCATTGGACTGGCAACTTGATTGTTAAACAAAGCAATCAGTAAGTGAAACTTCATGATTTTACAATCTTACTTCAGCATTCCTTTGGTTTACAGACATGTGAAGCCATAAATGCAAGAACATTACCTTTTCATCACTGTCCTACCTACAAATAGTTGCTAAAAGAGGCAATCACTCTGTAAGGACTACCTGTAGTATTATGCCTACATTGACCTCTACTTTCTCTTTAAAAGCAACTTTATTCCTTATTGAAAAGCTTGGGATTTTTTTATCTGTATCTTGTGCACTTATTGGAGGATTGTGTATGCTTTCTGCAACTGGGATGCTTGATTTGTTATGAGTACAAGTGTCATTCGCTGCACATAAAGAAAAAAGGTACTCAGAAAGCCATATAGGAAAACAAACTCACACAGCTTAGTCAGAGCCCAGTGGAAAAATTAATTGTAGTGGGCAACTAAAATAGAAAATGAAATGCCTGCTCATTTATTTATTTATTTATTTATTTATTTATTACTTTAATTTATACCCCGCCCTTCTCCCGAGGGACTCAGGGCGGCTTACAGGTAAATAAAAACAGAGCTATACAATAAATATCTAAAAGCCAAATTAAAATATATATTAATTAACCTGTATTAGAAAAATTATAAAATCCCTTTAAAATCCCTATAAAATCCCCCCCTAGGCCA
>NW_015386429.1:1024250-1039357 GCF_001527695.2 Protobothrops mucrosquamatus
GGCCAGCTCAGGCAGGGCTGTTGATACATAGCAGGGAGCCAGGTATATAATCAACAGACCCACTTGAACCCCTTGCCCCCATTTCACCAGGAGGGACTCCACACCGTCTATCTGAGGCACAGTGGTCTCCCTCGGACAAAGGCTCTCCCTTATAATGACCGCTACCCCGCCGCCCCTGCCCCGGGTCCTTGGCTGATGGGCACAGGAAGAATAAGTACCCAATTTGAGTGATGTGAAATTCTCTGTATATCTATTACTGCTGGGTCTATGGATATCTTACAAAAAAGGCAAAGCATACATATCCCTATGACAAAGTTCTGCTCTTGTATGGAGTTCAGCAGAAAACAGTTTTGTGTGCAAATTTAAGACCAGTCCTTGCCATTGATATGATTTTAAAGATAGTAGTGAATACATATTATGGCTCCAAATAACTAGAGAGTTATTTAAAATTTCAGTTGTGGAACAATGAAATGCAATTAATCCCTAGATTTAAGATAATATTTATGTTCCTGGAACATATATCTGAACTATTTTTGTTATGTTTTTCCCCTTTCTCTGAAGAGTTATTAAAACAATCTTTTGATTAGTTTCTACCAGACTAAACTTAAATAGGAACTATAATATATGGGAAAGAAGAACAAACCAATAAAGCAGCCCTCATTCTACAAGAACTTTCACTTAAAGACACAAGAAGCTAGCTTGCATTTTATTATTCTCTCCCCCCCCCGCTCCCCATACACACACACACACACATACACACACACACACACACACACTTTGGGCAAAGTATATTCATAGTTGCTGAAAAAAAGTCCAAAATTCAGCAGGTTAGGCTTTTCTTGGCATGGATTTCCAGGGCTGAGAAAGTTGATAATAGTCCCTCACATAAGACTTAAGTACATTAAAAATAAACAATGGCAGCCGTAACTTTGACATCACTGTCTAGCAAAATTCAGGGCTTCATCCCAACCAATGCCTTGTTCATTGATGCCAGTGTTTGCAGAGGAAGGTCTCTTTTGCCTGTGCTACTTGTACACATTTCCAGATGCTGACCTGTTGAATGGTGATGTATAAATTCACTTCTAAAAAGGGCTAAAGGAAAAAATGAAAAGCATCTAAGGTGTATTAATTTCTCCTCTCACTTCTCCCATGTGATCCAATTAACCTCTAGATCAAGAGCTCTTAGTTATGAGACAAGCATACCCTATTAAGTGTCTCTCTATCTTTATATGGCATTCATCACTTTTGGAACATGCCTAGTCCAGAACATGGTTTGGAGATTCTTGATGTGATGTGATATAGATTAATTTGAATTTGGATTCCTTGTTGACTTTCCTGAAATTACACCATTGCATTATATTCAGTGCCATCTATGATCTTGCTTTGATCTCTTCTATCAGATTTCCTCTTCCTTTCTATTTAAAGCATTTAAAATTCAGAGCGGTGATTTAAAGTATATAATTAATAACAGGATTAAATTATGCCCTATAACTAAGATTGTATAGCACCATCAATTAATCTAAACTTCTCTA
Source organism: Protobothrops mucrosquamatus (assembly GCF_001527695.2). Lineage (NCBI taxonomy): Eukaryota > Metazoa > Chordata > Lepidosauria > Squamata > Viperidae > Protobothrops > Protobothrops mucrosquamatus. Next base: position 1,025,783 of record NW_015386429.1, read on the forward strand.
ATGAGCTTTCTTCCTATCCTATGAATAGTACTTCTATAGCCAGTGGAATCATCTGTAAGTCACTTTATTTTAGAAAATTGAATCAAATAAGGAAGAAAATGGTATGGGCATTATAACGTAAATACTGAGAATTAATATGTGGCTAAAGAGTTGAAGGAAACATTTAGAATTCTTGTCTATCAGAATCTCAATCAGATGTCACATATATTCCCTGCATACCCCCCAAAATTACTAAAAGCTACAATCTTGATGAACCAGTTCACAGTGAGACTTTGTGTTATTGTTCTTCTAGGTCATATCACAGAAAGCTAACTTTATTGCTCATAACATCTGGCTGAAGTGTTTTCACTGTTTTATTTTAAATCTCATTTGAACAAATTTATTTTAAAATTTACATTTTTTGAAATAAAAGTGGATTTGTAGTTCTTAGCTTTACAACTTCATGTAATAAATGAATTAAATAACCAGAAGTGAAGCAATAGAGGTGCCTTAATTAAGATATTCATTTAAAGTTCTGATCACAATCTATTCATTTTGGGCTTGATCCAATTATCACTGTATGATGTCCAAGCCAAAAGGACCTAAAGCATATTTTGTTCTAATCAGAAAAACAGCTGAGTATAGTAAGTGTCTGGAGGAATATAAATCTATATAACAGTTTATCTTGCACATATATGTCTTTGTATGTTGGTTTAAATTTAAGTATTTTTGCATATTCCAAATTCTCAGGAATGTCTAGGCAATTTATAATAAAAATGTGACATCTATAAAATATTTTTTACTTGGACTTCAGTAAGGCATTTGATAAAGTAGATCGCAACCTACTACTCGATAAGATAGAAAAATGTGGGTTAGACAGCATCACCACCAGATGGATTCGTAGCTGGCTGACCTGCCGTACTCAGAGTGTGGTCCTCAATGGAACCGCATCTACATGGAAGTATGTAGTGGGGTGCCCTGGGGCTCTGTTCTGGGTCCAATGCTCTTCAACATCTTCATCAATGATTTGGACGAGGAGATAGAAGGGGAACCTCATCAAATTTGCAGACGACACCAAGCTGGCAGGAATAGCCAACACTCCAGAAGATAGGCTTAAGATACAGGAGGATCTGGACAGACTTGAACACAGCGCTATCTAACAAAATGAAATTCAATGGTGAAAAAAGTAAGGTTCTACATTTAGGCAAGAAAAACCAAATGTACAGGTACTATTGAGTACCTTGCTCAATAGTAGTAACTGTGAGAGGGATCTCGGAGTCCTAGTGGACAATCACTTAAATATGAGCCAGCAGTGTGCTGCAGCTGCCAAAAAAGTCAACACAGTGCTGAGCTGCATTAACAGAAGGATAGAATCAAGATCATGTGAAGTATTAATATCACTTTACAATGCCTTGGTAAAGCCATACTTGGAATACTGCATCCAGTTTTGGTCACCATGATGTAAAAAAGATGTTGAGACTCTAGAAAGAGTACAGAGAAGAGCAAATAAAACATATAAGGAACGGTTGCTGGAATTGGGTATGTCTAGTTTAATGAAGAGAAGGACGAGGGGGGACATGATAGCAGTGTTCCAATATCTCAGGGGCTGCCACAAAGAAGAGGGAGTCAAGCTATTTTCCAAAGTGCCTGAAGGCAGGAAAAGAAGCAACAGATGGAAATTAACAAGGAGAGAAGCAACCTAGAACTAAGGAGACACTTCCTGACAGTTAGAACAATTAACCAGTGGAACAACCTGCCTCCAGAAGCGGTGAATGCTCCTACACTGGAAGTTTTTAAGAAGAGACTGGACAGCCATTTGTCCGAATGGTATAGGGCAGTGGTGGCGAACCTATGGCACGGGTGCCAGAGGCGGCACTCAGAGCCCTCTCTGTGGGCACGCGCGCCGTCGCCCCAGTCCTAGGCCTTCAGCTGGGTTTTATAAAACCTTTTTGCTTTAGGCTTCCGCTGCCGTGTGCAAAAAAATAAATAAAAGGTTCATTCAATCAATCAATCAATTTCAACTTCTTGCGGGAAAAAAAAAGATCTCGCCAAGTTGGAATTGACTGATTGAACTTTTTAGTCCCACCCAGTCTGCCGTTACCACCGCAGCCACGCCCACCTAATGGGCCACGCCCACCCGGCACCTGACGATGCATAAGTGGGTTTTGGGTTGCAGTTTGGGCACTTGGTCTCTAAAAGGTTCGCCATCACTGGTATAGGGTTTCCTGCCTGAGCAGGGATTTGGACTAGATGACCTCCAAGGTCCCTTCCAACATTTTTATTATTATTGTTGTTGTTGTTGTTGTTGTTGTTATTTAACGTTGACCATTTCATAATCAGGTACTTTAATTCAAAAGTTGCCTCTAAAAGGAAAAGTTGAAAAATAGTTCATTTCTTGTAAATTGAGACATTGCATATGAATTTTTATCGGTCACACCATTTGTAAAAGTAAATATCACAAGATAATTATTTTTACCTTGCATAATTGTTTGGAAATAATAAATCAAGTCAGATTACATTAACTGTAAGTTACGGTACAAAAATTAAAATATGTGTATCTTAGTCTTTAAAACCTGTTTTGTCTCTTGCCTTCACATTTTTAGATGTTTCTTACTTCATCCCACTACAAAAAAAAAAAAGAATTGGTATTTTGTTTATTCATTAAATCTAGTTCTAGTGAAAAATATGAGATCTTAACCTTGGCACAATTTTTTGGGTATATATTCCATTGAACTTCCTATTTTTAAATAAGCAGTTATACAATTGTATCATTATTGCTTCTGGGCCTTTTGGCTAAGATCATGTATGTGTGTGTGTAATTGTATCACTATACAATATAAAGCAAAATTTGAATCATGTTTAAGAGTTGAACAGTGCCTACGTATATTTTATGTACAGATTTGCTGTAAATGTTCTATAGACACATATTTTATATGCATCTTTGCTTTGTAGGATTCAGAAAACTTAAAAATAATTAATTCTATTTATTTTTCAAATTTATATAGCTGTTCTATCATGAGAAGTGACTCTGAGGGGGATAAAACAGTTATGTACTAATATTTACATTAATAAAAATCATGTCAGTTTGCTTTCTGATAGGGATAGAATAAAATTTTCAAGAGCGTAATGTTTAAATACAAAACATTTTATCTTCTTCATCTTGTAGATCCAGATTCTTTTTAAAGGACTGGACTTCCCTGATAAAAAATGTGGTATTATCTAGTTCTGAATGGTAGGAAAGCAAAATTATTTTGTCTTCAGACTGCAAGACCAGCTATACATTCTTCTGTGAGAGTATGAAATCCCAGCTATGTCACTTTATACAAACTGGGCACAATTATTTGTAATGTAAATTTTAGCAAGCTTGGGCCTCCCTAAGGGCCACTGCACTCATCTAATGAGAGACCATTTGTTGAAACCAGACAGAGGGACAGAGGCCTGCCTTCAGCGAGCTGGAACACCCAGACCTTTCCTTTCAGATCCATATAATATACAAATTTTATCTTTTGTTTCCCATTCAAGAGTCTGGAAAAATTGGGTCAGTTAATCCAAGTAGAAAACATTTTATTGAATTAATTCTATGATGAACTGCTGCTACTTTGCCTTATTGGAAAAGCTCCCTAATGTACTGTAATTCTTGACATAGAAGTTATCCAGCATCTCTAGCAATTACTTTGATTGAAAGCATCAGAGCCATAGTTTGTTCTTTAGCAGGAGCAGTGTTTTTGAGAAACAAATGTTCTCTGTTTTTCTGCCTTTTGCTACTTGTTTTGTCATTAGACAGACCTGCATGGTACAAAATAATTTACCAAAAATTATTAGGTGTTATACAAGGTATCTGTAGGAAGAAATTAAAAAAACCAAATCAAGATGATGGCTATGGTTGTGTGATCACAGTATCTACCCTTTTTTTCCACACATTGTTTGCATCTGTGTGTGGGAGATGCACATAGAAAGTGGTGGAACTTCAGCGGATGCACATCCATGGATGCTATCTTGACTTTATTGACATCACTGTAGAATGTTGTAAAGTGATGAATGGTATAAAATTAAAGTTTGGTATATGTGTTTTTCCTATGTAAAAAAATAGTCTTTTAAAATGATGCAATAATTTTGGGTTTGAATTATTCTTTAAGAATCAATTCAGTCATGAAAATATGATAACATAATAGTTGAAATAATCAACAAAATAAATCAATTTTGAAATCTATTAATAACATTTTCACCTAATGTTCATCTTTTGTAGATACAGAATTTACTTGCATTGACAGTTTCCGGTGTTTAGATGTAGATGGAATTTGAAAAGAATTCATAACAGTACAATAAATTTATTTTATTAAATTATGTGAGATGTTTTCTGTTTCTTTAAGTAGGTATATTAGTCAAACTATAGGATTTTACAAAATAACTTATTTTTAAAAGTTCACAAGGAAAAAAGAACCTGGATTACAACATGAGAAATATTTGCACATAAGATATGGGCAAAATTAATTCAAATATTTAAAAATATTTAGATTGCTGATAATGGAACTGTGCAAACCATTCTGCATTTTAAAAAGGTTATTCCAACTAGTTTAGCAATCTGAACTCTACCTGCTTAATGTTAACCATTTTTTCATTATGTTTTATCAAGCATGACTTTTGGAAAACTTGGTAGATTTTACCTGAAGCTTAAAACAGAGAAATATAGAAAAGGCTTTAAATTTTTGGATTTAAAGAAATCATTATTACAAAATCTCATGAGATTTTAAAATATATGACCATGTGTGCAGTATAATAATCAATTAATTGCAAATTATACAGAAAACAGAGGGAATATTTCAATACCATTTAAGATAAAATGTGGTATGAATCAAGAGCTTCCATTTTTAAGTCTTATTTTGCGTGCTCTTTTGAATTTTTATTTTATTGGTAAAATATAACAACTACATCAACAAAATACCTCAATGATTATACAGTAAAAACCCACAGACATGATAGAAATTAAAATAAATTATACAGACGGGAAGAAAAAAACGTAATATTAAGAAAAAAAATGATCCATATATTATCAGTATGAAATTAATAATTTAATTAATAATCCACTACAGTTTTGTGGCTACGGTGCTTTACTAATAAATAATTAAAAGATATCAATAAGAAAAACAGGGAAGAGAAAGGAGTATTAGGCATGTTAACTGCTTTGAGTTGTTTATTAAAATAATAAAAGCAGGATAAAAAAATATTTAAAAAACTAACAAAGACCAGGGTAAAAAAATTGTTTAAAGCCTTTTTAAAATATTACAACTGAATCATATCATAGAACTTTCTTCCAAAATCCATAGCTTACCCTTTCTAATAAGTTAGAGTGAGAAGTCATAATTTGTTCTTGGAATTTTAAGAAATTCTGCCTTACTGAGACATATAAAGTCTCACACTAACTGTGGTTAATCTGAAATGAACTTCAAAATGGCAAGATCAAATCGATTTGTTTAAATGTAAATGTTATCATAACACATAATTTCAAACGTAACCAACCATAATTATCTTTTTAAAAATGACAGTAATATGCAGCTAGTATATCTGGCTTTCACAGAACTATAGCTATTTGGGGAATTTAAAAGATATTTACTTGTCTCAGTTTGAGTTATTTGACTATTTGCATAATATTACTAAGAAATAAATAATATATGCTACTTTGGCTTCTGATATTTATTGATTATGTGCTATCAAGTCATTTTCAGCTCCTAGTAACCACATAAATAGATTTTCTCCATGCTGATCGATCCTTGACCTAATTCTCTCAGGTCTTCCAACCTGCACTCATTGCCATTGTAACTGAGTCTATCTACTTTGCTGCAGGTGATTCTTTTTTCCCCCTTTCCCCTCTCCCCCCCACTTTTAGAACCTTTTCCAGAGAATTGGGTCTTCATGTGAAGTATCTGAAGAAGGATCATTTGAGACTGGTCATTTGTGCCTCAAATGAGAAATCTTTGTTGGTTTTTTTGATGATCCATTTATTTTATTTTCAGTTCTTCTACAAATAACGATTTCTTCAATTTTGTAATTATTAAAATATTATAAGTAATTCTACCCCAAAACAGGTAGTATTGTTTTATGCTATTTATTGATGGTGATTTTAACGATCTTTGGAGCAGTGTACTTGACACCATCAATATTTTCCTTTTTTAAAAAACTAAAACGCTCTGCTGATCTTTGAAAACCCCCATTTCTCTACATTAGAACCATTTTCCTGAGTTACATAGAACATTAATGCAGTATTAATATATTCTTAAATTATTAACCTTTAAGGGTTATATTGTAGGTCAATTCTAGGCTATTTATTTCTGTAATCATCTGTCTAAAGGAATTACTGTTACAAATTCCACGGCCCCATCCCTAAAGGTCACTTGCTTCAAGAAGTTAGCTCTCAAGATACTTATATATCTGGAATGAAATGACACAACTTAAAGATCATCTTTTAGTGACCTCTGTCTGAAGGTTTAAAATTGATACTCAGATATTTCAAATTTTACAATAGAAACTTTTGTTTTTCTATTAAGTTGATAATCCATTACGAGGAAAAAATGTTTTTTCCTAGGCTAGGAATGACTTGTTATATATTGTAATATGTGTTGACATTGCAGTTAAAAATTATTCCACAATAACAAATTATATGTCTGTAAATTTCTAGACCCAGAAAACATAAGAGATTTAAATTCTAAATCAATCTTCTTTTACCAGTAGTAGCATAACATTATTAAACAGCATTAGGAAAATAAATGTTAATTTTAATGAAACTTAGTTTTTTTCATTATGTTAGCCCTATCATTTCTCTTATAAGATTTGATAAAGAACAAATTAAGTTTGTTAAAACTTTAAAGTTTGTTAAACTGAAAAGTTTCTTTTAAGCTTATAATTATGGTAAACTAAAATGATTTTTGGCTGAAAGTGAACAGGAAATGATAAAAGAACCATAAAGGCATAAATGCAGATTTCTGCAAAAACTCTAACTTATCAGTCAGTTAATTACTCTGGGTAATTAAGTTGAAACACAATTTTAATTTCCCATCATATATTACCTTTCTATGGTACTATGAGAAATTAAAATAGTGACCGCTCAGTGCATGACAAAATTCCCTGCCCTTCTTTACCAATATTCCCTGGTAAAAAAAGAGATTGATTTAAGGTATTCTTAGAAGTTGGCTTGAAGTATTATTTTTTTTTACTTTGGGCAATGATTCAAAGCAGATTCACAACAATATACCTTATTCATTTCACTGGTCACTGAAGAGCAATGCAAACAATATATAAAGTGAATACCGCTATTGCCTTATTTCATCTTTTGTATACTTTTTTAATTTTAGAAAACATATCCAGATTTTGATTAGAAGTTAACAGAATCTAATCCCTCAGCTGTTAAAAAACAGAATCACTCTCCTTTGCATTCACATAATCTTTAAAATAATAGAGGATTATATTGTTGACACAGATTGAAACTATGATATGGTTTCTTACAATTAAGGTAAAATCTCCAGAAATAGAGCAAGATTATATACATTCTGATGCAAAAATAAAGCCCATGTATATGTAAGCCTTTAGGCAGGTTTACCATCATACTTAAGAAATCTACATTTTATTTTCAATAATTAGGTTCTGCTCGTAAAGAAAAATCATTACAATAAGCAAGACCTGCCCAATGCACGCAATACTGCAAAAATATCCAGGATGCAGTTTAGCTACCCAAATTTTGTGTGTCTCATAATTAATATTAAACTATTTATTTAAGAATAAAACACAATGTTTAATATTTCTGTTTTCAAGGATATAAAAAAATATGTAGTCTGTGAAATAGATGAAACTGCTTATGTTCTTCTCCCTGAGGATGGAATCAATCACTGTAGTATAAAAGGCTGACATTTAGAGAAAGAAACTCTTAAGGAAAATGTCATGCTTAAAAAACTAGATTTAAATGCACTGGCTTCTGATTGATTTTTATTGCCCTCAGATGCATACAGTGATTGATTATGAAATTTACAGATGTTTAGTACCTTTTTGTTTCTCTGATAATAAGAATAATCTAATTTTCAATGTCATTCAATATATAGCAACAAAGGTTACAATAGATCATATTTATCGTGATAAGCAACAATTATCTAATGTATAAGTGTATTGAAGCCAGACAAAGTTCAGACTCATACTGTTGCTGGAATAATCTAGAAATGATTATTCCAACAATAATTCCAATTGCCAAATACAGCACAATGCATAAATGAATGTGCATAAAATACTGTGAAACTTTTGGGATACCTTCTAAACCAAATAGTGTGTTCCCAGACGATGGTTGAGATCCTGAAGGAAAGTAATTGATGAATTTATCAGCATTTTGGTACTTGCATTTTACTTGCACAAAATCATTTTATTTTATTTTGATTTGATTTGCTATGCACTCTTTTTTCCATTAGTCATAAAGCAAACAGTAGTGCAATAGTCTTAGCTTTTTGTTTTATTTTCTATTGAATAATACTATATCAGTTTTATATAAATTTGAATGTATTCATTAGAAAAGTAATTTAAGATTGCTGCGTATATAAAAATTACAGGTAATCCTCAACTTAAAATCATAACTGAGCCCTGAAGTACGAATGTAAGTTGTACAGATTCATGAGGTGTGCCCGTTGTTTGCAATGGGCATTTTTTTGTTCGAAACCGGAAGTAAATGCCAGTTTCAACCAAGAATTTAAATAGTGGTCAAATGACTGCAAGACACTACACTGCCACGTGCCCAAAATGTGATCCTGGGGCCGCAGGTAGGGACAGTTATTACAACTTTGATTTCACGTGCCAAGTACTTTTTGTTTGGGTCCACTGTAATTTTGAATGATCACTAAGCAACCAGTCATAAGTCAAGGACTACCTGTACTTTTGAAAGCTTAATTATTTATATAAAATAATAAAGGGTGTTTAGTTTTCTAAAATATTACACATCCTATTTTTATTTTCCCAATACCCAGGAAACTTTCTTACAAACTTCATAGCAGCTATAGTACTTATCACATGTTACTTTAACTACTATATATTAACCATACGTTCTCACTTTAAATTTTAAAATAAGAAATGAACCAATATTTATGTCAGTCCAATATATACTCTTCTCTTTTACAATGTATTGTATGTCTCAATAATTCTGAATGTTTCCAGTAATATTTTGTCTTCCAAAGATTTGCATTGCATTGTAAAAATTTCTATTGTCTTATTTCATATATTCTAAAAGAGAGGGTTTTAAATAAACTGGCGCCGCATGTCAGGCTTTTAGGTTTATTTTAGAGAGAAGTTTGATCTCTTTCCTCATAGAAATGTTTTAAAAGTGACCATTTGGGAAATTAGTCATAGAAACCATATAAAAATAGACAACCATATAAATAAAGACAACCAGAGGAAAAAATGTCATGTTTTAGAAACAATTGTTAAAGAAGTTATTTAATGAATAATTTATACATACTACAAAATATTTTCCAATGACAGTGTTACATTATTGTTAAAAGAACATGCTAATGACATTGTTTGAACATTTGTTTAAAAAATGAAAGAAGAGTTGCATAAAATAAACCTAAAACTGTTGAAAGTCCATATAGATATAGTAATAATGATGATGATGATGATGATGATGATGATGATGTTGGAAGGGACCTTGGAAGTCATCTAGTCCACCCCCCTGCTCAGGCAGGAAATCCTATACCATTTCAGACAAATAGCCTAGGTTGTCAAATTCCCTGAAGTGGAAGGGTCCATCTCTTTCAATGTTATTTATGTTCTGGGAGACATTTAATTTGCCAAGATGAGGATTTTACTTTGTGTTAAAGATTTCATGTCTTTAAGTGAAAACTATGATGAAAAGGTCATATATTCTACTTAGGAGCATTAAGAAATTATTTTAAGAAACTGCAAATAGTTTAAGAGATTGTTTTAAGAAACTGCAGATAGTGAGGGAACCTGATTATTTTTATTTTCTTTATATTAAAAAATTGCTTAAAATGAATACATTGTATATTTAGGAATTCTTAAAACTACAATGAACATTTTTAATGAAGGAAGTGATAAATATAAATTAATCAAATGAATAAACTGATAAACACTACTTTATAATATATATAGTGTTACAGCAAACTTATAATGCTGGATGCAGCAACACTTATGTTTTCTAAAGATGCACAACAAAGGTCAACTCTTAAAAAATTAGGTTTACTTCAAACAATGTCTTTTTAAAGCATATCACTCTATTGTTTGGAAGTATTTCAACATGCTCAGAAAATATCCATGGGCGGGGGCTGAAATTATTGGATTGAAGCAAACGGGTAAATAAGTATGATGACATATGTTAGCCATTTTGTTAAGGGGTAGACTTCCTCAGCAGTTACCCTGGCCAACTACCCAAATGTTTCCTGAAGTGCCTAAATATGCCCCCCCAGCTCCAAAAGATTAATAATCTGTATTATAATGCAGCAACCTTGCAGTTCAGAACATGAAGCATGAGATACAATGGCATACACACACACACACACACACACACAAAAGCATTTTTGTGTAATACTTAAATTAAATACTTAATGAATAAAGTGCCAGAGTTCCTCCTTTAATGATACCCTTCTATATACAGTATTGATATTACAACTGATCTCCAGGCAATGGTAGAATTCATAGTTATGACTTCGTTTACATTCTGTGATCTTACATTTGTGCAGAGATAAAAGTTTGAGAAGCTTTATATCATGTCTATTTCCACGTAGTTAGAATCACTTTGAAAACCCCTTCTTTATAATTTATTGATTTGTTTACTTGTTTACTTAGTTTTCTGGTCTCTAAGACTCTTAATTTAATTAATTATATTCCTAAATATGTGCAATGCTTATACAAGTTCCTTACCCTTTAGCAAAGGGACCTTTTCTTCAGCTGTGCAGCATATTAAATCCTGTTCAAGTTTGCCTAAAATGGAGCACCTCTTTTCATTAAATAAGATTGCAACCTTAAACTTAATTAATACTAAAAAGGTAAATATTTTTCAGGAAAATTGCATCTGATAATTTTTTTCTTCTGTTCAGTTGTGTCCAGTTCTTAGGAGACTGCAGTTTTTTTGGCAAAGTTTTTCAGAAGTGGTTTGCCATTGCCTCCTTCCTAGAACTGAGATAAAATGAATAGTTCAAAGTCACCCAGTCCCATCTTAGGCTTTGGGCCTAAGATGGGACTAAAATTCAAGATTTCCATGTTTTAGTCTGATGTCTTAACTAATAAACCAAAGTGGTTCTCCTAATAATTTAATTATATTTAAAAGATAAAAATACGAGGTGCTAGAATAATACTTCCCTTAATTTATGTTCCCTGTAATATTTTTTCTCAGGAGAATATAAATTATATGGCAAGATAAAGTAATGGATTGTGAGTAGCAGAAAAAGAACAAAGGGAAAGAAAAGTCCGTGATATGTGAGTCATTTTGTAGCTTTTGCATTTGGCAGCTTTTCCTAATATTTTCTGAAATAAGGCATTCACATTCTGTAAGCCACTCAAAGCTATTAAGTTAAGTGATGAGAACTTATGCTGAGCAAAGCATTTTAGTGAACATGTGGGCATTTAGGCAGAAACTTTGCATTCCCTTGCAGTGGAAGTTAATTAAAAGCAAGTCTTTGCTTCTTTAAAGGAGAATATTTAAAGATAATCAAGCAACAAATCAGTGAATACCTAGAGGCAAACAAAGTCATTACCAAAAGCCAACATGGGTTTGTCAAAAACAGATCATGCCAGACATATCTTATTGCATTCTTTGACCAGGTGACAAAATTAGTGGACCAGAGGAATGCTGTGGATATAATTTACTTAGACCTCAGTAAGTAGACCACAACCGACTACTTGATAAGATAGAAAAATGTGGGTTAGATAGCATCACCACAAGATGGACACGTACTCAGCGTGTGGTCCTTAATGGAACTGCATCTACATGGAGGAAAATGTATAGTGGGATGCCCCAAGGTTCTGTTCTAGGCTCAGTGTCTTCAACATCTTCATCAATGATTTTGGATGAGGGGATAGATGGGGAACTCCTCAAATTTGCAGATGACACCAAGCTGGCAGGAATAATCAACACTCCAGAAGATAGGCTTAAGATACAGAACGATCTTGACAGACTTGAACATTGGGTGCTATCTAACAAAATGAAATTCAAGGTTGAAAAAAGTAAGGTTCTACTTTTAGGCACGGAAAACCAAATGCACAGGTACAGTATAGGTGATACCTTGCTCAGGAGTAGTAACTGTGAGAGGGATCTCAGAGTCCTAGTGGACAATTACTTAAATATGAGCCAGCAATGTGCTGCAGCTACCAAAAAAGCCAACACAGTGCTAGGCTGCATTAACAGAGGGATAGAATCAAGATCACATGAAATGTTAATACCGCTTTATAACGCCTTGATAAGGCCACACTTGGAAAACTGCATCCAGTTTTGATCACCACGATGTAAAAAAGATGTTGAAACTCCAGAAAGAGTACAGAGAAGAGCAACAAAGATGATTAGGGGACTGGAGGCTAAAACATACAGAATGGTTGCTGGAATTGGGTATGCCTAGTTTAATGAAGAGAAGGATGAGGGGTAACATGATAGCAATGTTCCAATATCTCAGGGGTTGCCAAAAAGAAGAGGGAGTCAAGCTATTCTCCAAAGCACCTGAAGGCAGGACAAGAAGCAATGGATGGAAACTAATCAAAGAGAGAAGCAACCTAGAACCAAGGAGAAATTTCCTGACATTTAGAACAATTAATCAGTGGAACAACCTGCCTTCAAAAGTTGTGAATGCTTCAACACTGAAAATTTTAAAGAGACTGGACAACCATTTTTCTGAAATGTATAGGTTTTCCTGCCTGAGGAAGGGTTGGAATAGAAGACCTCCAAGGTCCCTTCCAATTTTATTATTATTATTATGCCTTTGGTTTATTTGCAGAGAATGGAGGCCTAAAGTAACGCAAGATCAAGTGAGATCAGTGGGATGAGATCTCAAGCTACTGATCTCACGTGATCTCATGGTACTTTAGGCCTCTGTTCTTTGCAGCAGAGAATGGAACCGAAACTGGGGGACATTTCCACGTGCCTCCGGAGGCTGGATTGGGGCTCTGGAGGCCTTTTCCAGGCCGCTGTGACCCGGATCTGAGGCCGGAGGACACTTCCGCACCCCGCTGCGGACCAATCCGTTCTCCAGAGGCATTTTTTAGGCCACTGCCGCCTGGATCTAAGGTTGGGGAATGCTTCTGCCCCCCTGTGGGCTGATTCACCCCTCGCGCAGGCCTGGCCCAGGAACCTCTCGGGGGCCTACCTCAAGGATGGGGTGTGGAACCCCGAGAGGTGGCATGCAGCGGCCATGGATAAAAAACTATCCAAACTATTTAAATTAAGAAAGTTTTTACAGGGGTGTTTTAAAATTTTTTTAGGGGGACCCAGGGTGGATGGGAGGGGGGAGGTTCCCCTTAGGTCAGGACCAGCCATGTCTGGGGGTTGCGAGGGAGAAAGGGTGGGGGGAGAGGGTGGGGGATTGAAGGAGGAGGAGGGAATCAGTACGGTCAGTGGGAGAGGCAGAT
>NW_015386429.1:1041748-1137793 GCF_001527695.2 Protobothrops mucrosquamatus
GCGGACCTGACCTAGGGTGGATTTTACATTGGGTTTTAAATATTCGGAAGACGCAACATTAAAATTCGGTTTAATTCGGTTTTAAGGGGGGGATTGTATATATGTTCTGGTTTTAAATATGTTGTGCGCCGCCCTGAGTCCCTGTCGGGAGAAGGGCGGCATATAAATTAAATTAAATAAATAAATTAAATAAATAAATCAGTACTCCAGAGGCGTTTTCCAGGCCTGATTGGGCCCCAGGGGGCTACGGAAACATTTGCTAGCCTCAAATCCGGGTACATTATTTGCTTATAAGTAATTTCTTTACAATACATTGTTCATTGCTTCATTCATGCAATGAATACAGACACTATTGACATTATCTTCCCTGAAAAGAGTAGCGTACATATAGTGGTGGGATTCAGCCGGTTCACACCACTTTGGCAGAACCGGTAGCTAATTTTTTGTTGCCCACACCCAGAATGGACTTCCGGAAGTGGCATCCAAACAGAGAACTGGTTCTTCACATATTTGAATCCCACCACTGAGTACATATAGTATATAGTATATATAGTATCTACTCTATTGCAAACCTGCAGTTGACTGATTCAATGTAATATCCTTATCACATTTTCAGTCCACTTCAGGCATAGAATTTTTCTAACAAAAGCTCTTGGCTAATCAACCTTTGTCTCTGAGATACTACAAATATTGACATCCTGATGTTAATATGTTCATAATTGGTCTCCAAGGGATATAATCCAATATAGAAATGGAAATAATGTAAGTATAATACTGAAATGTGATTTGAAGGTAGCTATTTGGGGTATAGTATCATATTTATAGTAACTTTTTCTCTTTTGGCCAATGTACAGTATATGCTAACTGGGAATTTGGGAAGTTGTCACTCAGAAAGAGGTTTATTTCCAGTTGGTATAGAGAGGGACAAAATATTGCTTATATGAGATTGTGGGAAAGCAGAACTTCTGAGGTGTGGAGAAATGAGAAAAAACCCAACCTCACTCAATTTTTAATATAGCTTTGCACAAAGAGAGGAAACAAATGCACTGAGCAGAAATTGAAAATAATTGTCCATGTCAGCCTACCATTTATGGTGCAATGCTTCCAAAAAGGATTATGGAGAGGGAAGAAACCTTTACAGATTTCATCTGAACTATTAATAATGTTCAGAGCTCTCCCAAAACATTACTTCATATGTTTGTGCAGATAAAATTATGCTGTGTTGCATCTGCCCTACCAATGACTCTGGATTTCTGAGTTTGTTGATCATTAATTAAGATGAAGTATTTTAATTTTGTTTTATTTCAAAGAAAGAATATTTTGCATCTTTAAATATCCCAATGTATTTCTAAGTAGAATTAAGAAAGAGTCCTGTCAATTTAGCCTCTGTAGGACCCTTTAGTAAGATTTACAAGTAACAAGACATAAAATGATCAAATTAATAAAATTAATCTGGGTAATGGTGTATATACCAAAGAGATCTGGGTAATGGTGTATGATACAAAAAACATAATTTTGTCCTTAACCAAATTTAGATGATAAAAAATAGTATCTTGAGGAATATTTTCATATGTATAAATAGTAAATAAGTAAAGGAATGAGGCAGATTCTTAGTCTGTAGTTGTATATATAGGTCCTTTGTGCCAGCTGAATTTGATAGAATTTCCATTAATTACTATCAATGATATCATTTGGAATCTTAGGACTGAAAACTTAGCTCAGATTTTATACAACCGTATTAATCATTATTAATCAGTAATAATCAGTCATCTGCTTGTACTATATGTCAGCCTAAAATCATTCCTCCCCATATAAAGTTTAGTTGTTCTAGATGATTTTTATGAAATTTACTTAGTTGCCTCTTACAGCAAAAGCCATAGTCTGCAAAGAGCTTATCAAAGTCACTATCTGGACTTTTTTAACCAGCCCTAAAGACAATTCTGGAAGAAGGGAACTGTAGGAAACTAAATTTGTGTGCTAGGATTAGCAGCAAGCAAGCAAGCACACCGAAACCTGTTCATCCATGTAAACCATCCCTGTTTAAAAGTGCCAATCAATGTTAGCTTAAATATTTAATGCCAATGGACATTTTATCAGGAAATCAGATTCTGGAAATAAAAATGATGCTGGAAGCTGGCATGTATTAACTTGCAATAATATTAATTTCCCATTATTATAGTCAAAGAAAAAAATAAAAGTCAAAGATGTGCAGGTGCCTACAGGCTTCCTCAGTTTCAGTGAGGCAGAGCTAAATGATTATAATGCCCTTATGTTTCATTGATACTTTTTTTGCATTCCAATAGCTGATATGGAGAGCTTTTTCTTCAAATAAGAATAAGTGATTCTAATGTCAAAAATAACATTCTAATTTTTAACATTGACTTCAGGAAATCTCAGATTTTGTAGAGAAAGAGATTTTCATATTATAATTGACTACAGGTAGTTTTTGACTTATGATCACAGTTGGGATGAGAATTTCCATCACTAAACACTGTTGTCGTAAAACAAAATGTCACTTGTCACATCACTTAGTAACAGCGACTCTCCATGCTGTTATTAACTAAATTCTATAAGTTGTTAGCTGATGATCCTCCTCAAAACATGCCATTGGTCCTCCCCCAAACTAAGTCTTCAACTTTCTCCACCTGCCTATCACCTCTCCCATTTCTGTCCTTTTGACTGCCCTATACTTTGTCTTCTGGGGTAGCAAGCAGTCCTAGAACCATGTAACTCTCAGGCTGCTTGCCACTTTCCAGCTCAGGAGCTTCTTGCCACACGGCAACTCTGGGGCTGAAAAGAACTCTTGGGCTATAACTCAAGTGTGAAGTCATAGCACCCTGGAGGCTCCATCTGCCCCAACAATGCAGTGTAAAGCCTCAGCACCCCAGGAAGCCCCAGCAGAGCATCACATAACTGCAGCATCTTTAGTTATCTCAGTAGTGCTGCATAAAACCACATCAACTCTGGGAAACCTCAGCCACCCTAGCCCAGCTGCAGCCCTTGTCACCTTGTAGTCTGAGGCTGCTGTTTCTCTGCACTCTGCTGTTCTAGAGGACCTTTGCTTTCTCTAGTTCCTATTGCCAATGAGAGGTTGCCTGCCCTTGCCTTTCATAAGGGGCTACTTGCTAAATGATGCCATCTTCCCCAAATCTTGCAAGGAAACCACTCTGTGCGATCTTGGGAAGAAAATCTTGTATGGCCAGTAGCTGTTTCACAAAAGGCATGCTTGATCAGTAGCAGAAGGAAGAAGCTGGGAAAAGTCAGTTAGATGGCAGGGACTATGGAGTGGAAGGTGCCAAAAAGGCAAAGACGGGAAAAAACAAACAGGTGGGAGGGGGGAGTTGAAGCACCCTTGCAGTTGTGAACGTGGACAGGGTATCAAATGCCTGGATTTTGATCATGAGACTATAGGGGCACTCCAGTGGCTGTAATTTTGGGCTCCAGCCGTAAGTCCTTTTGTTCAGCTATAACAGGGGTGTCAAACTGCCGGCCTGCGGGCCGGATGCATCATAGCAAAACCGTGCTCACCCCATTGCTGGCAATGGCAAAAAAGTTGTGATACATCGCAACGTTGCAAGTTTGACACCCCTGTGCTATAACTTCAAACATGGTTATGATCATAAGTCAAGAACTATCTGTAATCTAATGGACACTTTTTTTAAAAAAAAAGCTATTAAATTACTAATTTCCTTTCTGTGTTCTATGTTTGGCCTGTTTAATACTTATTCAAGATCTACTGAATTTAGATAAGCACCAAATTTAGATGATTAAATAACCAAATTTGAATTTTGTTTTTGCCTCCAGCTGTCAGAAATGACAGGAACAAAAAGAAAAAGGAGCCTTTAAAGCAAGAATTCTTGGAGAATTATGAAATGACAGCAGAACTGGATGATCTCACTGAGAAAATCAGAAAATCTCACCAGGAAACATTTCCTTCACTCTGCCAGTTGGGCAAATACACAACGGTAAGAGCTATTCTATTCTATTCTATTCTATTCTATTCTATTCTATTCTATTCTATTCTATTCTAATGAAGACAGGAATATTGGATGGAATCTCAGAATTAGAAAAAAATAATTGCTCTGGAAGGATAGAATCCTTTTATACTACACTATCTAGCTTGGATAGTTCAATAAATAACTGAACAATAGTATTTAGTATTTAGGACCAAAAATAAATAGAACAAATTTGTTCTTGTAAACAGATTCTTGCCTCTGAAATCAGTTAAACAAAAGTATCTTGTGGGTACAGCATATGTGATGGAATGAAAATAGGAAATGTGGATGGTTTTATTTTATTTTACTGGAAAATGGTAAAAGAAACTAGTAAAAAAAAATAACCTGGATAAGTTGTACACCCTGTCGATAAAAGTAATACCATTTTTAAATGGAAATGTAAGAAAGAAAAGCAAAAATTGGGGATGTTGAGTTGCAAAATATAATTCAGTGTCCAGTGGATACATAACAGGGAAGCCAACTTCCCAGTAAGAAGATATATATGTATTTGTATCCATAACTGAAATTAGTAATACAGTCTGCATATGCAATATTATACATACATATACATATTATAGGTATATTGCCACACTGCTAAGAGTTTAGTAGCAGAATAAGACACTATATAAATTGAGTCAGTTCAAGAGGATAAAACTGAAATAAATCCCAGGAGTCAAACAAGGTAAGAATTGAAGATCAAAATCTTGAGCAAGGCAAGAACCAGGAAAGAATCAATCAATCAATCATTTTTATTTAGTCACAAACTAGCAAATAAAGCAAAAAAAACCAACCCCAAACCACAGTTAATTACGATAAAAAGAGAAACACACAACCTTCTAAAATAAAAGGGGTTTGTTTTCTCTGTCTGATTCAGCTGTTGGAGTCAGCATCTCATAGGGAAATCAGATCTTTTCTGGCTCTTGAAGTTTCTATTGTGGGTTACCAGCCTCCACTTTCTCTAATAAGATGTGGTGTATATGTTTGATAAAACAGTTGAGAAGCACACCTATTTCTCTGGTGGATTGTGGCCTGTGATTAAGTGTCACAAACAAGATGAATTTCAGAAAGTCCAGTTTGATGTACAGATAGTCCTTGATTTATGACCATTCATTCAATGATTGCTCTAAATTATAACAGTACTGAACAAAGGAACTTAAGACCTTTGCCTAAAATTACAGCTGTTGCAGTGCCCTTGCACAAATGATAAAAATTGAGGTGCTTGGCAGTCAGGCCACACTTATATTGCAGGGGTGCTGCAACGCCTCCCACATGCTTATCTTTGCCCCCATGTCGGCCACCAACCCGGCCTACCAGCATCACAAAGCTGCTGCCGCTTGGAAAGACTTAGCTAGCTACTTGACCTACCAGCACATTGAAAGCTGCTGAGGCCTAGGAAGCCACAGCCTGCTACTGGTGTGCAAACTTGGTGGCCTTTGATCTTGCCCACCAACACAGGCAAAGCGCCCCAGTTACCTTCACTTTTTTTCTCCAGCCACTGATAAGCATGCCCAGCTTATGAATGGTGTAGCTTTTTTTACTGAGGGTACCTTGCACCATTCTCTAAGCAGCTTCTTTCTACAAATCACTGAAGGCTTGCAGAAGGAAGCTTCTGAAGGATTGCGAGAATGGAGCCTCCTTTGCAGGGCTTTGCCTTCTTTTCCAAATCATGTCCCAATTTTGATCATAATACAAGGACTATCTGTAGTGTAAAAACCTTGGGTCATTGTAAAATTAAAAAGTTGACAATTTACTAAGGAATCACCATTGCCTTAAAACAGTTTTGGACCTGCAAGTTAAACCAGCTTAAATGGCATCTCATAATCTAGGTAGGCAATACAATCAAAGAGGTACTCAGCCCTTACAAATAATACCATAACCGACAGGGATCAATCAATCAGCCAACCAATCAGAATAGAGCTGGAAGGGACCTTGGAGGTCTTCTAATCCAATCACCTGCTCAAGCAGGAGATCCTATACCATATCAGACAGATGGCTGTCCAGTCTTTTCTTAAAACCCGCCAGTGATGAAGCACCTACAACTTCTGAAGGCAAGCTGTTCCATTGGTTATTGTTCTCACTGTTAGAAAGTTTCTCCTTAATTCCAGGTTGCTTCTCTCGTTTCCATCCATTGTTTCTTATCTTGCCTTCTGGAGCTTTGGAAAATAAGTTGACCCCTCTTCTTTGTGGCAGGTTCTCAAATACTCGAATACTGCTATCATGCCACTCCTAGTCCTTCTTTTCTCTAGACTAGCCATACCCAGTTCCTGCAACTGTTCTTTATATATTTTAGTATCCAGGCCTTTAATCATCTTAGTTGTTCTTCTTTGCACTTTTTCCAAAGTCTCAATATCTTTTTTGTAATGTGATGACCAAAACTGGATGCAGTATTCCAGGTGTGATCTTACTAAGGATTTATAAAGTAGTACTAATACTTTGTGTGATTTTGATTCTGTGCCTCTGTTTATACAACCAAGGATTGTATTAGCTTTTTTGGTTGCTGCCACACACTGCTGGCTCATGTTTGAGTGATCATCCACTATGGTAGTACTTCAAGGTCCCTCTCACAATTACTGTTTTTGAGCCAGGTTTCACCTAATCTGTACTTTTGCCTTTGGTTTTTCCTGCCTCAGTGTAAAACCTTGTTTCTCCAGCACTGGAGATGGAGAATCCACCAATGGGTTTAGGCTGTGTTCCTGTCCAATCAGATCAAGTCAGCCAAATGTGCTATGCCTGTCCTGGACTAGGGAGTCCCAGTCTTGACTTGATCTTGCCCAGGACAGACGTGCAAGTTTGGCTCATAGGCAGGTAGATTTCCCATTGGTGGATTTTCCATTTGTCTCAGTCTTCTGAGCAGCACTGTACCAGCGCTGTTTTCAGCTTGACTATTCCATTCTCTAAAAACCATCTTTCTCCTTTCCTTGAGGAATGGAGGCTTCCGTTCCTCTCCCCCTCACAGTAAAGTTTTGAAGCTGAGGGAAGCTGCCTCCCCTCAGCAACAAGGCTTACCTTCGCTTCTCCCTCGGGCAGCACTGGGATCAGTGCTGCATCTTATCTCCTTTCTTCCTAACTTCCTGGGATCGCCCTTTCAAGCTTTCCCTCCTTACCTGAGCCTGCGGCTGCAGCTCTGGCTACAAACGCACGCGCAGCTAAAGAAAAAACAGCTGTTTCAAGCTAGTGTGCGTTCGGAAAGTCCCTTCTCCTTCTTCTTCGCCTTCCCAGCCTGGGATCGCTCCTCTAATCCCTTTTTCAGCTCACTCTCCTTACTGGAGCCTGTGGCTGCAGCTCCGAAGGCCGAACGCGTGCACAGTTGAAAACGGCCGTTTGAAGCTAGCGTGCGTCCAGAAAGTGCCTGCCTCTTCTCTCCCAGCCTTCTGGGATCAATTTGCAAGCCTTCTCTCTTGTCGGAGACTGCGGCCGCAGCCTGGACAGCCGAATGCGCACGCAAGGCGAAAACGGCCGTTTGAGGCTAGCGCGCATTCGGCAAGTGCTCAGGCAGGCTTCCCAGCCTTTATTTATCGGCGACGGCCCTCCGGGGGGGATCACAATTCACTGCCCGATCGTTGGGGGACCCAGGGAAAGAATGGAAGAGGTGATCAAACTAGCCTCACCTTCACTGGGCCTCCGCTTGGAAGTCCCTCGCGCGGCCGCCATTTTGTGGCCTGCACAAGGCCTTTTCCTCATGCGGCCGCCATCTTGGGGCCTGCGTGGCCTTTCTGTTGAACGGGCCATTGGACACTCACGGAGGGGGGGATCCCTCCTCTGACCTCCTCATCTCCTCGCAATTCCTTGTCCCCGATGGGGCCGAATCCTCTTTTCCCCTGTTTTATTATTTCATATATAGGGGAACCACCTCAGTTCATGGCCGCCATTTTGAAAGACAGGGCACATCCACTCCGGCCTACAGGCCATGACATTCAACTCCCTGTTTCCTTTCAGCTGGGTAGATTTTTCAGATAGATTTAGGCTGCTTCATGGTGGATTCATATTTTTTTCTCCTCAAATTATTCAACACCAATCACAAAATCACATCTAGATATTAGGGTCTGGGCTCGGTGTCTCTATATCTGGTCACCTCGAAGCGGGCAGTGACTGCTGTGACATCGCACAGGGGACTTCGCCGTCCCACAGGCCCGCGTACCTCGTACGCTGTGTTGCCACTCTTCAAGTAGCTGGCCTGGCAACACCACATGGTTGCTCACACGACCGGTCAATCAAAGTACCGGCCTGGTGACCAGGCGGGCATGGTGACCAGTATCATCCCCTGCTCTTTATCTTTCTCCTTCCCACCTACGCTGTATCAGGATACCAGGGGTACCCTCTCGTGCACCTGCGTTTATCCACCAGGATGGAGGATACTACGGCTTCCATGAACAAGGATGTCTTACTTCCTTCCTCGGCCCGGAAATGACACAGATCCTCCATCAGGAGGCCGCAGGCAAGATATCGGCCAAGGCCAGAACTGTGGGGAAAACCTCCAAAATGGCGGATAAGCATGCCAGCAGGAGACACCAGGCTCTGGAGAAAGAATTCTCCAAAGCTCAGAAGCAGGCCAGGATTGAGACTAAACAGGCCAAAGCGCCCCCTTTCGATTTACCCCTGGGCCCCTCCACCTTTTCCCAGGGGGTTTGGTTACCAGGGGACCTTCTCAGCTCTCCTGTTCTGCCTGACCCAGTCTGCGATATTCCCATCTCTCAGCCTCCTGCTCCACGGATCCAGCGCCTGGCTCCAGAAGCCACCTTCACCGCCACTGCAGCTGGACTCAAGACAGCTGAGCCAGTCACCTTTCCCCCGGAGGACCACCTTCAGGCACTAATTGCACAGGCGGTAGAGCGGGCTCTCGAGGCCAGGTCCCAGGTACCCAGGGCTGAGTCGGTTGTTTCTCTCCCAATTCCCCAATCAGCTACCGCGGCTTACCATGCGCCCTCTTCCCCGTCCCAGTCCTCATATACCGGGGCTTCATCCCCTCATGAGTACGATACTGAACTAGATGCCCCATGGTCGGACGAGGATGAACCTTCCCCGGAACCACCATCATTTGGTGGTCTGTTTAACCCTTCTCTTTTTCTACCTCTGCTCTGCAAGGCTAGCTCCACAGCTCATATGGGGCCCGATCACATGGCACTGACAATGGCAACCACACCAGACTCAGAGGCGGATCCGGTCTTCACTGAACCGTTAACAACCCAACAGCATGTGCCCTGTCCACCCCTCTTTCTCAATGCGGTCCGGAAACAGTGGGCCTCCCCGGGCACCTTTCATCTCCCCAGCGGGAATGACAAAAAACTGTTCAGCATTGTCCAAGATTTGGCTGATGCACTGGAGGTTCCCACGGTGGACGAGCCCCTGGGTCCCCTCGTTTCCCCTACTGCCATTTCAGGCGATATATCTGAGGCCCTGAAGGCAGAGGATTGCAGATGGGAACTCATTTTCCACAGAACTCATCAAGCTGCCGCGTGGGCTATTAGAGCAACCACCTCTGCATCCTTCTTTACCAGGTCTTCTTTTCTCTGGCTCCGGCAGCTCCAGGCCAGGATTCCCGTGGAAGATATCCACACGCATCAGGACCTGAGTAAACTAGTGGTGGCCGCGGAATATGCTTCCAACGCAACACTGCACACTGCCAGATTTTCTTCCAGGGCCATGGCATCCAACGTTACAGCACGTCGCATGCTCTGCTTAAAGCACTGGCATGCTGATGCCAAGTCTAAATGGCGCTTGTCAGCAGCCCCGTACCAGGAAGGCAAACTGTTCGGGGAGGCCCTAGCGCCATACCTCACAGAATAAGGACAAACTTAAGGTGCTTAACCATCTCATTAAGCGAGCCAACAGATGGGTCAACCCTTACGCTCGGAGACAGTCATTTTGGCCGGGCGCTAGGCCCAACTATACCCATCCCAACCGTCCCTTTTCCGTCAGGCAAGACCGATAGCCTGACAGACCGGTTTCCAGACCCAGGCAACAATTTCAGCGCAAACAGCCATTTCACGGGAGCGGTCGCCCATTCTGCCGGTCCAAGTGACTCTCGGGTGGCTCCTCCCATTGAGGGCAGACTATCTCTCTTTCCCTGCCAGTGGGAGGCCACCACCACAGAAGCCTCTGTTCTGAACACCATTCGTCATGGACTGTCCCTGGAATTTGTCTCCAACCCTCTGAGATGTTTCATTTCTTGTCCTCAATTAAGAAATCCCACAAAGAAAAAACTGATGCAAGAGGCCATTCGTCACTTCTTGAGCATAAGGGCCATAGAACCAGTGCTGCTGGATCAGAGAGGTCAGAGATTTTATTCCATCCTCTTCGTCGTCCCCAAGGCCTCGGGGGGATAGAGAGCCATCCTAGACCTAAAAGGGTTAAACTTGCATACCGAAAATTCAAGATGCCAACGCTCCAGTCCATCTTGGGAAGCGTAAGAAGGGGAGACTTCCTGACGTCCATCGACCTCACGGAAGCGTATCTCCACATCCCCATCTCTCTCAACCACCGCAGGTTCCTGAGATTCGCCCACAGGGGTCACCATTACCAATACAGGGCGCTCCCATTCGGTCTGTCGTCGGCTCCAAGGGTCTTTACCAAGATCCTGGCAGTTCTAGCCACTCATCTGAGACTGGTCCCTGTCCGGGTCCAGTGTTACCTGGATAACATTCTAATCCAGTCATCATCGATCCAGGCCACTCAGTCGGACCTCGAACTGGTGATAAGGGTGCTCCAGAGTCACGGGTTCTCAGTAAACTTCTCCAAGAGCCATATGGTTCCTACGACCAGATTATTGCACCTAGGGGCCGTCATAGACACGGTAGATGCCGGGTCTATCTCTCCCAGGAACGCCGGGACAGCATCCGGGATTTAGTCCTCCAAATATACAGAGATTGGACAGTGACGTTGGCCAGCCTCTCCCAATTACTAGGGAAACTGATTTCGGCCATAGCAATCGCCCTTTGGGCCAGGCTTCATTCCAGGAACCTCCAGTGGTTCCTACTCCCCTTCCAAAGGCTCAACACCAGTTCTTCCAATCGAAGGGTAAGAGTCCCTTATCACACCTTGCGAGCCTTCAAATGGTGGCTCTCGCCGGCCATGCTCAGAGGGTCTTCCTTCAAGGAACCCAACCGAATCACCCTCACAACTGACGCCAGTCAGTTCGGTTGGGGAGCGCACCTTCGGTCGCAGTGGGCCCAAGGCCGATGGTCCTGCTCAGACCTCCAGCACAATATCAACTGGCTGGAGCTCAGGGCCATACACCTGGTGCTCCGTCACTTCCGCAACATTAAATTTCATGTTGTTGGGTTGGGCCCATTGTTCAAGTCTGTCAAGATCTTTTTGGATCCTGAGCTTGTCTTCTGGAGTGTTGCCTATTCCTGCCAGCTTAGTGTCATCTGCAAATTTGATGAGTTCCTTTTATATTTCCTCATCTAAGATGTATAAAGATATTGAAGAGTACTGGGCCTAGGACGGAACCTTGTGGTACCCACGGCTTACTTCTCTCTATGTAGATGTAGTACCATTAAGGACTCCTTGTTAAGTACGGCTTGTCAGCCAGTTACAAATCCATCTGGTGGTGATGCTGTCTATCCCACATTTTTCTAGTTTACCAAGAAGTAAATGCCTTGCTGAATTCTAAGTATACTACCGTATGTCCACAGCATTTTGCTGGTCTAATTTAGTCAGTTTGTCAAAGAATGAAATAAGATTGGTCTTATTTATTAATTTTTATTTTATTATTTTATTATTTATTTATTATCCCCTAGAACTGTGGTGACAAACCTATGGCACGCGTGCCACAGGTGGCACACAGAGCCCTCTCTGTGGGTACGCGCACCGTTGCTCCAGTCCTAGGCCTTCAGCTTGCTTTTATAAAACCTTTTCACTTTAGGCCTCCGCCGCCGTGTGCAAAAAAAAAGGTTCAATCAATCAATCAATTTCAACTTCTCGCGGGAAAAAAAAGATCTCGCAAAGTTGGAATTGATTGAACTTTTTAGTCCCACCCCGTCTGCCGTTACCACAGAAGCCACGCCCACCCAATGGGCCACACCCACCCAATGGGCCACGCCCACCCGGCACCCGATGATACATAAGTGGTCTTTGGGTTGCAGTTTGGGCACTCAGTCTCTAAAAGGTTCGCTATCACTGCCCTAGGAATTGAATCTTCTATTACCAATATTCACCTTTTTTTCTTGAAGGAAGTCTGGAAGTCAAGAATCTTATATACCACATAACAAGGATTGATGGCCTTATTTAAAAATAAATGAGACAGAGAGTTGTTGGAGAATGGGTGTGCTTTTTTTGGGCTCTGACCCTATTTATGTCTTGTTTCAGCCCTACTCATCACGCTATTCCCAGTTTAAAAAAGGCTGCTCTAGCTCAGCTTACAGATTCAAAAATTTGCATCTCCTTTTATCTAAATCTCAGCGTGTTTCATTGGGCAAGTGGAAATCATTAAAGAAAAGCCAGTTTGGTCTAATAATTAATGCACCAAAATAGAAACCAGGAAACTGTGAATTCTAGTCCTATCTTAGTTATGAAAGCTGCTGGGTGACTTTGGACCACTCATTCTCTCAGCTCATCTCACCTCATAGGGTTGTGCAAAAAAAGGGGGGAAGGACTTTATGTATTTTCAATGCCTTGAGATACGTATAACGTAATAAAGGCAGCATTTTAAAAATCTGCAAATAAAGAAAGTTTTTTTTCTTGTGCATTGTGGTGTGTTTTTTTTCCTCCTTGCAAATTTTTGTGATCTCTCTGTCTTTCTCTTTTTAGTAAGAGGTTCAGCAAATAGTGGCAAAAAACCAGGGAACCTACTTAAATGAAAAATTAAAATAAATAAGAAATCTAAATATCAAATAGCAGTACAATAGGCTTGTGCTTTTCTGCTGATAAAAACAGAACTAGAGTGCTTTCCAGCTTTATCCTATCATATGTTC
Organism: Protobothrops mucrosquamatus; assembly: GCF_001527695.2. Lineage (NCBI taxonomy): Eukaryota > Metazoa > Chordata > Lepidosauria > Squamata > Viperidae > Protobothrops > Protobothrops mucrosquamatus. The sequence continues at coordinate 1,054,656 of NW_015386429.1, forward strand.
ATCATTATGGCATTATGGGTAGCAGGATCCTTAAGTTGTGTTCAAGAATGCTTTCAGCAAAGACACCTGATATATACATTGTACATAACACCAAGCTAGACCCTTCAGCTTGATAGTTCTCAGTATCCTTAGAGAAGGATCTCCTTTTTAATATTAAGCCAGCATCATCACTTGACTCGGCATGTCATTGCTGATTTGATTTTATCATTTGGTATGGAGAGAAATTGCTAAAAATGTATTTGTTTCTAGATATACTTTTCAATGCCCATTACCAAATGAAAGCCACAAATGTTTTCTGGCTAAAGCTCCCATAGTTATGAGGCATCTAGCCATTTTCAGTTGGAGTCTCTCTTGACTTAACAGGGCAGTAAAAACAACAATCTAACTTCATGCTTTATTCACAGCTTTTTCTCTTCAGTTTGCATAATAGTCAAATTTGATTTATGCTTTGTTAGAGCTGCTAGACATTGGCTCAGATACAAATGCATCCAACTTTCTTGCATGGGTGATAGGAATCATGATAAAGAGCGCTGGTAAGATCCTGCTGAAGATTTCGTTCACACTAGTTGGTTTCCTGCAGCAACTTGTTTCCATATGGATGCCCTACTGTGGAATAAATATTAAGCTCTAGGCTCTGCTTTGTTCATGTCTCCATTGCCCTTTTTCTAGGAAAGTGGATATAAACTGGCTATTGTATTTAATTACAGCCCAAATGACTACATATCTTGATCTTATCTCTACTACCCCCCATATACAACATTTCACCAAAGTCCTTGAGGATATAAAGTAAATCTTTCATACTTATAAGATGCAGAGTCCTGAGATGGGAATATGTCAGTCAGCAAAACAAAACCTATTAACTCCTCCCATCCCAGGTGTCATGTTGCTCCTTTAGAATACAATCTGCTGGATAAGATCCAATATTGGAATTCAACTCTCTGCACAATATATGTAGGAAACTGTAGAAGTGAAATGTGTTTAGTACCATTTTATTTTACCTTTTAGAAAGGTGTCATCTATGTTTCCTGCAAATGACAAATTGTTTTGGTTATGTTTAAAAATGAGGGGGGGGAATCTAAGACAGTGATGGCGAACCTTTTAGAGAACGAGTGCCCAAACTGCAACCCAAAACCCACTTATGCATTGTCGGGTAGCGGCTGGGTGTGGCCCATTGGCTGGGTGTGGCCCATTGGCTGGGCGTGGCCCATTGGGTGGACGTGGCTGCGGTGGTAACGGCAGACTGGGTGGGACTAAAAAGTTCAATCAATCAATTCCAACTTTGCAAGATTTTTTTTCCCACAAGAAGTTGAAATTGACTGATTGATTGAACCTTTTTTTTTTTTGCACCCGGGCCATAGGTTCGCCACCACTGATCTAAGAGATAGCTTATACATGGACTCTCTCTCAATTTACCTTAGTGTAATGCAGTGCAGTGTAGTTTATTGTTATGGTCAAAAGACCAGCATAAGGAATATAGAAAAGTAAACACACAGAAAAAGAGTTTATATATAACCAGAACATAAAATAGAACAAATATAGAAATTTTCTGTTTTAAAATAGTTCTTGCATTTCAGACTGTGGTTCATCATTAGTTGAATTTGTATCTTTTCCAATTCTCTCAAACCTCAGTTTGATCACAATTTTTATTCTTCAGGTATTTGTAATTGGTGCACTCCTGTGCCAATCCTGTGCTATCTCTAAGGGGCAGTTGTGACATTCCTAGTCTTTCACTATATTGAATGCTCAGGGGTCCACAATCCCGGGCCACAGACCTATACCAGTCCATAGCCTGTTAAAACCAGGCCTCACAGCTGGAGGTGAGTGACAGCCAAGTGAGCAAAACCAAAACCATCTCCCCTCAGTCTGTGGAAAAGTTGTCTTCTATGAAACTGGTCCCTTCTGCCCAAAAGGTTGGGGACCCTTGCTCTATATGTAAACAGTAATGATAGACAGGAATCTTGTGCTGCATTTTAGGAGTAGTTACACAAGTTCCTCTTTACCTCAGTACTTTAGGAGCAGATGTGGTAAAAACAATCCCAACATCCTTCACTGCTGACCATGCTGTCTTGGACCCCTCAAAGTATGATTCAGTTATATTTTTCTCCCTGTTCCAACAGTTTGGTTGTATCAGTCCTCCCCACTCGTTAGGTTCATTTCCATAATAATTCATTTTCAAAAACAATATATTTTTGTTTTAACTGACTTTAGTTAAATTTAGGAGCTATTCTGTTTTTTTTTTTGCAGGTGCAGGTGCAGACAATCTCTAGATAGATCACAAAACTGTAATATTCTTCACAAGATGCTGCTTGTGTATATTACCCAGTTGTTCAACATTTATAGCACAGACTGAGCCCCAGGGCAATATAGTTTATATAGCTTTGGATGTGACTGCTATAGAGCCTTCTCAAAACTTGCTGTCAAATTGTATACTTTAATTTAATCAAATGGGAAATATATATTGGAGAATAACTCTATTGACTGTGATTACTTGATTTAATTTTCATTACAATTAAATTTTAATGTGTGTAAATCAGATTTGGCTTTTGTTCTAGCCTCATCCACTTAGGGAGATATGTCCCCCACTATGCTCTCCCTCTTCTTGATTATGCATCCTTGATTTAAATTCAACTGGATACAACTTGCACCAACATATGGCACAGTACTAAGTAAAGAACTAGCATATATTTTCTCAGTGGACAACTGTTTGTAGTTGAAGAAGTTTGAACCCAGAGTAGAAAAGATTATTATCAAATGCCATATTTGGCAAGGAGAAAGGACAAGGAATTTCTAATTGTTTTCCTCTGCCTAACAAATGGTTCTTCTCTTGTTCATAATAAATATATTTTTTTCAGCGATGTAAAAGCTTGTTGAGCCATAGGAGAAAAAGGCTAACTTGTACTACTAATTTGCTGAACCCATAAGCATGTGAAAAGGGGTCACATTGCATGGAGAGTGTACTCTGCAAAATAAAGTTGTTTTTCCCACACATGGAAACCATTCTTCTAGTTACACATAATTAATTACTCAGTTCTGACAGCAAAGGGTGGATTTTCAGTGTAGACACTATATACCTAATGAGAAAAAGAGATCAGTAGCCTTTAGAAATGCTGTCATTTATTATCTGTTAGAAAGATAGAGCCTTTAATCATAAGTATAAGAAAAGTATATAAGGAAAGACTAGACAAGGTTAAAAAACAAAAGAATTTCAACTGCAAATCTCACTGATACTGAAATTGTTAAGATAAGTTGCTTTTAGAAAGTCTTTGTTTCAGCTACATTTTGTCACAGCAATTGATTCATTTTATTCTTTTTAGAACTCTAGTGCGGACCATAGAGTTCGTCTGGACCTTGGGCTTTGGGACAAATTCAGTGAACTTGCAACAAAGTGCATTATTAAAATAGTGGAATTTGCAAAACGATTGCCTGGTTTCACAAGTTTGACAATTGCAGACCAGATCACACTACTTAAGGCTGCTTGCTTGGACATTTTGGTATGTAACTTGTCTCTTTAAAGTGTTTTGTTGACTTTTGTTCCCAATAACCAGTGTATTTAGGGGGAGTCTTGCTGATTAATACCGGTAATAGAAAGATAATGGGCACAACAACCTTTGGGGAGGGATGGGCATGTGCCATGGAAAAGTTTACATTTTATATAAATCGCCACCAGCAAACAAATGAGCAAGAGTATTTCTACTGTTTTCTCTAGCCTCTTCATATTCATCCCCATACACTCTAGCATAGTCAGGCAAGCACACTTTTAAATGAAGCAGAGGCATTCTTGTGAACAAAGGAGGCTGTCCCTGGTGTGCAGAATTCCATGTTCCTATGACAGTGTTGCAGTGTCTGTGTGTGTGTTTATGTATGTGTATACATGTGTGTGAGAGAAAGAGAAAGTATGCAGATAGACAGACTGACAGACAGAGACAGGAGAGAGAGACAGAGACACACAGAGAGAAAACGCTCATTTGAGGCAGGGATTCTGCTTCATACTAAAATAAGTTCTTGTAGACTCATGCATGATGACAGGACCACAGCAATAGTTAATGGTATTGCTCATACTTTCCTCTAGTAAACAAAAGCTGCTCCAGAAGAGCTGTGACTAGCCATTTCCCAATTCCCCAGTATCTATCCAATCAAGTTCTAAGGAGAGGCAATGTCAGTTTTAAACAGTTGAAAATAGAAAGTAAATGCATTTCCTCTCCCATGATTAGAGGCAAACAAAAGCATCTGAAATAGAAATACTGCAGAACTGAACAATATAGTTTTTCTGTTCAGAATTTGTAGCATTAATATCCAAAATGTTGTCCTTTTTTAAAGTTCAGCAACACTGCCCCCAAGCTATCTTATAAATTTGTGATCCCTAGCAAATGTTGTGAGAGTTCATATGCATGTGATTAATCACTTCTTTAGGAGAGAATGGAGATTCTGTGGCCCGGCAGATGTTCCTGAACCACAATTTCTAATATCATTGTCTCTAGCCAGTATAGCCAATTGTGAACAGTGCTGGGAAGCTCCAGCAACAACTGAAGGACCATACATACCCTATCTTTACTTCAAGGTAAAATAGGTAATACAGAATTAATTCCACCACATCTGGCTTTTCTAAACAGAAATAAACATATATTTCGAACAAATGGCTGTTTTCTGCTCTCCACTTACTGCCTCTTGTTAAGTAGATTTGAAGTTTGGTTTGTTCAGGAATATTTCCCATTAAAACAATTAACATTATGTTGCCAGAAACCTATAAAGTTTGGTTGAAAACTTCAAACAAAATCCTAGGGAGGGGAATATGGTAAGTACTGTAGCTTCTTTTCCTTTTCTTGCAAGCTCTACCACTACTATAAGCAAAGAGATTAGCGTGCACCTCAAAGATGCACCTAGCAGCATCCATAAACAGCAACGGGCAGTCAAAAGGCATGACAAAAATTCTTTAATTTTACAACATAAGAAAGGACTCATTGGAGAAGAGCCTAATGCTGGGAAAGATTGAGGGCAATAGAAGAAGGGGATGACAGAGAACGAGGTGGCTGGATGGAATCACTGAAGCAGTAGGCGTGAACTTAAATGGACTCCAGAAGATGGTAGAGGACAGGAAAGCCTGGAGGAACGTTGTCCATGGGGTCGCGATGGGTCAGACACGACTTAACAACTAACAACAAAAGACAGATTTAACCATAGTTTCAATTGGGAAAATGTGACAATCCTAGATCAGGCCAAATCCAAAACTGTCAGGGAATTTCTAGAATCCTGGCACTCTGACAAATCAGCCATCAATAGAACATAGACATTAACAACATCTTTAGACCATGCAAAAGAGATAATCAACTAGCCCCAAATAGAAAAAGACTCCAGCACCTCTCCACCAGTAATCAGTACTCAGATCAGCATAGATTACAGTAGTTCCAAGGTCAACTTCAGATCAACAATCAAGTAAGCAATACCCCAATCAAGAAACTGCTAAAGAGCCATTAGTAAACAGCCCAGGCAAAGAATCCCTAAGACCGCCCCACCCACACAGACAGGCAAGACACAGAATATAAACTGACAACAAACAGCACTCCTGACTAGCACTGATGATGTCACCTAGTTAGGATAATGAAACGTCTGCAAGAAAACAAGCAAACTCAGAAAGCACCAAGGATTCCTCAGAGTCCTTTTTCATGCAGGCTTTCACATTTGTTAGCCTTCTTTTCATTGTGTATGCTCTTGCTTCAAGACAGAGCCATCTATTGTCAATTGCATGCCTGCCCTAATTAGTGCTGCTGTAATGCCATGATTTATAAAATCTGGTACTGTTCCAAACATGCTTGACCAAGAATTCTGAGAAGGAAGTTGAACTGCAGTTGAGAGGCAGAGTAGCTTAATAAATGGTTAATATATTACTGCTGGTATGACTCTTTTAAATAAAGGTTAAGAGAGAGTTTGCATAGCTTAACTTCTTTCCAACTCTTCACTCTTAAGAGACTGCTTGCTATTTTCAGTTTGCCATTCTCCTGGAACATTTATCTGCAGCCATATATGATCGTCTATAATCTCCCCTTGCTTCAAGGGCCATTCTGGATTCCAGACAGGATTGGACCAAGGTTTTGGCACAAGATGGTAACATATCTCATGTGGATATGTGCCACGTTTAGTATTCTGGACAACTTTTCCTCTCTGGAGGAATGGAAACATTTCTCTTGTGGATATCTGATCATCATGTGATCATTTACATTCTCACTGTTTGGGTGGGGACAAAAGTAGAAGTGGTTAGGTAGGCTTTGCATTGGTTTTTTTTTTTTTTGAATATCTCTTTATGCTCTTCTGATCACTCCTTTTTATTTCTTTTTATTTCTATGCTTGTTTTCTCTTCCCCTGCCCCGTCTCTCCTCAGGTTGCTGACAAGTCAGAATTTATTGTTGTCAGGCCAAAAAAAACCCACATGAAATGAAACTATGGTCCTCTTTCAAACTAGGGCTTCAGATTGTTCACCTCTGCATTAGGGGAATAATTGTGGTAGAGTTCTTTCTTGGAGGACTCTCTCTAAAGTTGAAAGGTTAGCCTTGATTACAGATACATTCTCCAACATTGGTCCTTCAGCATACCCATATATGTCTTTCTAATTATCCATGTGCAAGTCAAAACCCAATGGAATTATGGTTAAAAGCACAGAGATGCAATTTTGTGAGGAATATTTGAAGATTGCTTTTTGGTCCCAGATAAGTGTTTCAGTGATAGGATTCGAGACATGGGCATTTAAAAAGTTGCCTTTTTTTTAACAGGTGATATTTTCAAAGAAACAAATTCTTCCTGCTTTTCCTTTTTTTAAAAAGTAATTATGTAGAGCTTAAATCTGGACCATCACAGGTAAATAAGAAGTATACAACTATCTGGGCCATTTCACTGTCGAGTAACTACTAATATCAATAGGAAGTGCTTGCTAATATATGGTCCTCATCATATTCCATACATTTTCCACTCATTGGTTTCAAGTTTGGTTTTTCAATTACCATAGAACAAAATTGTTCCATTGTCCTCATGGAAGTTTTTCAGATATTTCAAGATAGCCTTTATGTCTCCCTTTATCTTCTCTCTAAATAGAATAAACACAATCAATGCTTTCAATAATTCATCCTAGAACCTGAATATTGAATTTTGACACTGTATAGGTAAGTAATCTTAGAAATTCAGGATGTCCCCTAAATGTACTATTGTTTCTACTATTGTTATTCCTTTACACTTGTGTTTCATATTTCTATTTGAACCCTTAAAGCATCTTAGTGTTAATAAAAAAACCCAGAATATTATAATCTTATCTTTATAATAAGTGGCAATTTTGCTGCCTCTGTCATTAAATAGAGTTTGTCAACTGTCCAGCTAATGAACTCAAAATCAAGGAACTTCAAGGCTTTGAAGTATCATAAAGGATAAACTTTATTGAATACACATCTCGGAACTGAAGAAGCAAAACCAGCTCTGGTTTTTCCACGCAAAAATCTGCCTAGTTAACAATAGCTTCCCTTAACCCCCACCCACCGAGTGTTCGTATTGCCCAATCATACGTCTTTGGTTTGTTATGAAAATGGTCCATTTGTCAGTCAGACACCTGTGTTAGTGATCTTGGCATTCTTGTAGGCTTTCACAGTCAATGGACAGCCATCTTAAATTCCCTTTCCTCCCCATGCTTTCTACCCCTTCCCCTTGTTTCTATGGCAAGTTGAGTAGCGATAGAAGTTAGCAGGTATCTTATCAATTCAACCTTGACATGCTGTCCCCCTGAAAGAAGGGTAAACATAGGAAAACAGTAAGCACAATTAACCAAACATTCAAACATCATCCTCTTGGATGTTGACAGTATTTATCATGAAACTTTCTAATTAATCTGTCAGCCTTAATGTTACGAGCTCTTACCCATTCAGCATCAGCTAAGGGGTACCCTCTCTATTAGACTAAGTATTGTAACTTCCCCCTAAAAATCCTTGAGTTAGTATTTTCTTCTCATAATGTTTCTCACCCTCCACCAATATAGGAGGAGGAGGTTCCTCTCCACCTGGTTTTAAGCTAGATCTTTTGAATGGTTTCAACAAGCTGCAATGCACAGTGGGTGGACTCACTTGGGTGGACTCAATTCTTTTGGCAACCATAGTTCAGCAGTTCAACAGTTACTGAATTAATGATTTTCACAATTGAGAAAGGTCCTATGTACTTAGGACTCAGTTTTTTACAAGGCTGCCTCAACTTGAGATACTTAATAGACAGGTACACTGATCCCCAATCCTTGGGGATCCCTCTTCTGATCAGATTGCCTCTTACGTGATTCGCTAGTCTTGTCCAATGCCTTGTGAACCTCCCCCCATGTAGTTTTCAGGTTATCCATCCAATCAGCTGATAACAAGGAGGGAGATTTCCTCAGTAGCTCTGGCGTTGCACAAAATCCACTCCCATTGCTATTTTGAATGGGGTGAACTCAGTACTACTATGTAGAGAATTATTGTATGCTGCTTCTGCAAAAGGCAAAAGTTCTGCCCAATTGGTCTGTTGGTAGTTCACATAGCAACGCAAGTATTGCTTTATCTTTGAGTTAGCTCTCTTGGCCAATCCATTAGTACTCGGATGGGATCCAGAAGCAAGCCCCTATGAAGAACCTATCAGTTTGATAAACTCTTGCCAAAACTCTGCGGTAAACTGCACCCCCCAGTCAGAAATGATACGCCTTGGTACTCCATATAATCAATATAAGCTGCACGAACAACTTGGCCAAGGTTCGGGGTGATGGGATTTTCAGACATGCCACAAAATGTGCTTGTTTTGAAAACAGGTTAATCACAGTTCCACAATGAGGTCCATGACTATCTATGTTGTAATTCTCACCAGCCAGTGGACCTGGCAGCTGAGTCTGAGGAATCAGAGGAGGAGGAGGAACTTGGAGTGACATCAGAGTCAGAGGAAGGCTCTGAGGAACTCCAAGACTTACAGTCTGACGAGGAGCCTGGCCCCTCTACTCATGCTCAGGCTGAGACACAGCTGTGCTGGGAGTCTGAGTTGGATAGTGATGAATCACAGCTGGAAGATATCCAGGATGCACGTAAATGCCGGCAAGAAAAGAGAGTAGGACAGAGGAATGCAATGGGGCCGCTCCAAAGGCAAAGGAGAAGGCATTAGGAAGCCACGCCTTGGCTGCATAATAAAAGGGAAGGTGTGGGAGGTGCTGGTTGCCAAAGGCAATCGTTCATGTTGAGGATTGAGTTTCTGTGAACTGTTGTTTGTTTGCCTTGGACATTGATTCAGGTCTGTGAATAATAAAAGGGGATTGGTTTTTTCCTGCGGTTTCAGCCTGCTTATTGGAAGAGGGGTTTCTCCTTGTGAGCTTAACAAGGACTCACGTAGGCTAGGACAGAACAATCTTCTCCTATAGGTTGCTGGAATTAGCCACTGGCTGCAACAGTCCAGGAGGCTTCCCTGGCAATCTTTTCATGGAAGCGCAGGTCTGGCACCCAGCAATGTAACTCTCTATGTCCTAATAATCTTAGGCCGCCAAAATTGCCTCCTGGCTAGGTAGGTTTTCATAAAACCAAACGCCCACGGGCTTTACGTCACGACACCTTTGCAATATCTGAACTCTTGGGTTGAGTGGCAGATACAACTTGCAACCCTTCCAAGCCAGACCTTCTCTTATAGTCATCTCCTCTCTGTGTTCCCTAAACCATTCATCCTCCTGCAGGGTTTCCTTCAATTTCTGGGTGATCTCACTATCAGCTGGCTGAGATAGAGCGGCAAAATTGGCCTTGTGGAGCCTTGCAATGCCAGCTGCCCCTAGGAGATGATAGATTTAACTATTTCTTCCCTGGAGCTCTTGTACTTAGGCAGGTGCATCTATTTATCTAGCTTCCATATATGAGACAGTTGTCCATTTTGATTGCACATACTTAGAGCAGTCCTGAGAATTTTCCAGAGTTACTGTTAGTTATTTTTCCAAGATTATTTATTTGCTATCAAAACCTAGCCTGATTGTTGGTAGGAATATCTTGCTGTTATCAGTTCTGAACTAAGAAAAGGGGAGAACAACTTATGCTTGTTCGTTTGATCCTTGGATAGCCTCAAGTAAAAATCCTTCTGCTTTCTGAGCAGCTCTATTACCAATTCTATAGTTCAGTAAATTGGAGGTTCAAATATCTTTGGACTATTGCATATATACTGTGATCAGCAGCAGAATGTCATTCTTTCATATGGTGCACTTGTCTTGAAGTGTCAAAATAGTGGGTATGAGTGTTAAATTATTTCCGCAAACACTAACTTTGTAGAAAGAGGAATGACAGACATTCGGTTAATTTAGGAAAGTCTCCACATATAAATTATATATATAAACAAATTTATAACAACAAATAAATAAATATAAAAGGTAGAGTGTATTAAACAAAAAAGAGTTTAAATAAAGCAATATTGCTGTGAGGAAGGGAAACACCTGTAGGCTTTTGCTGATGTGTGTCTGAGTATGTATGTGTACAAACACACATTCCACAATAACTTTTAGAAAATATGGAACTTTTACAAGCATGGCTCTTCAGCTGGCTTAGAAATAATTTCATTTTTGTCTGATATATTTGTATAATTCTTATATTTATGGTTTCTTTAAGCTCAGCCACCAATTTGCTCTGAGAAAAGTTCAAGAGTCCTAAAGCAGAAGGCATCCTGGAGAAAGAATTTTAATGTGATTTAAATATTAACACTATTAATTATATTTAATTATAATTATTATTAAATAATTAACATCAATTATTAAATAAATATTAATTATAATTAATTATAATTGTTAATAACAAGCATTTGTGGGTGTCCTTTCAAGTTAGTGGGTGTCCTTTCAAGTTAGCCCTTGCAATCTTAGCAAGATTTTTTTGAGAGCGGCTTGCCATTGCCTTCTTCTTCCTAGGGCTGAGAAAGAGTGATGCCTAAGGTCACTCAGCTAGTTTTTTGTTTAATGCAGACATAGAAGTCACAATCTCCCATTTTCTAGCCTGGTGCCTTAATCACATTAGCTAGCAGTTAGTTCATTAGCACATTTATAATAAGTAATATATTCTTCATAAGGGAATTTATAAAGCTTAAAGTTTGAAAATGCATCTCTTTTACGAATGCATATGGTAGGCTCATTTTTCAAGATTTGGGGATTTTTTGCTTCATTTGTTTGCTAAAACTAGCTTTAAAGGCAATGATTCTAGCAAAGGTTTTTAAAAAAACCCCACAAGGATCTTGCACAAAATATGCCACATGTATTTGTTGTCACTGGCAAAAAATGTGTAACTCAATCAGACGACATTCTTCTCAAGTAGCAACAAGAGATAGCTTATATTACATATATGAAGTTCATTCTTGGGATTGAAGCCAAGTGTCCCTGTCGTTTTAACTCACACCATTTTTGTTTTTACTCAAGTCTGAAAAGTTTGTACAGATTTACCCATTTCTTCTTCTCATCATAGGATATTAATAACCCAGCATTCCAATTCTTTCATTTTGTCAGCAGATGTGAGCTAGGAGCGTAGCCATAATATAACCCCATCAAAATAATCATAGTATACAGATTTGTCTCATTATGAGGAAAATAATATACTTAATGAATATGAGCCATAAATGGTTCCTCCCCCCCCCCCTCCGTGAGAGGAAAAAAAACTCATTTATCAATATGAACTACCCAAAAAAGTCAATATATTAATTTAGAAATAAAAATTAAAGCAATCAATATTTGGAATCTTTAGAGTTTCCATTGTCTTACCATTCTTTGGAATTGAATGTTCTGTTTGGCCATGAAGTGGTTCTTTAGGATTCACCATTTTATTTGGAAACTAATTAATAATGATTGAGAATATATAGTAAATTACTGTCTCAGGTTTTTTAGGAGATGCAGGGATGAAGAGGATGGGCTCTTTGTATATTCTTAAAAGCTTGAATGCTTTAGAAGTGAGGAAATTAGATAATTGGAAAAAAAGGATCATTTTCAGTTGGGGCACTTATGAAAGTAGATAACCTTATTTCATTCTCACTCAGATCATGGCTTTTTCATTTCTGAAGATGGTCTTTTCTTATGCAGGATCAACTTTAGCAGCATTCCTTTCTCACATACACTCACAACACCATGACTCTTCCATTGGACTATATGGGAAAACTCTAAAAAGATTAATAATATGCAGAATGAGGAGGTATTAGCAGGATGGACTACTTCTTTTTTCCTGTACAATTAGCAATGTTCCAATACCTAAGGGGCTGCCACAAAGAAGAGGGACTCAGCTTCTTCTCCAAAGCACCTGAAGGCAGAAAGAAGCAATGGATGGAAACTAATTAAGGAGAGACTAATCAAGGAGAGAAGCAACCTAGAACTAAGGAGAAATTTCCTGACAGTTAGAACAATTAATCAGTGGAATGACTTGCCTTCAGTGACTTGTTAGTGTTACAACATTGGAGGTTTTAAAGAAGAGATTTGACAACCATTTTTCTAAAATGTTACAGAGTTTCCTGCCTGAGCAGGGATTTGGATCAGAAGACCTCCAATAACAACCCTGTTATTCTGAGAGGACTAAGATTTCAAGCTGTCAAATTCCTAGCATCAGCGTGATTTTTCATATAAATTCTACCAAGATTCTGAGAATGTTCAAAATTAGAATGAGTCACCTGGGCCTTCACTTCCAAATCCTGATCTGTAAGGCATAGGTTTCCAACCTTGACAACTTTAAGACATGTGGACTTCAATTGGCTGGGGAAGACTTCTGCTGTAAGGAATCCAGAATAGAACACAACAGAAGGGCTGACTAGTTTCCACTTGAATACAGTGAGCAATAGAAAGCAGACTATTTCCTTGGTCACAGGTTAGGGTTAGGGTTAAGTTTGAACTGCTGTTATTGTTGGAAAGATTTCTCTAACATTCAATCAGGATACACTTTTTATAAATTAAATTCACTGTAGTATTTTGTAGTATTAGCATAATAATATTCTTTTAATCATTACCTGTATTTTTATTAAAAATTTATTATAATTTTATATGCTTATATATGTATTTATTGTTTCGCTGTGAAATGGAAGGCAAACAAATTTAATAAACAAACAAATAGAGAACAAACCTTGATCAATTCCAACCCAATCCTGATGTATCATAGACTAATTTTAGTCTATGATACATCCCCTTCCCTTTCTTGACTTGAAAGAAAAGTTGAAATAATGGCAGACAGAAAATTTTTATTGCTTATTAAGACATATGTGATACATATTTGTGATTAAAACATTTGTGATATAAAAAAGATAGAGAAAAAAAGTGAGCATTTGGCCAAAACACCTAAAATATTTTGCCTCAAAGAAGTATTTCTGAACAAACACAATATTTGAGTCTTAACTCCTGAGTTAACATTTAGGATTTGGCTGCATAAGATGTACATTATAGAATTTTTAAAAAGTAATTTAGCTAAGAGGTGGCTCCAAAATTGTAGAGAGATATTTTGGTCTAGTCAAACCCATTGAAGGAGACTATAAGGATTATTTTCAAAACTCATCATTTTTACCCTTCCTAAATTGACATAACTTTTCTTTCTTTCCTTCTTTCCCAGATCCTCCGTATTTGCACAAGATACACCCCTGAACAAGACACAATGACATTTTCTGATGGCCTTACGCTAAATCGAACTCAGATGCATAATGCTGGATTTGGTCCCCTGACAGATCTTGTGTTCACATTTGCCAATCAGCTTCTGCCGTTGGAAATGGATGACACTGAAACTGGCCTGCTTAGTGCCATCTGCTTAATTTGTGGAGGTGTGTTTGAATGACATGAGCTTAATTGTGGAATGAGTTGTATAGGCTAGCATTCTCTAGATTTTGCCAACAAGATCTTAAATTTTGATGCAGTATCATGGAAGTAGGAGGAAGTTTGCTAGCTATTGCTCAAAAATAACATTTCTTGTCTTACTGAGATCAGATATTAGGAAAGCCTTGTTGTTATAAATTATTATATATTCAGTTTATATGCTGCCCTATTCTCAGCGATTTTGTAGTTTGGCACATATTTAAAACATGACAATAAAAACAATGAAACAAAAAAAAGGGGTGAGGTAGTAGAATAATCAACTGGGTTAACAAAACAAACCTACCTAAGTTAAAAGGAAGCATTAGTCATCCCCACCAAAGACTTGGATAAGTGCCAGGTGTTCCGTTCTCTTGAAACATTACTAGGATGTGGACTGTTCAGTGTTGGGGGAAGGGAGGGCTCTTTCCAAGGGGCAGATACAGCAAGAGTAGGCATTCTTTCAGGGTTCGGATACATAGCATTGCTTAATTGAAGGAACCTGAATTGATCTGGCTGAGCAGATACAGTGGGGAGATAGGTGATCCCTCAAGTAATCAGGCTGTATGTCATGTTTTTCTATTTGTTTTGGCTTCTTAATGTTCCAGACTCAAGAGATGAAATCTGGTGGTAACTGAAGAAAAAGAGAAGAGGGGGTCATGGTATGGTAACTGTGAAACAGAGAATTCTGTCTAAAGGGATTAGAAATAAAGAAATGTCTTGAGAAATAAACTACACCGTAATCAAAGTTGGATTGCTATGACCAGTACTTAAAAATTATTTGAATATTGGAAAGAAATGGAGGAAAGCACAGCCAAAATCTAAATATTTCTTCATACATTCCTTCAGGCAAAATCTGGTGGTAGATACATTAAGGAGGAAATATTAAAAACATCAATGAATGGAGGAAAGCAAAAGATCCAGCTTTCCTTTAATCGTTTGCTGACACCTACTGGCACCCAAAGGCAATTTTGCTCTGGGATCAGGAATATGAAAGAAATAACAGATAAAAGAAAGAATGTACACTAACCTTTTAAATTTGTTTTGTTGTTTTATATTACTGTTTTACAAATTAAAATTTTATGGATAATTACTGTTGGACTTTAAATAAATATTTACATTTGGCAGTGCAATGGTCTACAACTGGAAAAGAGGAAATAAAATAGTTCATCAGTTGCAGCCTCACCAGTTAGAAACAAACAAGTTGTGCAAAGAGTGTTACCCACCACAGAGCTGACAAGTAGGAATTGAATTGTTTTAAACCTCCAGAACAAGTAATAACAAGGAAAAATAGGAGCCATTATAGCATATGTTTATAACAGTTTGATGTTTGGGTATTTTAACTATTATACTTTCTCAGACCGTCAGGACCTTGAAGAACCAGCAAAAGTAGATGAACTACAGGAGCCATTATTAGAAGCTCTCAAAATATACATCCGAAAAAGAAGACCCAGCAAACCTCATATGTTTCCAAAGATCTTAATGAAAATCACAGATCTGCGCAGTATCAGTGCAAAAGGTAAGTTTGATAACTTGGTAAGGAAGATGGAGATGTGCAAACAGGAAGACTGCAAGTATTGACCAGCTGGTTAATGCTAAAAGAGTGACAGAAGTACATTTTTAGAAAGGCATTAGTAGCTTTTACTGAATAACAGTGTTGGAAGGGATCTAGGAGGTCTTTCCTGCTCAGACAGGAACTCTATACCATTTCAGACAAATCGTTGTCCATTCCCTTCTTTAAAACTTCCAGTGTTGGAGCATCCCCAACTTCTGGAGGCAAACCGTTCCACTGATTAATTGTTCTAACTGTCAGAAAATTTCTCCTTAGTTCTAGGTTGCTTCTCTCCTTAGTTTCCATCTATTGCTTCTTGTCCTGCTTTCAGATGCTTTGGAGAATAGCTTGACTCTTTATAGCAACTCCTTAGGTATGCTTGTTATGTTTGCATAAATTCAGTTTCCTTAATGAAAACAAAATATTGATCCTGAACTTCTTGAGTTATGTAAATTTCTGATTTACATAATCATGATGAGCTTTACATAAATTTGATTTATGTAAAGCTCATCAATAACAAAAAGTTATCATTGCAGAATTACTTTTTAAGTAAAGTA
The DNA here is from genome assembly GCF_001527695.2 of Protobothrops mucrosquamatus. Classification (NCBI taxonomy): domain Eukaryota; kingdom Metazoa; phylum Chordata; class Lepidosauria; order Squamata; family Viperidae; genus Protobothrops; species Protobothrops mucrosquamatus. The sequence continues at coordinate 1,070,563 of NW_015386429.1, forward strand.
GTAACATATAGGATTAAATGTTCATATAGAGCCAGATAAAGACAACTGCTATCATGTTGTCCTCGTCCTTCTTTTCATTAAACTAGACATACCCAATTCCAGCAACCATTTTTTATATGTTTTAGCTTCCAGTCCCCTGATCATCTTTGTTGCTCTTCTATGTACTCTTTCTAGTGTTTTTACATCTTTTTTACATCATGGTGACCAAAACTGGATGCAGGCTTTACCAAGGCATTATAGAGTGGTATTGACACTTCATGTGATCTTGATTCTATTCTTCTGTTAACGCAGCCTAGCACTGTGTTGGCTTTTCTGGCAGCTGCAACACATTGCAAGTTTATATTTAACTGATTGTTCACTAGGACTCCATGATCCCTCTCACAATTACTACTATTGAATCATATACCACTTATATTATACCTGTGCATTTCATTTTGTTAGATAGGGCCCAATGTTCAAGTTTGTCAATATTCTGTATCTTAAATCTATTTTATAGACCAGTGATGGCGAACCTTTTAGAGACCGAGTGCCCAAACTGCAACCTGAAACCCACTTATTTATCAACAGGTGCCAGGTGGGCGTGGCCCACTGGGTGGGCGTGGCTGTGGTGGTCATGGCAGAATGGGTGGGTATGGCCAAGGTAGGCGTGGTCACCTCGATGTTGCTCGTGGGCAGGGACTTCTGTGGGGCCAGACAGGGTTGGGGGAGATCCAGGGGGTCTCTGGTGGGTGGGACAGTGGGCAGGAGGCTTGTCCTGCAGGGTGAGAGGAGGCGAGGTAGGGTAGGGGTGCCATTGTTGCAGGGCAAGGCGATGCAGGGGCCAAGGTGGCTGCTTCCTGACACCATTGGCCCCCGCACACAGAGGCCAGCGAGCACATGGGGGCTGACAGCGTCCCTTGACCGGTACACTCTAGGGCTCTGCAGCCCGCTGCCAGCAGTTCAGAGAAGCCGCCTCTGAGCTCGACGGCCGGCCGACAGCTGAGGAGGCGATGCAGTGGGTTGTGCCCGGGAAAAGGAGAGCATGCGAGGCCAGGAGGGATAGGACGGGGGAGAGGGAAACCAGCCATGCTAGGATGCATCTGGCCATGTGGGACCTCAGCGAGTTAGCAGACGGCTGCTTGAAGAGGGATGGTTGCCATCTCTGGGGCATAGCGCGTGTGCCCACAGAGAGGGCTCTGAGTGCCGCCTCTGGCACGTGTGCCATAGGTTCGCCACCACTGTTATAGACTGTTGGTTATTCCTGCCAGCTTGGTGTCATCTGTAAATCCATGTAGATCAGTTCCATTGAGGACTACACATTGAGTGCAATTAGTCAGCCAGTTATGAATCTATCCGGTGGTAATGCTGTCTAACCCATATTTTTCTATCTTATCAAATAGCAAGTGGTGGCCTACTTTATCAAATACCTTACTGAAATCCAAGTAAATTATATCCACAGCATTTACCTGGTCCACTAATTTCATCACCTTGTCAAAGAATGCAATAAGATTTCTTGGCATGATCTGTTTTTGACAAACCCATGTTGGCTTTTGGTTACGATTTTGTTTGCTTCTAGGTGTTCGCAGATTTGTTGCTTACCTTTTCCAGAATCTTCCCAGGTATCGGTGTCAGGCTGATAATTCTGTAGTTTTCTGAGCCCATTTCTTTCCCTTTTTTGAAGAAGGGAACCACATCAGCCCTTTTCCTGTCCCCCTGGTACTGTAGTTCCCTGGTGCTCCAGGATCTTTGAAAGATATAGTTCAGTGGTTCTGAGATCACATCTGCCTGTTCCTTCAGAATCTTGGCATGTAATCCATCTGGTCCCGGTGATTTGAACTCATCTAGAGTGAACAGATGCTCTTTTACCATTTTATTGCCTATTTTAAATTGCATCCTAATCTGTTTTCTCCTTTTTTTGATAGGTTGAACTGCTTTTTCCTTTTTATGTAAAGACAGATGCAAAAAACAAGTTTAGCAGTTCTGTTTTCTCCTTGTTGCTCCTCACTTTCTTCCCATTTTCTCCCATTAATGGACTAATTGTTTCCTTGACTTTTTCTTATTTTTTACATGTTGAAAGAAGCTTTTTTTGGTTTTTTTTAATTTTTGTTGCAAGCCTTAGTTAATTTTGAGTCTTAGTTTTCCTGGCTTTATCTTTGCAGGCTAAGGCTATTTGCTGATATTCTGCCTTAGTTATGTGCCCCTTTTCCCACTTTTTATAACTAAGTTATATTTGGTTAAACTCCCTTCTTGGGGAAGCCATATCATTCTTTTGACTCCTCAATAAATCATGAATCTTTTCCCCATTTCTGTGAAAATGCTATCCTAAGGAAGTTCTGCTAAAAGATGTTATTTCTAAATATCCTATTTCTCTTGCTGGCTCAGCTCACTCATGAATATGTCAGATAAAAGCAAATACAGACGATGTACCTGACTGTGATTGTAACACCATAATTCTGATGCATGACTACAATATTTTTTTTAAAGAAAACTTGGTAAGAGGAAAAAAGTGAAGTAGGAAAACGAATTACCATTTTCTTTGAGTTGAGATGCCTGGAAAAAATTAATGGAGACATCGCATTCAGCTTTCTGATCTGGTGACTACCAATGCACAGATATATAGCTCAGCTAATCAGTAGAGGATATAGCTAAATATATCTTAGAATTGTTCATAGATTCTTTGTTCTAGTCATCAGCTCTGAATAGATAAGAAACATTCTAATCAGCAGAACAGTTTTCCTGTTGCTGTTACCCAAACCTGGGCATGGCTTCTTGCAATAATCCATGTAATAAGGTAAAAAAACCAACTAACTTTTTACATTTTTCCCCCTTGGCTGAACAATTCATAAGGTGCTGAACGTGTTATTACACTGAAAATGGAAATCCCTGGATCTATGCCACCTCTTATCCAGGAAATGTTGGAGAACTCAGAAGGACATGAACCATTGACACCAAGCTCAACAGTAACCACAGCAGACCACAGTCCAAGTATTTCCCCAAGCTTGGTAGATAATAGCAGTATCACTCAATCTCCTTTGGTGCAGTAAGACATTTTCTCCAAGGAAATTCCTAACTCTTGATGTACAAGGATGACATGGCATATTCACTCTACGGCTGCTTGTTTTCTGGACTTTTACAGATACAACAACCCAAAAAGACCAAGAATTGTTCATATGTATCTATATTATGTAAAGGTATGAGTATGCGTACACGTACAGAAAGGAATAACTTACAGCTTAATTTGAAACATGTTTAGTACACTAACATTAGAATCATATATGTGTTTGTGCATGTATGTGTGCATACATGTACACACACACACACACAGAGACATCAGGAGTAAGTTCCATTACTTCTCTACATTAGTAGGACTGTGATTTCATGAAATAAATAAGCTGATATGTTACTATTGCCTTTTTTGAATGTCCAAGTGACAAGATTGATCTCAAGGAGGAGGTTTAAAAGTTGTGGTTATACCATTTCTGATAACTTTGTACATATAAAATATATGAATATGTACTTTCTATCCTGGATGTTTGGTGCTTTCCCTTTTTAAATGTGTACATGAAATGTCCCAGACATCCCTTAGAAATGGACAACATACTTGTCTGGATAAAAACATTTTAAAAGACACAGTCTTAGTTAGGATGAAAACTTATCATTGCTCTTTTTAAAGACCTCAGTGTATTAATTCTTTCCCAGCAAAAGATCAAAGAATTTCACTGTATTAGCAGAAGTAACTTGTGTGGGAGTGTAACTGCCAGCTCAGTTATTTGAACATAACTTGTTCTATTGTTAATGTCACTTTAAAAATATACAAAGGGTTTATTACTTTGTTGACTTCTCTACGTTTAAAAATACTGAAATTTTACTTCATTTATAGCCTTCAAGGCAAAAACACTTTACAGTGTTATGTTATTTTACTTGTTCACAAGCTATTAGGGAAACTTGGTGAAATAATAACCAGGCATAATCACTACCTCTGAGTCGGTGGCATTAGTGAAAATGTTCCTCAGTCCTATCATTCTTTTCTGTGGCATCACAGGGCTGGCACTAGAACACCTAGAAACAGATGCTGGAATCTGCCTCTTTCACCTTGCTAATCACCATAAAACAGAGTGAAAAATGTGGTAGAATGATTACAATTTTTTAAAGTGTCAGGTTTTTTTTAGGTTTCATTAAAAGCACTAGTGGATTTTTTTTTATATATTCTAGCAAATCTGTGATGTACTTTCACTGGCTCTGTTTGTACATTGAGATTGTTTAACAATGCTTTCTATGTTCATATGCTGTTTACCTTTTTCCATGAATTCTCTTGGCAAAAAATAAAATATATTTATTTTGATCCTATGTAAACAAAATTATTTAGAGCAAGCTCTATACACAAGGGAACGGTTTTATACTTTTAATGTTTAAACTTCATTTCAAAAAGGTTTGCTGGTTGCAACCATGACAATTAAAATGTGTGCTTTTGCACAGCTCTCTAGAACATTTCTACAAGCCGGTCAGACACATAACATTTCAATGAGTAAAAAAGAGCATAAAACTGTAAGTGTAAGAACAAAATGTTAAAATGCCTACACACAATAATAAAAACCATCAATTACATCACATAAAATAAGTCAAATGTACAAAAAGTTTGCGACAGAAAAGGACAAAAGGACAACTTAAGATATTTGTTGGAAGTTTGTGTGCTCGTTCAGCACTTAATTAAAAATAGCAAAATCATCATCTTCATCAGACTCTGCAAAATACTTCACTTCTTTTCTTGCCCGACCTGTCCGTGGCCTGGAAGTTGTTTCAGAAGCAAAATCAGATGGGAAAATGTCTACATCAGAATCCGGATCAAAGGCTGTTTTCTTCAGTTTCTGTTTTAAAATAATTATTAAGAGTTACTGTTGATGAAGATCTCAATTATGCAGCCATTTAAAGCTATTAGGTTGCAATTTTTTTAGAAAGAACAGTTTATATGCAAGCTAACCCATGAATTATTTTATAATGCTTTCATTAATAACCACAAAACGTATCCAGCAGTTTGTTAAATTACCTTGCTCACAATGGACTGGGGGGGTTTTCTTCCGGGGTTATATTCACCTTCATTTTCAGAACCAGATGCTTTTCTTTTCTTTGCTCCCCTGCCTTTTCCTATTGAAAGATTGAAGGGAGAATCTACCTCAGTTCTTTGTATGTTTTACCAAAGTAAATGGTAAAACTGGATGACACACCTGAATGGATAACATCATTATCATCATCATCATCATCATCACCACCACCATAGTAAACAAAATTTAAATAAAGTTTTAAAGAGAAATCATTAAATATAAAATTGTTTAGAGGAATTACTATTATTTTCAGATAATAATTAATCCAATAGAACCAACATTCCTTGCTATTTGTTACTGTATAAACAATCTCTCAAAGCAAGGTCTTCGAATGACAGACAGAAACTGTTATGTTTTTATCCTTGAGAAATTGTGCATCCAAATTTAATTATTGTATTAATAAAAAGTAAATTTTAGCAATTTAGTATCCTTAATATGATATTAATAGATTAAAATATCATAGACATAGTGATCTCTTAAATGCTATGGCAACCAATAGTTACATGAAATGCCTTTTAGCTGATAATACATAGTTGGTTTTATGTTGTGCATCTTAATTGTGCTTTTTCTTTTATTATTTTATACTTTGTCTATAGAAATACTTACAGAGCTTTCTTGGAGTTTCCAAGCATTAGTGCACTGAAGGAAACCCAGCTTTTTCCTTTTCAACAAAATTTAAAGAATCCAATCAAACTTTGTTTAAATTGGCTCATATGTAAGAAGCTAAAACACCTAGATAAGACAAACATTCAACTGCTTTGCATGTTTCTCTCTCTCACAGACCAAATTATTGTAGTTTTAACTCTAAACATGAAAATAACTGTTTTCCGTGGTGTCCAGAGTGCATTTACGCAATTGGAATTCCTGCAACAATTGTAATTGTTCCCAGAGTGGTAAGATCTGGCTTTAGGGATCGACTGTGTTATCACATGTCAAGCATCTGTAAAGCATTCCATATTTTAGTTTTGGAAAGTATTCAAAGACTATATTCACAAAATTCAACAATTCTAGTAAGTACGGAATACTGCAGAGGTTGTTGACCTTCAGTTTTCTACACAAACTGAAATCAGGCCATTTGGATAAAAATCTGTCTTGTTTCTTCTATCTTTTCTTTACCTCTGCCATGACAAGAAATTAAGATCTGGATGTTTTGGTGACTGCTGTTGGATTGTTATGTATGTTGCTATGAGAAACAAGCTAGTTTCTTGTTCTGCCAGAAAGCAGATTCACACAAATTTTATGATGACTTTTTTTCTGAAAAACAGTAGGCCCATATACTTGATGGAATGCCTATTCCAAATTGAACCTTCTTGAATATTAAGGTCAGCCAAGAAGCATTTTTCTGCATCTCATTTTGGGAGGGCTATATTTTGCAAATTATAAGAATGTACATCATTTGAATTGTTTTTGTACAGATAGTCCTTACGACCACAATTGAGCCCAAAACTTCTGTTGCTAAGTGAGACAGTTTTTAAGTGAGTTTTGTCTCACAATCATTCTTATCACAGTTCAGTGAATCACTGCAGTTGTTAAGTTAGTAACATGGTTGTTAAGTGAATCTGGCTTCCAGATTTGTCTGAAGTTCGCAAAAGATAATCAAATGAGCCTGGAAGACTGCAACCATCATAAATTTGAGTCAAGTGCCTGAATTTTAATCACATGACCATTGGGGTGCTGCAATGGTTGTAAGTCACTTTTTTCAGTGCTGTTGTAACTTCAAACAGTCACTAAATGATTTTTTTACATTGAGGAATGGCCTTATTGCTATTATAGTTTGAATTACTTTTTCCTTTTTATTGTGTCTGTCTTTATTGATTTTACATTGTTCTGAGATCTTAATATCACTAAGAGGTTCTTTAATAAAATAAAACTATAATATACTTGCTTTTGTTTGATGAGTTCAATAAATGTTTCTAAATTTGTATGTAAGTACACATACAAGAAAAAGATATCTTAATACGCTTCAGCTGCTGCTTTTTAACAATATAAGCAATTACTTTAATATTAAATAAGAGTAAGGTTAGAAATGTGTGTCACAGGGTTAAGACAATTTGAAGTTTAGAACATCAGCTTTTTTTTACCTTTGGAAACTATGGACTTCTTTGGAATACCAAATTCAGATTCTGAATCAGAGTTTATTATTTCCATCTTCTTAGGTTTAGGAGATCTTTTCAGCTTAGAGGGCACCTCTGATGATAGTTTTGCTGTTAATTATGTAAATAAATATTAAATTGCAGAAGCACCAACATATTAGATTTCTACTAATTCTTTTTTCCCCATTCCATACCCTGGCACATATAACTATGTATGAAAGATCAGTACTTGTTTTTGGTTTTGTGCTCTATGTTAGTTCAATGACATGGGAAATATTAACGAACTACTTCTTGGGCAGTATTTTCAAAACTGTTAACAGTTTTATGTGCTAGATTGTATTCTGTACCTATACTTCAGTACTATACCAGTGTTTCATTAGCACATAGTCTTCTACATGTTTTAACAGAGCAATGTTTAGCATGTTCTCATCTTAAGACATGAAGGTATCACATTTTATATTTTTTATACTAATTATCAAGCACATTAAATTTTAGAAGAGCAAATAAAGTAAATTTAACTAGTAAACACTTGCCTTTTTTAGTGACAGCTGTTTTACTTGAAAGCGTCTCTGTTTGTTTTGGAATAAAAGATGAAGAAAAGACTGATGTTGAATCTTCCTCATCACTGTCAAATTTTGATATATCTAAAGAATGTAAAATATTTTAATGCCATACATACCATTTCTTTCTCAATACTAAATATAAATATTTTTTCATATTAAAATGATGTAACATATATGAGCTAACAAAGATGTTTAAAATATTTGAAAAGTTTGGCATTCGATTTAGGCATGCCAAGTATGTCTAAAACTTTATGATTCCAAAAAAGCTCAGAACACCTCATTTCACACCCCAGAAAATTAGTGTTTTGCCTTTAAACTAAGATCATTTGTGAAGTGAGATGTTTCAGAATGAAATACTTTGCACATAACAAGTTAACAGAGAGGGGAACTGAAAACAGTATTTTACTCAGCATTTACAGGAAATAACCATGTTGTTCTAGTCTAGGTAAGTCAGCCTAAAGAAAACAGCATTTCTGTACCAGCACTTAACTATGAGAAAAGTACAAAGAAGAACCCAAATGGTGCTTTTTTTCCTACCAAGGGATTATCATGATATGCCAATAATGGCAGCAAAGATAAAGCTGACATGGAAGATCAATACAAAACCATTAAAGCCATGACTCAGAACTGACTATGAAAGAAGATTTATAATTGATGAAGATTGTTGTCACTGGCTAAGTTAGTTTTTTAGGAGCTTAACATGCTATATATGGCACTCTTCACAATAAGCTGTGAAACAGATAAGCTAATGATTGGCCCAAAGTTACCCATGAACTTCCATAGTTGAAGGTAGACTTGAACCCGAGTCCCCTACTCCACACTGTTACTGAGTGGAACAGACTGCCTGTGTAGGTGAAGGTAACTAGCACAGAACTAATAGTAAGTGGTTATCAATGTTCTTCAGCTTCACAGGTAAGCCCTAAGGCAGGGATATACAACTTTTCCCTTTAAGATGTATGCTGAACCATTTCAAAACAATCTGAAGGTGATTTTTTAATTACAATTAAATATAGTTTATACAATTCTTATCACCTCTGTAATTATGTAAATAATTATTACATCAAGAATTACAATGTACAGTGTACAACATTTTGGGTGAGTTTGAGAGGCACAGCCAAGAACAAAAGTTGAAATAATTCATTTCTGCTTTAAGGCATAAAAAGCAGAAAGCAGATTTGCTCTACAAATATCACAGAAATCTAATTTTACCATTATGGTTCAGCTCTGTGTATGATCAGGGTGTGATACCTAATACTTAATAGTAACAGTATAGTAATAATTAAACAGCAAGTTTAATATTTGATATTAAATTTAACAAAATACTCTTCTGATTTATTTATGATGGAGTCACTTCTGCCTTAGAATTAGCAATAGCTCATATTTTATAAATACTTATTTTCAAAAACAGAATTCCATTTTCTGGCATCTAATGAGTTTCATTAGGAAATTATTATTAGGAAATAAGAACTTATATTTTCTTATCCTCTTAACATAACTGTCTTATGTACCAAATTTTTAAATGTTTGGGTATTTTCCAGGAAAAGAGTATTTTCTGAGATTCAAAAAGAGGTTCAGTAGCCTTTAGTGACTATGGGTAAGCGAAGATTCCCTACTCAATAATGCATTGCCTACTGAGTTGAAATGTTTAATATATTTTATACATACCAATATTGACTTTCCGAGAATAAGAAGGAAAGGTGAACAAGTTGCCAAAATCTTGATTAGTTTTGTCTTGGGAAACCTTCCTACAATAAAAAGAGAATTTTATTAAACAATTTCCCCTTCCTAAGCTCCTAAAGAAAAAACTGCAGAGAAAAGGTAGCATTTCATCTGATTTTGTGCAGGACTGCAATATAAAGTATATAATAATATAGATTAACCTGTACAGGAAATATATAATAATATATAATAATACATAAAATGAATGATCAAATCGCTAGTTATATTTCAGTTCTATGTGTTACCTCACTTCAATAGCCAAAATGTACATACTCCAAGTAATATATACTTAACAGGTAGATAAACATTTAGCATCTATTCACACCTTATATACATGTCTGCAAATATGACTCATCCTACAGATCTATAACAATTTACATTTTATTAATCCTCATACTGCTAGTTAGAGATTAATAAAATACTATCCCAAATCTATGACACTTACTCTGGAGAAGGTTTTGATTTGATTGGAGAGAAATCATATTCATCCTTTTCAAGACTATCTGAGGGTACAAATTCATCTTCTCTGTCATTGATGTTTGGAGATGCTTTTACTTTCAATTCATTTAGATCATTATTATTGTTGGCATCTTCGTCATCATCAGCATCTTCTTCTTCTGAGAAATCGAAGGTGTATTTGGGCCTTTCAGCTGCAAAGGTGGACACACCACAATTTTTCTTTTATGTTAAATGTTATACTTTGCATTTCATACTATGAACATTTGAGGAATTCTGTGAAAACTAATAGTATTGCAACATAACTTTTGCAACATATCAGTCTAGGACAATAAACACTGAATAACAAATCAATTCTGTGATGTAAACTAAATAGGCCACCTTTTAGCAAATTTGATTGCATAATTTGTTACAGATTCAAAAGACAATAATTGTGAATATGGCAAGTGCAGAAGTTTGGATTACTTTTGGTTGATTTTCTTTCCATTGTAAACTTGGTAAGATCCAAAAGGGGATTGACTTATGGGCCTTATAAGTAGCCAGGAAAAGATAATTCCACAGGTGGACAAATACTTCATTTCTATTTGCAAATTAAGGTATAAAATATATTTCCAGCTAAATAATTTCACTGGTGAAAATGTCTATTAAAAGTTGTGCTATATGGAACTTTTGAAATTGAAACACCAAGAAAAATCTCTACATTAAAAACTAGCCATATATGCTAAAGATAAGCAACATATCACTGCAAACTTACTGAAATGTTTAGCTGACACTGGAATAACTTTACACAGAATATTATTGTTGCATACAACAATGATCTGCATGACAGGGATGTCAGAAAGAAAACATTTTATCTGACAACACAAAAGTTACTTCCAAAAGCATGAAAAAAGCCATTAAAATGTTTTCATGATTAAGCATAACATATTTACTGTGAGAACAGCGGTCAATTATTAAAGCTTATTTACAATGTAAAACTAAATGATTTTGATAAATTATAGGTATTCCCATTGCTACCTGCAGCTCTTCTAAGTAAAGAATCTCTTGGAATAATCACAGGGTCATTTTCTTCCAAGTCACTTTCAGATTTTGATTCATCATCTGACCATGGATTTCGTTTCTTTATTTTTTTTGCAGAAGTCTTTGTGATAGATGGTGTTCTTCTCACTCTAGTACCTAAAACAAGCAAAATAATCTTCATTATATATTCCCTCATTTAGCATTGATAACTTCACAGATTAATGATACATAAATTAATAATATACAGGTAGTCCTTGATTTATAACGATTCTTTTAGTGAAGTTACAATCGCACTGAAAAAAGTAATTCACATTTAAGAGCATTGCAGCATCTTCATGGTTACATGATCAAAATTCAGCCACCTGGCAACTGGCATGTATTTATTACAATTGGGAAGCCATAAAGGGCTCTTCCACAGGTTTCCAACCTATCTGGTCCTGAACCTTTCTTTTGTCAGTTGGGTCCATAATACTTGCTGATATCATTGATCCGTCTTGTTTTAGGCTCTTTCGTGGATGCTTTTTATCAAGTGGGGTCCATTCTATGACTGCCTTGGTCCACCTGCCATCAGTTCTCCTTGCTATGTGACCAGCCCATTTCCATTTCAGTTCTTTTATTCTTCTGATGATATCATATACTTTTGTTTGTTCCTAATCCATGTGCAGGTCTTTCTATCTTGTCTGTAATACTGAACTCCTTTCCATGGCTCTTTGCACTTCTCGTAGCTTTTTGTATCGATTGTGAGGTTAATGTCCATGTTAGAGCAGGTAGCCCACACTGATTGAAAACCTTTTTCTTCAGGCATAGCGGGAGGTTGTTCTTGAAAACTAGGCTTAGCTTGCTGAATGCCTGCCAACCACATTTAACATGCCATTCAATTTCCTTTATTGTATCACCCTCCACTGATATCCATTGGCCAAGGTATATGTAGTGGTTCTTTTCCCGATATAAAAATGTTTCTTTCTTTAGTGAATTTATTAAACATAACCTGGCTCTTTTTCAGGGTTATTTTTAAGCTAAATGGTTCTCCTGCGTCGTGTAGCTCTTGTATGTACTTTGTATCTGTTCTGCAAATCTTAAGTGATTTAAATAGGTGCCATTGATTTTTATTCCATCTTTTGCCCAGTCTAGTTTGCAAAATACTTCTTCAAGACTGAGAAAAGAATACATACATACATACATACATACATACATACATACATACATATATATATAAATGCAGATTAGCATGTCAGCTTTGAGTATAAAAATGCAAAATTTAAGAACCGTATTTTTTGCATTATTTATTTATCCTATACATATATAGCAACAATATGTTTTAATGGAATTTCTTAGACTCATTAGACAGATATGTAGCACTGTGTTCAAATTATGACAACTTAGCTTAATATAATAGCAGAGAAATGCAAGATTTAGTTATTTACTCAGCAGCTTTGATCTGTTGGTAAAATGATCTCCTCCAGAAAATATCTTAAGTAGTACTACTTGATCCTCTGCTTGGCTACTCAGCAGGGATTGTAGGTGGAACCCACCATGTAATCCCCGCCCTCTCTGCTGTCATCACCAGTTTTATCTGACACCAGTTGATCCCAATGCCATTGCCTCTCTCAAAAATAGCTTGATGACCAGAGGGGTGACTTGGTAGCTCTTGCATCAGATTTGGGGTGGTAATGTTCAGGTTGGATGTCTCCTTGCCCTATGGATATCTTGTATTCTGTATAGTGTGATTTTTTTATTATGCAAAACTAAATCAGAGATTCAATTTGGTGTAATGTTAAGGCATCAGTTTAGAAACCATGAGGCAGTAAATTCTAATCCTGACTTAGGCACAAAATCAGCTGGGTGACCTGGGTCACCAGGCACTTTCAGCCCCTGGAAGAAGACAATGACAACCAAAACCTTGCTAAGAAAACTGAAGGGATTTGTCCAGACAGTCTTCAGAAGTAGAAAAAACTAAATCAGGATCTGCAAAATTTTAAAGGACATTACATATTGTCATTGATGTTTCTGATTCAACACATGTGGATGTTAATCAACTCTTTAATGCTATTTTAATTACAGACTGGGTGGATCACATTAAGCAGATAAGTCAGTGGTCAGTACAACTCCTGTAATTTGGGGATTGTGCACAATTGTTTACCATTATGTTAAATGACATTGGTGAAATGTTCTATTTGTATTCTTATTGGGTTAAAATTAAAATATGGTTCACTTCTTCCTCTGACTAAAGTTGCAACTGAAGTACTGCACTTATTATTACTATAGTAATATGTGTTTTGTGCCCAGTTCCTACAAAGATAATACTCTTTATCTTTACTATCAAAAATTCATACCAGAGCAATTCAATTCAGGCCATATCGTTCTGGGTATAAATACATCAGTTGCTATTGTTTCATCATTTTTTTCTTGAGGTAAGCGTTCTAGCTATTATTTTGAATGGTATTCTTCCTACAGGTGAAAGCAGACCCCATGTTCTATTTTTGTTTTCAGTGCCTTTACACCTCAATTTACAATCTCTTTTTGCATTTGCCTTAACGGGGAACAATTACTGGACCCAGATTCTTTTCTACATAGACTGACACATGGGACACATCATCATTCCATATTAATATAGCAATCCTTTGCACCAGTATTAATCTGTAGTTTTATAGCATATTGAGGAATTCTCATTGCACATAGTAATGACATTTGGGTTGAAAATCCTATTATACTTTTTTGCCATCTAGTAGGTCAGGGACACAAAACTAATGTGTAGAGTTACAATTTTATAAAACTAAAATTCTCTATAGTGGTTATTTAATTTGACAGATAAGTTATTTTGGGGAAGGGGTAGGGAGGCTATTTTGCAAATACCACCTTCTACCAATGAAAAATAATTGTATTCTGTTCTTCACATGATGGGATTTTTATCTTTTCTGAAGAATCAACTTTGATTTTCAAGTTCAATTATTATAAGGGGTCTTGATGCTCTCTGAGTTTGATTGTTTTCTTGCAGACCTTTCATTACACAAATTAGGTAACATTATCAGTGCTACAGAGAGTACCAAAAAGAATGCCAAAGACCCTTCATTTTAACTCCAAGCTACAAATATTTCCCTTTATAGGTATTAATTATTACAGTCTCTTCTTTAACAAATGTTTCTTTTATTTGGACTCAGGATCATGACCAATTTGTTTGTCAATTGAAGCAATACTAGCTTCTGCTCCTCTTAGTTTACTTATTCTTTAACTGTTAGCCTCTTACATCATGAACATGAAAGTCTAACCTCTGGTGTAACTTATTCAATATCATGATGTTTTTATCCAGTAATATATTATAGTCATAAGATGGATCCAGTTGCACTGATGTTTCCCTTTTTTCTCCATGTTGAACAAGCTACTGCCTTCTTAGCCTGCAGTCTGTTGGGAACCAGGTCATGCAAGCAGTGGGTGAGTGCATGAAACTCCATTTGCACAAGTGGCAGGCATGCGTGCAAAACAACAAATCCTCCCCCCCCACTGCCACCACCACTGCCAATCACAGAGTCAGAAAAGTTGGGGACTGCTGTCTTACAGGACTGCCCTCACTGTCACATAGTGGTGACTCTACTATCTCATTATGTTGCCGTGTCCTTGATTCCTCAATAGCTGGACAAATTGAAAATAATACAAAATGAATAAATAAATGCTTCTTAATTTCATCTTCTACAAATGTGGCAATGGAAAAGGTATGGCTATCTAAAAATTTTTTTTCAATAATTACATATTTATTTTATTTTTATCAGTAGATCCAAATGTTTTAGCCTACTTTTTTAAAAAAAATTCACAGTGCATGTTATCTGAGGCAAAGATTGTTTCAAATACTACAAATACACTATATTGGTGATACATCTTTGCAATATTTGAGCTTGATTAATGGTCTATGAGCACAGATCTTCTGTCACACTATTACTCACCAGGCTCTTTCTTTTCTCTCTTGGGCTTAGGTGTCTTAATCACTGGAACAGAAGTATTAAGCAAGTCTTCTCCAGTACCTTCTATTGGTGTACCACCAAATTCTTCATCAAATTCTAACTTTATTGCTGAAGTATCAAGGTCTCCCTAAAATTAAAAAGAAAACAAGTGAAGCTAATGTCATAGTTGAGAGAATGATGCAAACTGAGAAATATGCTCAATATATAGCTTTGGAGATAAATCTCAATCTTTCAAATTCCATTTCCAACTTGGAATTTGAAATTACATACATATATTGCCTTTCCATTTCACAAAGATATATAAGGCAACTAGCAATAAATTAAAACCAAAAATAGAATTAAATTATATTAAAAATAAAATCAATACTAAAAGATTCATAAATTAAAATTAAAAATTTGCATTTTAACCTTTGTAAAAATTAAAGAGACAAGAATAACATTCAATTTCCAAGGAAATGCATTCTATATTTGGATAGTATTACAGAAAGAAAATCTTATAGTCTAATTACTTTTGGGTTAGGTTACTATTAAAAACTTTAAATACTGCTATTTCAAAGAAAATCCAAAAATATTCAAGTAGTCTAGAACGACCCTGTATTTGGTGCCAACAAGCTGGATAATCATTTCCGAATTTTGTCCTCCCCTTTTCCTTTTTAATGCTTTTTAATCACATTGCCATATGGTTTTACTGTATAGATTTTTAAAAGAAATATTTGCAATTTTGTATTTGTTCAGTAGTTTTTAAACTGGCTTCCAATGAAAAAGATATAATTTTTTCCGGGGGAAAACTAAAATATGCTAACCAAAATATATTTTAAAAGATTTATTTACCTTCTTTTTTTTTAGCAATTTCTTACTGGCATCAGCTTTCATAGCTGATGTAATCTGTGGAACTATTCTCCTACCAAAAGGTGAAGGCATGGTCTCTTCTAAGTGAAGTCTTTTCATCTTGGGTTTACCAACTTTGCCTTTTATGGGTTTGCCAGTCATTCCTGCCAGTGCATCCTCTCTTTCCTGAGCTTCTACTTTCTAAAATATGCATGAAAATAAAAATTAGATATAAATTATATAGATATGGAACAGGCCAGTGTATAGCAGAATTCAATATCTGGCTAAAGGAGTGGTGTAAAGGGGAAGGCTTTCGTTATATTAGTCATGGTATCTGCAGTTAGTCCAATAAAAAGTGTACAAAGAGACGGCTTGCATCCATCAAAGGTTGCATCCACTGGAAGTTTTTAAGAAGAGACTGGACAGCCATTTGTCCGAAATGGTATAGGGTTTCCTGCCTGAGCAGTGGGTTGGACTAGATGACCTCCAAGGTCCCTTCCAACTTTTTTACTACTACTACTACTACTACTACTACTACTACTATTATTATTATAGAAAGGAACTGAGTTACTTGGCAATAAATTCACAGATTTACTGGAGAAATATTTAAACTGAACAATGGGGACAGTGAATTAATTGATAGAAAACATTCCTGTCCCTGGCAATCTAAAACGTATAGGGTTATCAGTGCATGTAACACTGGTGTGTGTGTGGACAAAAATATCAACCTAGCAGTCAAGCAAAATCAAGCTTTTAATACAAGTGCCACACCAAGTGCACTAATCAAACAGGTGGTAAGAAAATAGGGGAACTCAGGCACCATGCAGGTTATGTAGAAAATAAACACAGGATCAGTCATAAAGGACTCAAATGTCTATACACCAACGCACAGAGTATAAACAGTAAACAGGGTGAATTAGAAATTCAGATAAATGAGGACAGATATGATATTGTTGCCATTACAGAAACTTGGTGGGATGAAACCCACAAATGGAACACACAGCTAGAGGAATTTAAATTATTTAAAAGAAATAGATAAACAAATAAAAGGGAAGGTGGAGGTGCTCTCTATATAAGAAATAACTACATCTCTACAGAAATAGACCACAACAATGATGAAAACTGTCTTGAAAGCATTCGGGTCAATATAAAAGGGGGGGAAATGACATTGCCATAGGTGTATATTATAGGCCACCCAACCAAACAGAGGAAATAGATGAACTTTTTGCTAGTCATCTAAGGTATGTAGGAAGCACATCACAATAATAATGGGGGACTTTAATTACCCTGACATCAACTGGGAGACAAACTCTGCACCAAGTGGAAGATCAAACAGATTCTTGACAAACCTAGCAGACAACTTTGTCTCTCAAAAAGTAGAGAAGGGTACTAGGGGATCAGCCATATTGGACTAATTCTCACTGAGATGAAATGATAGAAAGTGTTGAAGCCACAGGAACCTTGGGAGGTAGTGATCATGCAATATTGGAATTCAACATTATGCAAGCACAAGCAATAGAACACAGTCAAACTAGAGTCTTGGACTTTAAGAGAGCTAATTTCAATAAGCTTAGAGAGAGCTTGGGAAGGATTCAGTGGATGAGAATCCTCAAAGGAAAAACAACTCAAGAAGCTTTGGAAATTTTGAAAAGTGAGATAATAAAAGCCTAGTCTAGCACTATACTAACAAAGAAGAAAAATAACTCTCAAAAGAAACCAGCATGGCTGCATAAAGAGCACTCTGATAAACTGAAAGACAAAAAGGACAAGTATAAAAAGTGGAAAGAGGGGCATATAACTAAGGCAGAATATCAGCAAATTGCCCAAGCCTGCAAAGATGAAGTGAGGAAAGCTAAGGCTCAAAAGGAACTAAGGTTTGTGACAAAAGTCAAAAATAACAAAAAAGCTTCTTTCAATATGTAAAAAACCAAGAAAAAAATTAAGGAAATGATTGGTCCATTAGTGGGAGAAAGTGGCAAGAAGGTAACAAGCAACAGGGAGAAAGCAGAACTATTTAACTCATTTTTGCATCCATCTTTACACAAAGGGGAAAAACAGACCAACCTAACAAAAATAGTACTGTAAAAAAACAGATTAGAAACACAAGTTAAGATAGGCAAGAAAATGGTAAGTGAGCACCTGTCCACCTTAGAAGAGTTCAAATCACCAGGACCAGATGGATTGCACTCCAAGGTTCAGAAGGAATTGGCAGATATGATCTCAGAACCACTGAACTACATCTTTCAAAGATCCTAGAGCACTGGGGAACTACCAGAGGACTGGAAAAAGCTGATGTAGTTCCCATCTTCAAAAAAGGGAAAAAAATGGATTCAGGAAATTACAGACCTATCAGCCTGACCTCAATATCTGGGAAGATTCTGGAAAAGATAATCAAGCAACGACTCAGCAAATACCTAAAGGCAAACAAAGTCATTACCAAAAGCCAACATGGGTTTGTCAAAAACAGATCATCCCAGACAAAACTTATTGCATTCTTTGACCAATTGACAAAATTAGTGGACCAGAGGAATGCTGTGGGTATAATTTATTTGGACTCCAGTAAGGCATTTGATAAAGTAGACCACAACCTACTACTTGATAAGATAGAAAAATGTGGGTTAGACAGCATCATCAGTAGCTGGCTGACTGGCCATATTCAGCGTGTGGTCCTCAATGGAAATGCATCTACATGGAGGCAAGTGTGTAGTGGGGTGCCTGAGTGCTCAATTCTGGGCCCAGTGCTCTTCAACATCTTCATCAATGATTTGGATGAGGGGATAGATGGGGAACTCATCTATCCAAGCTGGCAGGAATAGTCAACACTCCAGAAAATAGGCTTAAGATACAGGAAGATCTTGACAAACCTGAACATTGGGCGCTATCTAACAAAATGAAATTCAATGGTGAAAAAAGTAAAGTTCTACATTTAGGCAAGAAAAAGCAAATGCAAAGGTATAGTATAGGTGGTACCTTGCTCAATAGTAGTAACTGTGAGAGGGATCTCGGAGTCCTAGTGGACAATCACTTAAATATGAGCCAGCAGTGTGCTGCAGCTGCCAAAAGAGCCAACACAGGGCTAGGCTGCATTAACAGAGGGATAGAATCAAGGTCACATGAAGTGTTAATACCACTTTACAACGCCTTGGTAAGGCCACACTTGAAATACTGCATCCAGTTTTGGTCACCACGATGTAAAAAAGATGTTGAGACTCTAGAAAGAGTACAGAGAAGAGTAACAAAGATGACTAGGGGACTGGAGGCTAAAATATATAAGAAACAGTTGCTGGAATTGGCTATGTCTAGTTTAATGAATAGGGGTGACACGATAGCACTGTTCCGATATTTCCGGGGTTGGCACAAAGAAGAGGGAGTCAAGCTATTCTCCAAAGCACCTGAAGGCAGGACAAGAAGCAACGGATGGAAACTAACCAAAGAGAGAAGCAACCTAGAACTACGAAGAAATTTCCTGACAGTTAGAACAATTAACCAGTGGAACAACCTGCCTCCAGAAGCTGTGAATGCTCCAACACTGGAAGTTTTTAAAAAGAGACTGGACAGCCATTTGTCTGAAATGGTATAGGGTTTCCTGCCTGAGCAGGGGGTTGGACTAGATGACCTCCAAGAGCCCTTCTTACATCATCATCATCATCATCATCATCATCATCATCATCATCATCATCATCATCATTATTAACAGTTTCTACACTCTGCAAAACCTAAACATATATCCTATGTATTCTGTATTAATGTATTATATTAATATATTACACATATTTTTATAATTCATGTAATTATGAGAGTACCTTTAAATATAATATAGCTGTATTCTTTCACTACTATTCCTAAAAATAGTATCGATGAATTGAAATTTTGAAATAAATTTAATGATTTAATCTTAAAACTTTTTGATTCAAATAACTTTTAACACATAAAGAAAATTCATGAGAATGACAGAACCAAAGATTATTTTCTGTAAAAAATTTATATTCCATGTTCTAGGATATAAACTTTGCATACTAAATTCTTAGGAATATCAAACTGCTAATACAAACAATGGATTCCATTAAATTTCTAGCTACGAAAAAAATTAAAAGTTGATTTTAATTTTTCAACTCCTATTTAATTATTAAGCTAAAACTCTGAATTAGTATGATATTCATACTAATTGGGGGGCATACCAGACTTATTTTGCCTATTAGTAATTGTATAAGCAAATACTTAACTTAAAATAGAAAACAAAAGAGAGTAACGATATCAAAAATTTTCCAATGAAATATTGGATCAGAAACAATAGTTAAAACACTTCAATGCATTCCAATACCTTACTAGATTTAAATTAACCAAAATAGCAATTAAACTAATACAATTCACATTTTAAGAGTGCTAACATTAATTCTAATGTAAAATCACTGGTATAAAATTAACCCTGAATTAAATTTATAAGAATCAATGGACTCAAGTATTGTGGTTTGTTACAGGTTTTTTAAAACCCAGTACAAATTTTCTAAATTCTATTTTGCAAAAGTTATACTATTTTCTCTACTCTAATGGGAACAGAAAAAAACTGTTTACATTAAACAATTACATCAAATTCCTTATCAAATATTCGCTTTGAAAATCAGACAAAAAATTAAAAGTCATTAGTGATATATATAAAGAAATGTTATTAGACTTTCAAGTTGCAAAGTAAGAAGTCAAATATGTAGAAAAATCTAGGAACAAGTGAGGAACTCTAAACCTAGAGCTGGTTAAATACATTCCAAGTCCCACAGATTCTACTGTTTCCTCACTGCAAAATTTGCAGCAAATATAGATTTCAAAAATAAATTTACACAAATTCCATTCCCTTATAATGAGCTTAATTATTTGAAGATAATCAACTGCCACCAATAATAGCCTAATATAAAATTTGACGGTATGCCTGGATTTTAATATAGGTGAGCATACATCAAGTTCTTCTATAAAAGCTGCTAAATCTTCTTTCCAAAGGTCAGAAGAAGATTTTCTTTTGAGATCACCAAGTTCCTTTCCCTACGAGACATAAAAGAATAGCAAAACAATTTGTATTAGAGACATGTTTTGAACATTTAAGGTAAGCAAATATAAGAACATAAATATAACCTTGCTGGATAAGGCCAAGGTCCATCTTAGTCTAACATTTTGTTGCTGACAGTGGTCAGAGTTCTGAAGTACTCAGAAGTAGAAGTTGGAAATATATCTCCCTCCTTCTAATGTTGCCCTACATTTGATATTTGGAGGCAAGGTTGTCTCAATTGGGAGGTAAGATGAAGATTTCAAAGCAAATAGGTTTTGACACACTATCCTGGGTAAATTTATCCCAGTCACCTTTTATAGCCATTCAGATTAGTGGCTATCACAATGGATTCTACACAATAATTATGAACCAATGTAAAGTTGCACTTTGATCTATATCATCAAGACAAGTAAACAGCAAATCATGTACATATTGTTACTCAGATAGTTGTTCATTAACAATATAATAATGCCATTAAATTATATATTTTGAGAAATAAATTTAATTTAAAAATTAACATGTATAAAATGCAATTTTGCATTTTTTTTCAACATAAAACAATATTCTCAATAGCACAGTAGGAAGCACCTTCATTTTCAAAACTCAGAAAATACCTACTTTTGTATCTCGGTGCTTAATGATTTCTTCAACTTTCTCTTTAGTAAGACACCATAAAGACATATTTAAGATGTAATTGAAATCTGGACCTGAAGTAGATCCTGAAGAAGATGAACTATCATCATTCAGATTCTGCATTTCTTCCTCTTCTGCAGCCTATTTAAAGATAAAATTAGTTATAATACTGCATACATATGAATGACTTGGGAAACATAATAAAAAATTTAATTAAAGTGAAAAATAATTGTTAACATATTAGGTAGATTATCAAAACATTAATCACTTTTTTAAAATAGTAAATATAATGCTCAAATTCAAATTTCAAAAATACTGGCATGTAGACAGATCTTCAGAGAAAAGCAAAATTTATTACAATATAAATAACAAGCTTGTTTATGCACAGACATTAATATTAGATACAATAATTTTAATAAATTATCCTGGAGACTCCCATATCCATGCAAGACAAAACTAGAATATCAAAGTCTAATAACATCTATACTATTGTTAAAAATAACTTGGACTGAATTCTATCCAAAAAAGGACATTTTTTAAAAAAAGTATTTACTGTGAAAAGACAGTAATCCAAAAAGTCAAAATCACTATATACTGACATCACTCCAACACTTTGCTTTCTTTCTTGCCTGTTTTTCTTCATACCTGTCAATATAATATTTATTAATGAATTATACAGTAGCAGGAATCAGAAAAGGATAGGCTGGCCCTGATTTTCATTCATTGTATGGAATTCTAAAAAGGATCTTCAGTTCAATACAATTATAGTACTTCTTGCAACCAATCAATTTGTCTAGGCCACAGGTTGGCAACCCGCGGCTCCAGAGCCGCATATGGCTCTTTGAGTCTTCTCTTGCGGCTCCCAGCCTCCTCCGTCATTTGCAGAGAGAGAGAGACAGAGACAGAGACAAGCACTTGCGCTTCCCTTCTCTGTCTCTGTCTGTCTCTGTCTCTCTGTGTGTGTGTGTGTGTGTGTGTATAAAAAAGAGAGTAGCCTCATGCTGTTCTCGAACAAGCTGACAAGCTTATTGGGCAGGGCTCCTGCCTTTGCTGCTTCTCAGCAGGAAGCAGAAGAAAGCAGAAAGCAGCAGCGCTCTCTCTCGCTCTCTCTCTGAGTGAGGGAAGAGGACTGGCAGACCAAGGGCAGGAGAGAGCCAGCCCAATAAGAATGTGTGTCAGCTTGTCATGAAGCCAGCTTGCCAGGTGAGCAGAAGATCGGAAAGAGGGAGAGAGGGTAGGAAAGAGGGAGGGAGACAAAGAGAGGGAGAGAGAGAGAGAACTCATGCACAGCAGCCTCTATTTCTTTTTAATTAAACTCTTCAATTAAGCTACCCCCCTCGCGCGCGCGTGCAGGTTTTGCAGCTTTCAATGTTTTCTTTTCTCTGGGAAATGAGTCCAAGTGGCTCTTTGAGTGTTTAAGGTTGCTGACCCCTGGCCTAGGCTTAAACTCCTTCTTTAAACTCTACTGAAGAGATCTATATGTTTATCCTGTTGAAATGCATGAATTTGACTGTGATTTTTCTCAACAAAGTAAATGAAAGAGACCAATGAAGGAAGCATGACTCACTTTTTCTTGCGCTTCCTTCCAGGCTTTGACAGGGTCAGATTCATAACCTCTCTGGACTAACATCTGAATCAAATCTCTCTTTGATTTGTTCTCTATGGGGGAAAAAGAGATTGTAATGAAAAATATATATGCACCAAAGAGATCAATTCAAAACAAAGTTACAAATTTCACAATATCCTTTAATTCTATATTATTGTTACCTATGGCAATTTTCCCTTGAATTTTTTCTAAAATAAAGCGAGCTTGATTGTTAAACTTCATAGATTCTGCCCCTAACATTCCTACAAGCCACTCCTTACGCAAACCATAATAATTTAAACGTAAGTCAAAGAATTCTTTTAAGATATCTTGCACAGTTTCATATTTCTTCAGACATCCCATGTGATCAAATAGTACCTGCAGAAATGTAAAAAAAACCTGATTAAAAACTATTTCCACTACTCCACAATGTTAAATAAATGCTATTATTTCTAGACAAAAGTATAATTATTATAGAAAACTAGAGTCTTAAAATTTATCAGCTTTAAATTCAAAAATCAGATTTCACTTGTTTTACCTGAAATTGTTTTTTGGGAAATTAATGAGAATGTATTAATCTCTGTTAAATATATCTGAAGTTTTTTCATTTTGTTTTTTTCAAAAGTATCAAATATTAAATTAAAGTTAAAGAAGCTACTAGCCTGAATGAGTGCAAAGGGCCAGGGAAGAATGTGCAGGTGGGGTGCAGGTGACTTTCTGGAGGAACTGACAAGGAAGGCTGCAAGTGGCAATCAGATTATTGCAGAATGCTGCAACTACTCACTCATAAGTGAAAATTGTTGCTAAGTGCCCCAATCACAATCATATGGCTATATAGGTGCTGGGAGGGCTGGAATCCTGAGGACCAATTGTAACCATCATTCATTCAGTGGTGTCATAACATTGAATGAATGGTGATAGGAAACAAAACTAACCAGTACTGCAAAAACCTAGTAACTATCCATCGCTCAGTAATGTTTTTACACAACTTGGGCAGAAGTTCAATCAATTTTATTTGAGCCATAGACAAACATAGAACTAATAAAATAACAATTATGCAGAAATAGAAATAAAAATAAAATGTTATATAGATAGAATAAGATAAAGATAAAATTACAGAGTACAGGTATTAAGATGCAAAAGGACCCAATAAAACTGCAATTAATTTTATAATAACTAATTTAATGTTATAAGTAACTAGGCTAAATAAAATTATATAAGTAATACTGGAATTTAAAAAGAACATTATGAGAATGTAAAGCTATGCTAAATTATATTAATTCTAATATTTGCTGTAGCCCTGCTAGGGTTTGTTGGGATTATGGCCATTATATTCCAACCAACTTTATGGCCATTATATTCCAACCAAGAAGTTGCAAAAGAAAACATGAAGTGGTATGTGTATATTTAAAAGGACAAGAGGGGAAAAAAGTGAGGGAGAGGAAGGAAGAACAAGGAAGGAGGTGGAAGGAAGAGAAGATATGTTGAATTATGGAAGCCTAGTAAGACTTAGATTAACCTCACTTGGAAGACTTGTTGTAAACATCATTTTTAATCATAACCCTAACAGAGAATCAGACTACATTGTCTGGAATACCTTGCCTTCTGGTTAGGTAGCAAGATTAATTAGCTTGCCCTGCCCAGATATTGTGTTATACATGAGGAAATATGACCCATAGTTTCAATTTCCTCCTCACACAAGGACTGAGCTACTTTAAATATAAACGTTTCTCCAAGAGAGCAGAGGGGAGAACATTATAGTGAGCAAGAGTAAAAGTTATTTTGATGTTTTGGGAACAATACTGTAGAACTAATATGCAGAAAACTTTTCTGTGGGTTCACTGAATATATGGTGTAGCTTAGTTAAGTTTATTTTGCAGAGCTATATCTCTGGCACATTGCTCAAAAGCTGCTTTGGCTTCTCAAATCCAACTGGAATCAATACAGCAGGGTGGAATCCACAATAACGTAAAGTGGCACAAAGCAATTTATGCCAAAAAATCTGAAATTGGTCTTGAAGAGCCAAAGAAGGCAGACCACAAGAAACAGAACACAACAAAGAACCAAAACCAGGTTACTTAGGAAGCTTCATTGTACAGCATCTAATATTCTATGTTCTGCTATGCACATTTTGGAAGTCATAGGACAGCTGTCATATTATTTTGTTCTCAATACTTTTAGTCCACTAGGTATATGAAAAATATCTTAATAGAGCAGCTTCATTTCTGATCTTCTCAATCCCAAGATATCTGAAGACCTATACTTGTTCAATATCTTTGCCATTGATTTGCCACCTATGATTACGTCTAGAAGACTTATTTGAAATTATCTTTTAAAATTATTAATAATTAAATTATTGCCTCTGAAGTAGGAAGAAGTTGATTTTATGCCTCCCCTCAAAACAATGGGGGAAACAGAAATGGTGGCTACACAAAACTTATTGGAAGTTATTTTATTTTGCCCATAAACTGATAGCCTATTCTGCATACTTCATATAAGAATTTAAAGGTGTTTAATAAAGCCTATTACAATGAGAAATCATTCTGCATCTTTAACAACATTATTCGTTATTAACTTTAATGAAATTAAAGTTGCAATTCTAAACATATTAGTTGGTTGCAAGCCTTGCTAAACAAAATATTGTATAGCTTCCTTTTGAATAAACATACAACATTAAACTATGTATTTCTGTAAACCTACATATATATGAAATAATACTTATTTAATCACTATTTTAGAAATCAGATGCTAAATAATATTGCCAGTTTTGAATGTTAAGCTCATTTAAATGCTGATTAATATCTTGAATACATAAATAATTATAGGCCAGGCATAAGGTTTTATTTTAAAATACCTTGAAAAGGCATTCCCAGCATTATTTTAAATGAAGAATGACCAGGGAATAGATGACCTGGTAGACAGCAAAAATAGGAATGAAGCCAGACAAACTAAAGGGATTCCTAATCAGTGGAAGGAATAGACTGAGGACCGTAATTCAATCTCTTCTGAAAGGAATTGGACTCCTTTATCCTAGGATGCCACTTTATCTTTAAAAGTTGGAGATGATTAGGAGTGTATTATGTTCAATGCATAAGCTGCATTTTTGGTCAATAATCTCTCAACAATTATTCCTGCCTTGGTTATATTACATTTACATTATATTACATTTATGCAACACTTTTTGTACAGGACTACTTTTGAAGAGTAGAACAATTCCTAAGCTATTTTTATTCAAGTATTTTAGGACCATGTGGATCTATTAAAATCTATAAATTACACTGGACAACAAATATTTTGCTTCCTGAAAATATTTGGACGTATCTTATAACTATTTGGCTGTTAATCACAAAAATAAATATACAGGTAGTTCTTATTTGAAATCCACTTGTTCAGTGACTATTCAAAGTTATGATAGCACTGAATGAGAAATAATTACAAAGAGTTCTGAAAGTTGCAGCTGTTACAGTGTCCGGGTGGTCACATGACTGTGATTCAGGCACTCGGCAACAAAGCCAATGGAGAACCCAACAGAAAGCAGCACATGGCAATTATATGACCATGGGATTCTGCGACCTGGGGTTCATCTAACGATTGCAGCTGAGATGCTGGAACTGTGCCATAAATTGGTGCAGTCACATAATGTCAAACCTTATGACCATATCACTTAGCAACAGGGTTCCTGATCCCAATTGCCATGGTTAAGTGAGCAAAGAATATTATTTTTGTACAATATATATAAAGAGAAACATTAGTCATGTGCTATACAGAATGTATTATTACTAGTGTAACACTGCAAAATGGTAAACAGCTACTTGTCTGGAGGTCAAACATAGAGGAAAGTTACCATAGAATTACAAGTTAAACTTGTTTGAAGCTTAAAGACTTTGTGGAGTCCAGCAGTCTCTGCTTGAGCAAGCTTTTCTTCTGTCATTTTTACAACAAATTTCACAGTGGTATCAGTGTGATATTCTTTGTAGTCAGAAATTAATGCTGGTGTTTTTTCAGTCCCATTCAACATTGGTTCCAATACTTGTTCTTTATAAACCTGAAAAGATATTAAAAATGAAAAGAAAATGTAAAGAAAATAATAGACATATTTTAAATATAAAATTGCATCAAAAATATTTACCTGAGTCCATGTTCGAACGGGAAGTTCTGTAATTTCTACTGTGTTCCTATCAACCACAAATATTTCTCCACTCACTACATACTGATTCTGACCAAGTTCTTGGATTGCTCCTTTAAAGTTTTTATAGTTTGGAAGCTACAACATTAAAAATAGACATTAATTATACACCCCTTAAAAAGCATTATATAGTTTTTATAATTGTAGATAACAAAAACATTCATTTAAAATCAAATCAATATTTAAGGCTAAAATAACATTTATATAGAAATAGCATCTTATTTCTGTAGGAAACTTCAAATTATTAATTCTTCCATAAAATTAGCAAGCTAGTTTATAACCACAGAGAAAGGAGAAAAGTAAGTATGAATCAGAGTGTATACAAGGATGCTTAAAAGATTGTTTGATTTTCAATATTTTTGCATAAATATGACCTAAAAAGTGATCTGTTCTCTAAAAAAAAAAGGTCCTAAAACTAGATAAAGAGAACCCAATTAACAAACAGGTCAAAATATTACACTTGTTCACTTATTTATTCAGGAAAATTATCGAGAGCTACATATTTGTGTGTGGCAAAAGTATTAGATGCATTGCAGGAAAATAAGACTGTTATTCCTCCATAGCTTGCTGAACAGGTAGACTGGATAGATCACAGGTTCCCAACTGGGAGTGTGAGACAATATTGCAGGAGGTGCAAAAACTTGGATTTTCAAAATTATAGTGTATATGCATAATTCGTTGCCATTATTTCTAACTTTTGTAAAGGGTACGAGAATATATCAGAGGGGTTCTAGGGGTACAGGGTATAGAAAAAATTGGGAGCCGCTGGGGTAGACTGTGTTTTTGGTTGAGTGTTCTTTTTTTATTATTTCAACACAAAAGTGTCTTTTGTGGTAGTGTCTTTCTTGTGCTTGGCTTGGGCATCGCAAGGAAGATTTCTCTTAGTATTGTTGATAGTTTCACTGTAGATGTTTCTTACTAAATCAAAGGTTCTTAATCATCTTGTTGTAAAACTCCATATTGAATAATCTCTAAAAATGCTGGATCAATAAGAGGCCCTCCTTATCTTCATCTGACAGAGATCCTTTCTCTCTAAGTCTCTTATATTCTCCCCCAGTGAAGACACTCCAGTAGTGTCTATCTATCTCTAGCTAGGCTAGTTCTACCTGTGTTGTGACCACTTCTCTGATCAGAAAAAACGTCCCTGATAGTGCTCCTATCTCACTATTCATCATGCTGACAGTGGGTAGCATAAAATCTTTCTTTCACATCCAGTAGTTCTTTTAAATGAGTAAGGAGATCACCTCCTCTGTTGTTGTGAGTGTGATTTCCCAGTTGATTGTATAATTTTATCTGGTCACATGTGTTCCGTATGTTCAACCATGCTACTCTGTTACTATCAGTGAGAAGAAGAAAGAGTAGCGGCACCTTCACTGCCACTTCTGAGTTGAATAGAGAGATCTGGGATGGAATGTTGATTTGAATAAAAGAGAAGTAGAATGAGAATGTAAAGCCATTACAGAGAAGAGGTTTATACTGTGGGAAAATATACAACATGACAAACTTAACTATGATGTGAGCGTATAAGGTGTAAATTGAACTAGAGAAAGGTTTTGACAGGTTTGAAACTGTCAAATTATTAAAGTACATTCTAAGACTCCTAATGATTTCGTTTCCTGACCTTTCCTATTTTGAAGGGATGAGAAGATATCTAGTCCGATGTTCTCCAATGGGAAAAACAGCAACACCACTGCTTCCAGTGAATCATTTATTTGCATGTGTATCACAGTTTTCTTAGCTTGGAAAAAAAGGGAAGAGAGAGAGAGAGCCGAAAACCACAGTTCTCCTCAAGCCATTTCTTGGGCAAAACAAAAGGAGGCCAGCTTTTCTCCTGCTGGTACTGATTGTTGCAGCTGTTTTTACCAAGCCATATATATTCCATGTGGCTGAAGGTTCTTTCTTCAAAAGAACAAATCCCAGCTCTTACAGGGCTTTGTAGAGTTATTTTTATATTCTTATCCCTCTTTTTCTTCATTATTTTATTTCCTCCCTTCCCTCTCTGCACCTTTTTCTTAAAGCCTCTATCTAGATAGGTCTGAATAGACAAAAAATCCTACCATACCTGCAGAAAGCAGAACTAAGATTGGAGATAAGACTTTTCCTCCATGGGATGGAAAAAATAAGCATTGGAAAGATCAGCTTAATCCTAATGATTTCCATAATGGTATATGTTCTCAGATGGC
Source organism: Protobothrops mucrosquamatus (assembly GCF_001527695.2). Classification (NCBI taxonomy): domain Eukaryota; kingdom Metazoa; phylum Chordata; class Lepidosauria; order Squamata; family Viperidae; genus Protobothrops; species Protobothrops mucrosquamatus. Next base: position 1,099,895 of record NW_015386429.1, read on the forward strand.
AGCGCCTGGATCGGCTGCGGCTGCATTGGCTCTCGAAGGTGAAAAGTTTTTGGAAGGATATAAGGGATATAGGCCACATGATTGGGAAGGTTTTAATGTTTTGAGCAATGTGGTGGGACTAAGCTAACATATGAATGACAATCTTTGCTAGTATGGCGAGTTTTTAGCTGCTTCGGAACTGTTGGTGAGACTGTTAAAAGTCATTGGCGCTGTTTGAAATTGTTCTGCCAGAAACAAGATCTGACTGCTGGCATAGCAACGGATTTTATTGCAAATCAGGGCTGTTTCCAAAGGAGGCAGAGGAGGAGAGGTCCCGGGGCTTATGGAGCGAAGGAACTGGAGGAGGCTGTCGGCAGGCCCAGAGGAAGAGAGAGAGGCTTTTGGAGGAGTTGGAGGCAGCAGCTTACTCCAGGGGTGAAAAGGAGTGAGGCCCCTTTAAGGAAAAGGTGGAAGAGACAGGATCAGAAAAAGGAGAGGAGGCAAGGTTGTTGTGCAGGAATACAAGCTGATTTGAGGGCTAATCCACATGAAGCTCCATTTTCATCTGTCCTATTTGCCATCGTTCACCTCCTAGAGACTAAAATGAATGATCTGAAACTTGAGCTGGCCACGAACAAGGAGTGTATATCGGAGGTGGTGGCCCTTTGAGAGCTGTATGCAACAAAATTTCATTTTGATGTATGCCGACTGGTGTACATTCAAAGTGACAATAAAGTATTATTATTATTATTATTATTATTATTATTATTATTATTATTATTATTATTATTATTATTATTTTCATTCATAATGATGCCATGTTTTGTTAAAATGAAACAGAAGGATATGGTATGAATATCAAAAATACTGAGTACATAGTTTGGGAGAATATTTAATAAAACCTAAGGAGAAATACAAAATTCTAAATACATGCAATATTTCTGTGCAAATGATACTTTCATGAATAGAGGTAAATTGTTTTATAATTATAATTAAAAACTGAAGCCAAACTATCTTCAACAAAAGATTTTAACCATAACTAGTCAATCAAACAAAGAACCATCAGATAATATTATCTTACTGCACTGATTTTAGCTGCTCAATTTCTTCTGCTTTACTTCTTCTCTTTCCACAATTTCTTTAGTGTGATTGTGAACCAGATTTGTTTCTCTCCTAACAAAAGCTTAAAGCCTTTATTTATTCCTGCTTTCTGATTTCTGGCTTACTTGGCATGTCACATAGACTATAAAAATATTCTATAGTTTTCTTAGCCTCTTCTGCTCACTATAAGTCATATTTTTGTATACTGATTTCCAAACATAAGTTTGTCCCTCTGTAAATAAATATATTTAGCCTCTTTATGAAAAAAAGTTATATTACATTAGTCTGCAATGAATATTGCATTACCATGGGATGAGGATCCAATCCATCCAACATTCGTCTGACATTGTTCACAATCTCCCTGGTATCATAGTTTGGAATCTTACATGCCCATCCTGTACCGATGCCCTCAGCACCATTTATTAAGACCATAGGAATTATGGGAATATACCATTCAGGTTCCACACGCTGATTATCATCATACAGGAACTTAAGAAGATTGTCATCTACTGCAGGAAAAAGTAGTCTTGCTATAGGGCTTTAAAGAAAAGACAGATAAAATTCTGAAGTTATTTTGGTTTGTAATTCAATAAATTGTTAAACTGAATTGCTGTAGAAGTTACAAATTGTTAAATTATACAATTTATTTATTTTGCATATTTACATAGCTGCCCATCTCATAAAACAAGTATTTTTTATTCTTTTAAAAAATGAACTAGAATGTTACAGGTATTCTAAACGTTATGTAATGCATCTAGTGGGAAGCCTTCCTCAGGCAGTAGAATTTTAAAGTAATTTTCAATTACTTTTTTCAAGTAATTTTCAATTACAATTTTCAAACCTCAATTACTATCCTAACTACCAAGCACCTTCCAGACACCTTATGCAAAAATTATCAGGTTGCATGAAAAAGTACCCTTTGATCCCAATTGAATAGGTATATAATATTGTTTCAAACAAGACTGTGGTATTATTATTCATACTTATTCTTAAACACTTTCTTTTTTCCCTTTTACTCTCATTTTACTCTATAAAAGGTACTAAAAGCCATGATGTACTTGGGTAAGCCAAAATTATTGTTTAGAAAGAAAGTGAAGATACAGTATAGATTTGGATTAGGACCTAGTTGTATTTCCAAATAAGTCTTAGTTTTAAAGTCAAAAGATGAATAATAGTAAATAAAACTGCGATTTACTTTATAAATTGAAATCTCTCTGTCTCTCTGTCTCTCTCTCCCTCCCTCCCTCCCTTTAAGTCAGTGTTGACTTCTAATGACTGTCTGAACAGGTTCCTGAAGTTTTCTTGGCAAGATTCCAGAACTGGTTTGCCATTGTCTCCTTCCTAGAGCTGAAAGACAGTGATTGGTCCAAAGCCTTCATGCCTAATAAGGTAGGTCTAGAATTCATCCTGGTTTCTAACCTGGTATTTTACACTATATCAAACTGGCTCTCCCTTTCTCTTACAAAAAATACAAATTAAATTAAGGTGTGGAGTTTTTCATTTTGGTTTTTTGACAGGTTATGCGTTTTGTGTTCCTTGCAACTTCTGAAGGATAAATTTCATTGTGTTTTGTCCTATAGCCATTGAGTTGACCAAAATGTTGCAATTCTGGACTAATGAACTGAAATATGTATGGATTTCTTACACTATTATCTTATACTATAATAATAACAGTTATAGTTATCTTACACTATAATAATAACTCACCTCCCAAGTTTGTATTATTTCAAATAAAGCTTATTTAGATTTCTGTTTTAAACTACACTTTACCTCAACATGGTGAAGATGTAACGAGGACTTGCAGCATCCTTGCCACCATGAAGCCTAGTACCAAACTGACCAATAGGCTGTAGCAAGCTGGCATTATTACTTCCAACAAAGTTCTGAGCCAAGTTGACAATTGTCATCATTAAAGCTTGCTAGAAAAAATATTAAAGTAATGTTACTTTACAAATGGAAAAACCCAACATTATGAGTCAATATAGAATAAATTGCTGAGCATTACTTAATGCTCCAAGTCTGACAAAGTCTAGGAAAAAAAAGAAATAGCCCCACTCCATTTTGAAAAGAATTTATTATCAAGTTATCACTTTATACATTAACATTACAAATAACAATGTTGATAATGAATATGGCTATGAGGACTTTGGATTTCAATGGAATTTCTTTTTTCTTTTTATTTGTCCCTAAAGTTACTACAGGTGAAGTAAAAAATTCTAACTTTTCAAATCTGCCTACCTTGCTCTGCAAAATTATTCTTCCAAAATAATCAAGGTAAAATGGATATTTTTTTCTTTTTATACTCACCTCTCCATGGTGATAAGCAGACATTTCTGCCACAGAACCAGCCAACTGAGCAACTTTAACTTCACGTTTATCATTTCTCTTAAAGCAAGTATACAAAACTTTACGCTGCCCTGGTTTAAAGCCTGAATTAAAAACAGAAAAGGAAAAATTTCAAAACTGTACTTTTTCAAAGTAATGTTATATAAGAAGAAATACTTAATTAAACTGCAATTTAATCAGAATATCTAAGAAAATTTATACATGTTAAATGCAGCAAAAATTATCTAATAAATATAAAGAATTGTAAATTTATGCATTTGATTTCCTGATATGCCATAATAAAATTAGCAAATATAAGGGTAGCTTTAATACAGCTTCATTTGTAAAGAAGACGGTAAAATGAGGGTTGGTAAAATGAGGACCCAAATTGCGGGGGGCAATATGCTGATGTTGTCAGCTACTTAGAGAGTGCTATTGCTATTGCTAAAGCAATTGAGCTTATTCTACATAGAAAACTAAAAATGAAAAAAAAAAAACCAGAAAAAATGCAAATAATAGTATCTGTGTTCCAGCATAATTACATATTTAAATCATAAAAGTGAACTCACCATCAACAAGAGATGGGATGGATCGCTCATTATCAGAGTTGGAAAAGAGAATTAACTCCTTGTTGATAAAGTCATTATAAGTGAGATGCTTTGTTGCGGTCCCATACAGAAATTGCTAAAATAAATAACACTTATTATTACTTTGTAATAAATAACATCATTTATTTCTCCTTAATATTCCAACATTACCTCTGGTAATCCATGCAACCGACGTTGTCTTCTATCTTCCATGAAATTTGTCAACCATTCTTTTCTGTCATCAATTTTTTTCTTACTGAAGGCCTACAAAAATATAACACAGACTGCTCATGACTAGAAAGATTGGGGTCACTATAAAACATGAAATTTTAATCAAGGTCCAACAAAGACATAAACTAGCTAATAATTGTAAGCTATGTAATGAATAACTATCAGAAAATATTGTGTCCATCCATCCCATGCTACATTCTAAAATAAATAATAGAAACTAATGGATTAGGAAAAAAAGTCCTAATTTGAAGGCAATTTAATATCATGTATATGATTTGTACACTTAAAACATGTAGTAATTATTTAAATTAAATTTCTATACCTTATTAATGTTTAGTTTATCTTTATTACCAAATAAAGAAGATAGAAAAGAGAAATGGTCATTTTATTCCCTTTATTTCCAAATAAAAAAATAGTAAAAGGAAAAGGGACAAAAAGGAAAAAGCAACAAAATATCTCTAAAAAAACATTTTTAAAACTTGAGTCACAGGAAAAATATTGCTCATTCTTTATGTTGACAAAGAATTAAGAATATAAAACTAGAATGGCAACATTTTTCTGCTGAAGAACACTCTAAGTTCAGTAAATCCATAGCAATCTATCTAATTAACTATATTAGTATTGAAATAACATTTATTTAGCAGGATTCAATCTTTATTTAGATTTGAAATATTTAAAACTAAAAATGAGATAATTTATGAACAAGAACAAGCATGATAAAGGATTTAGTAGATTTAGAAACCAGTATCATATCCAAAGTTCTTCTTGTTCTTCCCTTCTTATTCACAAGACCAACACAAGTGACCTTCATCATACTATACGACAAAATTTTATATTTTCAACTCAGATAACACAATCCAAATAATCCTTGATTTATGATCAGTCACTTAGCAACCATTCAAAGTTATGGCAGACTCCCCAAAAGGTATCTATAACCCAGTTTCAAGGTTAAGACTGTTATAGCATCCCCACAGTGATTTGCTTTTACAACCGACTGCAGACATGGTGCAGCACAACTCCCCCATCCTGCCCAGCAAATTCCCCACAGGCACTGGGTCTGCTTTGCCATCCCACCTGGTTCCATACTCTCCTCCCCACCCCCAGTCACCATTCGCTCACTTACCTTTTGAAGGTATCCAGAGCAAAGGAGATCAGGATAGGGAAGACAAAAGACTGCTCTGTTACCCAGCCTTTTCGCTTTGTTCTGCTGGCATTAGTTGAGCAAAGAACTTATTAATGCGAGCAGAACAAAACAGAGAGGAACAAAGAGGCTCTCCATTTTGCTCTGCTGGCATTAATGAAGCAAAGATTCACTATTACCGATGGAGCAAATAGGACCTCTCCACTTATGGAAAGCTTAGCTTTTCTTTGCAAAACAAAGGCCTCAATTGCTTGGATCCCACAAGCGGATGTCATTTTCCAAGCTGGTGCTTCTGTGATCATGCTGCAAAGTCACAAACTGCTTCGCTGGGGCAAAACAGTTTGTAGCTAACTTCAGAAAAAGATAGCTGCTTGTTGAATTGTGCCATCTGTCCTCCTTCCCTACTTCAACCTCTGGAGCAACATATATCTTCAAAAGGTAAGTGTGATGAATCTTGATTGTGAGGAAGGTGGGTGGGACGGAGTCTCAAGTGGATGTGGGGATCCCAAGGGGCAGGAAGCGAAGCATGGGGTATCTCATGGGGTGGGGGGATTTGGGGAGGCAGGAGGCAGGGGGGAGCTTGCATCTGCACTGGGATCTCCAAGGATCTCCTTATCTGGGACACACCATGGTTCACTTAGAAACCCTACATGTTTGTTTAATGATTGCATTCAGGAGAGCAGGGACAGGGAATCAATCATTAAGGAAAATAGTTCATTTAATGGGCTGGCTCCATTAAGTGATAACTTGAAGACTACCTGAACTTTCTTATGACAAGACAAATAGAGCATCTCATAAATAGCTCCATATTTTCCTGAGAAAATCTTTTCAATGTAGTACATTTATATAAAGATATAACTGATGAAAATTACATTTCATTTCCAAGTTTCATCAGGAAATTAAATGTTACTAGATAAATTCCAGTTTGCTGACTATAATCTAAATAACATAGATGTAGCATTCTCCTTGTCTGGACAAAGCAATAATTTAAAAACTCTAAGTGACTGGCATTCATTCTCATTTTATAAGACTGGGGAAAGTATTCAGGCAAAAAAATGAAAAAGGATCAAGAATAAGAGAACATTGAAGCAGAGGGCCAAGATGAACCCTCTGCTGTCATCTTCTTGGTAATGAACCTTGAATATATGCTGAAACCCAAGATCTTACTTCTTGAAGTAACAAAGACTTTAGTTAAGCTGGCTTGATTGATGTAATTTGGACATTTTTCTTTGTGATTCTGCAATTCCTTGCTTTCCTGTGTTTCCCCAGTAAATTCCTTTCTTATATCTAATGGTACATTGTCTATGGAGTTTCTCAGTCATCCAGGTCATGGTTATCCCCAAAGGTGCTTTTTCAAGAGGAAACTTAACTTTCTTGTTTTTCTTTGAAGATGTTTTGCTTCTCATCCAAGAAGCTTCTTCAGCTCTGATTGGATAGTGGGGAATGCAAGGATTTATATTCCTTGCAGACAGCTGGTCATTTGTATTCAAAATGACTCTCTAAAAGAATGCAAATGACCAACTATTGGCAAGGAGTATACATTTTTCCATTCCCTACCCCATCAGTCAGAGCTGAAGAAGCTTTTGGATGAGAAGCAAAATGTCTTCAGAGAAAAACAAGGAAGTCCAGTTGCATCTTGGAAAAGCACCTTTGGGATAACAGTACATTCATTTTATAAAGAATTTTTAAATTAAATACTGAATTTATACGTTACCTTTCATGTTTCAGGATCGGCACAATGTTTGCTTAACTTTGTATTTTTAGCTTTGGGCATATTCCAAACACTCCTCTTTTAAGATTTAGTTTTTAGATTTTTTAGATTTTTCCCTTCAGTAATTTTTAAAATTTCAACAGCCTGACAACATGCATCTACATTTTTTCATCCCATGAAATTTTGTAGACTGCAGGAATCAATCTTATGGCATTTTATTTTATTTTTGTAGGGTTAGAACACTGCTCTCATCAAAGTTTTCTTTTACTATGGTTTCTTACAGATTTTTGCCACATAAATTTAGATATCATTGCTTCATAATCAGATAAGATATTGTATTTGTCACTGCAAAATACAATGATTGATGCCAGAAATACTTAATTCTAACATCACATATACTGTATATATACCAGTGGTGGCGAACCTTTTAGAGACCGAGTGCCCAAACTGCAAGTCGAAACCCACTTATGCATCGCCGGGTGCCAGGGGCGTGACCACTGAGTGGGCGTGTCTATAGTAGTCATGGCAACATGGGTGGGCATGGCCAGGGTGGACGTGGTACATGTGCAGCTTTGTGGAGAGCTGCGCATGCGCGGAGAGGAGGAGGGAGCAGCTCGGCCCAGCAAAGGCTCGCGTGCCACCAGAGATGGCTCCGCGTGCCGCCTGTGGCATGTGTGCCATAGGTCTGCCACCATGGGCTTATACAATCCAGCATATAATGTTCAGACCATGTAAGATAGTACATGGTAAACAGCAAGAAGTATTACAAAATTAGGAAAGGTACTTAATTCTCAATTAAAATGATCTACACTAAAATAATATACCAGGTTTAAAGGCCAGGTTTCAATAATTAAAAAAATTATAATTAGCAAAAAAGATATCCAGCAGATATTTACCAATGTAATGGCTGCATCATCTTCAGGACCAGCATATCGAAATAAAATCCGATGTCTTTCCATATCTGCAAAATATTCTTTTGCTTCTTTAGCAGTGCTAGTGCCTAAACCTAATTCAATTGGAAAAAAAGCTTGACATTTCAATCTAAAGTTTTTTCTCAATGTATTACTGAATAATTTAATAATCACTCAAGAACATCCAAAAAGTACAGCCAAAACAGTTTAATATTAACCCAATAGTGATTATATAAAAATTTAAAAATGTTAATCCAATTAGTATTGCAAATGACAGATTAATTAAATTTCAATTTTAATTAATTCATTTTAAAGTGCATTTTGGATTAAAAATATTTTTGAAAAAGGAAAAAAGGAGCTCAGTACAAACCTTTGTAGTATTTTATTTTCCACGTTTTATGATTCTCCATATGTTTTTTCCATTCATCAAATTCAGGAATACTATAGAAGGAAAGTTCCTGCTTATTTTTACTTGCCTTAAAATAAAGAGAATTTATTAGATTTTTATTAATAATTTTTTCCTGTGTTTTATAAAAAATTACATGATACTTGTTATGGTTATTTCAAGTATGATTTGGGCCAGCATAATGCCACTTGATTTATAATAGGTTAATCCAAATACAGCTCAATATATTTTACAGGTACACATGCTTGGGCATATATGCCATGTCATTAGAATGAATAATATATTTATTGCAAGCTTTTCAAGGACTGGATATTGAATAATTAAATTAGGATACTTGAAAAGGTGGAAATAGTGTCAAATAAAACTTTCCATGACTTTCTGACAGATTATTTCATATAATAAATGCTAGCATTACACTAAGAAATAAAAGTAACAAGTTTGTATTAAGTTTAGCAGAGCTTTATTTCTGTGCAATAAAGAATTATGCCCATGTTATACAATCAAAGCTACAAACATAAATGCTAAATATTTTATATTCAGCTTTTGCTGAAGAAAAAAAAATATTTTCTTGTCTAGAATCATTCTTATATATAAAGAAATATGCTTGAATATTGAAAGAAGTATATTCATATTTCATTTCAAATATTAAATGACATAAATTTTACCTCAAGATTTATTAATTATACCATGTACACTGACTATATTAATTACCTTTACAATTGGAGTAATGAATTCTTCAAGGAAACCATGTTTCAGAAGTGAAGGCCAATTGTGATGAATAAAATTGATTAGCAAACCCTTTATATGTGATCCATCTTGATCCTGGATAAAAAAGGAAAGATGGCTAAATATGGATGAATCCTGAATAAAAAGAAAATATGACTCTACCACAAGGGATAACTTTTACAAATGATTCTATTTTTACTATTTAAATAATTCAATTAAGATTTATATATCTATAAGTGCTTTGAAAGCTACTTAGGCTATATTCAAATAAATATGCTTATATAGTATTCTATTACTTCTATATCTATCTTTCTGAGGGAGATGGGAGGTTAAGAAATATAAATAAATATTTCTTCTGCAAGTCATGTAGAATTGAATGAATGTTACAGTTTTAATAGCAATTATCAACTTATATACTGCTTCATAATGCTTTACAACTCTCTTTAAGCCGTTTACAGAGTCAGCATAATGTCCCCAACAATTTGGGTCCTAATTTTATGACCTTGGAAGTATGGAAGGCTGAGTCAACCTTGAGCCAGTCAGGATCGAACTGCCGGCAGTTGGAAAAGTTAGCCGGCAATACTGCTTTCTAATCACTGGGCCACCATGGCTCTTTAAATACAACTTTTTCTTTATATAGATCCAGGATTCAAGCAACATATATAAAATTCTTTTTAAAAAATAAAATATATAATATGAATGCTAAAATACAGTGTATAACTGAAAATATATCAGAAAAAATAATAGCGGAAAACTATAAATACATAAGATATTAAAAATCTTGAAAAATTGAAGAAGCTTCTTAAAAATGACTGGAAATCTTTTCTACCCAGAATCAATCACTTCAAAAAATAAAGTCAATGGAAACTTGTTTATGATATTTATTTTAATAAATAAAAATACTATCAATGTCACCAATTAGTATAAAGTACACAGGTTGTCAAAAAATATGTCAGCAAATTAAATAAAGTCTGAAGGATAATACGGAAAATTAATGTAAATGACAAGTAATAGAAAGACTATAGGAAAGAAAGGATTGCATGATGGATATTTAATTTTAGAATTTCAACTGACCTGATCAGTCATAATCATAATTTTGCCATATCTTAATGTTTTCAGAGACTCTGGATCTTCATAACTTTTCTTATATTGTAGTCCAACTATTTTTATAATGTTATTAATTTCTGCATTTTCCATAATCTGTGTAGAAATGTAACATTAAAACAAGCTATATTAGTAAATACTTGCACATACAGTATATTAGCTATGCGCTCAACAACTCTTTAAATGACATGTTTTACCTGTTTATGAGATGCCTCACGAACATTAAGAATTTTTCCCCTGAGTGGAAAAACCCCATATCTATCTCTTCCAATAACACCTAAACCAGAGACAGCTAAAGATTTGGCAGAATCTCCCTCAGTTAAAATTAATGTACAATCCAAAGAATGCTTGCCACCTATAACATAATGAAAAAAAAAATCAAAAAAATCAAAGTAAGGGGATTGAAGTAATCTTTAATTCAAACTAAATTCTTAAAACAGAGAATAGCACATTTTCAGAAAAAAAAACATTTAATTAAAAAATACAGATACTTGACATAAATTTATTTTTTAAATAGCATGGCTCTTTAACCATGGTATAACTATGTTCAGTATTAATCCACTTATGCCGAAAAAAACTTATTTCAACAAACATATACAACTTAGCAAGAATATTTACCTGAAGTATGTTTGTAGTCATTAATTAATGATTTTGGATGCATTTATATTATTATAAAAAGTATTCCAAGTGATTGTTAGCTCTTACCAGCATCATTAGCATCATCAAGTTTTGGAATGCCTTTAATTTTACTATGTTTCACTGATGAACATTTTTTGTTCAGCTGTGTCTGTGCCTTGAATTTCACCCAGTTCAGTATACTTTCTACAATGCCACAGTTAGAAGCCTATAAAAATTGAATTCAGTCATGTTTAAAAATACCAGAAAAAGATTTACATTAAAAATAAATGTATCAAAGAACTAAAATCCATTTTTTCTTAGAAGATATTGCAGTAATATGTCAGAATTTATTCTTTACGCAGCTTGATATTTCCTTATTTTTATTCTTATAATTAACAAAAAGCAATAGCCATAGCACTTATATACCACTCCACAGTACTTTACAGCATTCTCTGAGTGATTTAGAAATGTCAACATATTGCCCCCAATGATCTGGGTCCTTATTTCACCGACCTCTGAAGGATGGAAGGTTCATCAACCTTGAGTCTGTCAGGATCAAACTTCTGATTGTGGGCAGAGTTAACCTGCAATACTACATTTTAACCATTATGCCACAAGGCTCTTTCACATAGCACTTGAAGAGCCACAATGTTTATGAACTGAACTGCGTGTTATATTCCCAAAACTAGAAAACATTTTACAAGACAGTTAACAAGCATCAGTACTTATTAATTAAAAAGGAAATGCATTTCAAATATTAGAGCATTATTCTTTTTATTACTTTTCATTTAGTCATATTAAGAATAGTTTCTGAAATGTAAACCACATCAGGGATTTTACTTTCTTTAAAGAAGTTGGTCAATGATTCTTCAAATGACTATGTTATGAAATAAATATGCAATACTTACTGCTTTGAAAAACTTTTCTGATAATTGACATTTGGACCCAAAACCTTTAGGCTGGAGTGTCATGTTCTCTTTCGTTTGAGAATCGAAAGAAGGGTTTTCAATAAGACAATTAATAAAAACCCATATATGGTTCTTTACCTGTTCAAATATATATATACACATATATATAAAAATATACACAAACAAGTGAAAATCAGAAAACAAAGATACAGAAATAATGAAACAATCTTTTTTGTGAGATTTTAAAATATGAGCATCAACTTACCTGGAATGGTTTTACTGAAACACCAGCTTTGTTTTTTTTTTTTACCACCTCTATCAATTTTCCAACAATTTGATCTACCACATAATCAACATGCCTACCTCCCTTAAGATAAAAAAATAAAAGAAGTTAGCAACAATAACAAAAAAAATGTGTTTAGAACTTTGTATTCTAATAATGAGAACATTTTCACAGAAGAAACAAAGAGATATTAAATAATCAAAAGAATGCCACATATCCTGAACACATCAGGGATGTTACTATTCTCATATTGAAGTATTTTAACCATAAAATGTATATGCAGTACAAACATATGTGAATATATTTTCATATTTAAAAGTCCATAAACTGTACAGTAGAGCTTTACAACTACATTGAGGTAACAAATGTTGGGAATATTTACTGTGCTATAGTACAATATGGTTAAAAATCCAGTTTTTATGGCCATATTTTATGAAGTGATTTGTTGTTACATTCTTCCCAAGATCAACTAGCTGATTTCATGCCTAAAGTGACTTAAAATTCATAGTCCCAACCACCATACCAAGCTGTTTCTCAAGGATTGCAATAATGCCAAAATAATCTATTTTTGCAATCTTAACTGCCTATCACTAATGAGATTAAAAGATGAAAAGTGAGTAACAATTATACTGAAAATAAAATATCTGATGTGCTGACCAGAATCTTTGAATTGGATGACTCATAATACTAAGAAACCAATTTTTTAAGACAAACTAAGCAGCCTAAATGCAGAGTTTTAGAAAGAGTTAAATGATTTGCTATATACTAACATACAGGTAGTCCTCAAGTTAAGAGTGTAATGGAGCCTGCCCATTCCACTCGTAACTCGAAAACTCATGGGAGTGAATCTCGTACCTCGAACAAGATCACTCCCTTGCTCAATAAGATGCATGTGACTTGTTAAGTGCATGAGATATATCAGGGTGGGGAAGGCCATGGAGGGCCTAGTGATTGACCAGGCCCCCAAGGCCTCCCCAATCCACTAAGATACCCCTACCTTCCTGCCATGCCGAATTCACCTTAAAAAGATCCATCTCCTCTCTGCTGCGGTTCCTGCTGCTGCCCGGATCTGAGGCCACAAGACACATCGGCGACCCTCTGGATGGTGGAACCAGCTGCCAGAGGCCTTTTCCATGCTACTGCTGTCCGGATCTAAGGGACGGATCTCAGGCTGGGGGATGCTTCCGCAGTCCTTCGGAAAGTGGATCCGGCTGCTGGAGGCCTTTTCCATGATGCTACTGCCTGGATCTGAGGCCAGGGGATGCTTCCACGGCCCTCTAGAGGCCCATTTCTGGGCAGCAGTGGCCTGGAAAAGGCCTCCGACACCCAGATCAGGCCTTCAGAGGGCCATGGAAGCATAAGATCTGGGCAGCAGCAACATGGAAAAGGCCTCCGGAGGACTGCAGAAGTGTCTCCTAGCCTCAGATCTGGGCGACAGCAGCCTGGAAAAGGCCAGCAGCCAGATCTACCATCCGAAGGACCACGGAAGCATCTCCTGGCCTCAGATCCAGGCGACACCGGCCTGGAAAAGGCTTCTGATGCCCGGATCCACCTTCCAGAGAGCCACAGAATGTCCCCTGGCCTCAGATCTGGGTGGCACTGGCCTGGAAAAAGCCTCTGATGCCCGGATCCACCTTCAAAGGGCCACGGAAATGTCCCGTGGCCTCAGATAAAGGCAGCAGAGGCCTGGAAAAGGCCTCCGGTGGCCAGATCCAGCCTTCGCAGGCATGTGGAAGCATCCTCCGGCTTCAGTTCTGTTCTCTGTTGCAGAGAACCGAGGCCTAAAGTACCATGAGATCACGCGAGATCAGTAGTGTGAGATCTCACGACACTGATCTCACGTGTTACTTTAGGCCTCCATTCTCTGCGAATGCACTGAAGGCCTGGAGCAGCCAAAAAAGTGAAGTATCTCGATCTTCACAGGGTGAATATTGAAGGCCTGGTGCCTAGGGAGACACGGGGAGGGAAAGGCAGATAATAACTAGGGTGAATACCACTGTGGTTGCTCATAAAAGTGAATGGCCATGTGGTGTGGCAACATTTGTAATTTCGTGACTTGCTCATAAGCACTAGAGGATGCTCATCATGTAACTTTGAATGAGCATTAAGTGAACGCTTGTAACTCGGGGATTACCTATATTATAGTTCTAAGGCTGTAAGAGATGTTGATATTGACATCAATGTTTTACAAATCATATACAGTAACTATTATATTTGTTTATATGAAACTAATAACCTGTTTGACATTACTTTCACAACTTTTTAAAAATATTTGCATTACTTTTTGAGGCTTATGTATGATCATTACCAAAATTAGCTCAATGATTTTCTGTCATTCGATTTTATGTTGTGTATATAATACAATTTATAAAGTTAAAAATCAAAAGTATGTTAATTCCAAATCAAAGATTGTGCTGTGTATTATTTTAATCACTCTTAAGTAGGTAAAATAACTCACCTTTGTGGTAGCAATACTGTTCACAAAACTAATTTGCTGAAATCCCTTTTCACTTAAAGTAAGACAGACATCCCAGCGTTCATTAGCAAGTTCATGAATAACTTTTAGAGCAAGTCCAGTTTCATCCAACTTATCCTTTACATAAAGATCAACGTAACTACGAAAGCCATTCACCTAGAATTTAACAAGAATAATCATTTTCTACTTTGAACATATAGAATTTCATTATATAAATATTTTTACTAAAGTTCTTACAGGTAGTTTCTTTCCATTAAGCATAACTTTGACTCCTTTGCATGCTCCTGCCAAATCATAAGCTCTTCTTGTCATAAGAGCTATTATATCTTTGTCAAGCTTTTCCATCTTAAACTTAGAAAGATCTGGTTGGAATGTCACACATGTATAGTCATCTCCTTCAAAATGTTTAATCTTAGGATCTGAAGTCTTCAGCATATTATTCATCCAGGTCTTCATTTTAAAAAAAGATAAAAAAACAAACATATGCATTAGTAGAAAATTTCTGACAAAAACACAGCAGTAAAGAAATATTTTTTTCATTCAATCATTCTGAATTAGATTTTTTTTCAGTTCCCATATAAACTAAAACTTGAAGGATGTATTAAATAATATCACATTTTACTTATTTTATATTTCTTTTGAAAAACATAATTCATGTGTTCACAATATGATATATAATCATTAATGCATTGAATATAATGTGATTATTTCCCACACTAGATTATTTTATGATATATTGACTGGATACTGAATAAAGTGGAAAAAATAAATCAGGGTTCTGAACAATAATATTTTTGTAGGTTCTCTATTAAGATTAAAACTACCTCTACGTGCATTTGAATAAATTCTATTGTTCAAAGTTTTAGTCAGAGAAATCCCATGTGAACTTATCTCTGAATATCTTGTCCTACCATCTTTTTAAAAACTGTTTTAACCACATAAGATATGTTAAGAAAGCAAAGGGAAATAATCATACCTGCTTAAAACTATGTTTGTATTCTTTGCAAGCAGTCTCAACTGTAAACTTGGTACTGAATATATTACAAAGTTTTGCACCATAGCCATTGCGACCACCTGAAAAGGTAGGGAACATGAATACCTCTCAAAATGTTTTTGTTTTTACTGTCTCTCCCCCCTTGATACATGCCATGCATATGCAAATGGTATACAGGTAGTCCTCGATTTACAACAGTTCATTTAATGCAGTGGTTCTCAACCTTCCTAATGCCGCGACCCTTTAATACAGTTCCTCATGTTGTGGTGACCCCCAACCATAACATTATTTTCGTTGCTACTTCATAACTGTAATTTTGCTACTGTTATGAATCGTAATGTAAATATCTGATATGCAGGATGTATTTTCATTGTTACGAATTGAACATAATTAAGGCATAGTGATTAATCACAAAAACCATATAGCAATGCTCGCTGGAGAAGCTTACTCTTCGTTGCTCAAAAATGTTGAGAGGGAGGGAAGGGGAAGGAAGGAAGGAAGGAAGATTGAAGAGGAAAGCAAGGAGATGGAGAAGGAAGGAGATTGAAGGGGGAAGGAAGGAGAGAGAGATTGAAGGGGAAGGGATGGAGATCGAGATGGAAGGAAGATTGAAGGGGAAAGGAAGGAGATGGAGAGGAAGGAGATTGAAGGGGGAAGGAAGGAGAAAGAGATTGAAGGGAAAGGGATGGAGAAGGAAGGAAGGAAGGAAGGAAGATTGAAGGAGAAAGGAAGGAGATGGAGAAGGAGATTGAAGGGGAAAGGAAGGAAGGAAGGAAGGAAGGAAGGAAGGAAGGAAGGAAGGAAGGAAGGAAGGAAGGAAGGAAGGAAGGAAGGAGAGAGAGATTGAGAGAGACCCCCATCCTCATCCCGGCACCTCTTGCCTTCTCCCAGCCGCCCCCCCAGGACCTGCCCGCCCCTTCAGCTTCCTGAGCGCCATCACAGTGGGGGGGTCACGGGAGTCCCTTTCCATGCCATGCAGCCCTTCATTGCCACGACCCTTCCCCGACTAGTCGCACGCGAGAAGGGCGCAGCCAGAGTGCCAGCTCCCGCTTGGAAAGCACCGCTTCTTCCCTCCAGGCCTGGCCGGCTGGCCTCCGACGCACATGCGGGCATCCCCACCTTGCCCTCTTCCCCACCTCCTGCCTGCTAGCCCCAGGGCCGCGCCGGGCGCCAGAGGGCCGAGGCGGCCTCTGACGGCGAGGAAGGTGGGCCAGGCGGCGTGGGGAAGCTCCGGCGTGGCGCGTGGCCAGGGGTGGAGCGTGGCCGGGCAACCAGGAGGCGTGGGGACCGGCTCGGCGCCGCAGCTCAGCTCAGCCAGCAGCGGTGGCAGCGGCGGAGCAGCCCAGTGGCAGCGCCAGCAACGGCCCAGACCTGGCTCGGCTCGGCTGCCCACACAGCTGAGCCGGCCCGGGGCGGCATCGGGGACGCACACAATGGCACTGCGGCGGCAGGAGCATGCGCTGTCAGAGGAGAGGGGCGCCCTGGAGGCGGAGGAGCCAGCGGAGGAGGAGGAGGGGGGGCGGTGGCCAGATAGAGTAGCAGTGTCTCGGTTCCTAAAACCATCGGAAATATGTGTTTTCCGATGGTCTTAGGCGACCCCTGTGAAAGCGTTGTTCGACCCCCAAAAGGGTCGCGACCCACAGGTTGAGAACCGCTGATTTAATGACCATTCAAAGTTACAACAGCACTGAAAAAAGTGATATGAGAGTTTTTCATATTTACGACCATTGCAGCATTCCCATGGTCATGTCATCAAAATTCAGATGCTTGGCAACTGACTCATATTTATGACAATTGCAATGTCCTGGGGATCATGTGATCACTTCTTGTCACCTTCTGACAAGCAAAGTCAATGGGGAAGCCAGTTTTACTTAACAACCATGGTACTGACTTAACAACTGTAGTGATTAACAACTGTAGCAAGAAAGGTCATATAATGGAGCAAAATTCTTTAACAACTGTCTTGTTAGCAACAAATTTTGGGCTTAATTGTGATCATAAGTTGAGAGCTATCTCTATTGTGTTCTAAAATACAACTACTATAGCACTTGATTTAGAATTTTGCAGCAGGAATGTGAAGTTAAATCTTCCACTTAGTTCCTCTTACAAAGCTCTTAACTTCCACCAATTAAAACATCAAATGCCATGAAATTGTTATTACTACTTTAAAATTATCATTTAGGTAATGCTGAACAAAGTATATTTACCTGTAACTTTTTTTTCATCATCATCATAATTACTGGATGTTAACAGCTGTCCAAAAATTAAGGCAGGGACATACATCTTTTCCACTTTATGTTCCACAACAGGAATACCTTTTCCATTATTCCAAATACTTATAATATTTGACTCGCTGGAAGTGAAAACAGTAAATATTTTAACCACAGAAAAGTACAATTGCCTTTATCATTTTCAACAATGTAACCCAAATGCTACAGTGCATATTTAACAGTTTACAAATTCACAAGTTACCTAATTATCAGTAAGTCACTGCCAGTATCTTACATTGTGGTAGAGCAATTAAGATAACATACAAGACAAACATAACAAACAATGATATCACTGGTAGAACACCAGGCAGTGCTTATCTTTTCTTCAATGCTGAGAGAAGTGGTGGCTGCATTTTCAATCTTCAAATTAGAATCTTGCCTATATTTTAGACTATACTTTACTTAAAGCAATATTAAAGTTGCAAGCCTTTCCAATTCTCACCACATGTGTTCTACAACTACACACAATCTTCTTCAATGCAGTGAGATTCACAACAGACAGATGAACATGATAACTTCTCCTTGTAGACAGAATATTTGAAAACTGAAAAATTAAAACATCTTTAACATGTACTAATGCTCAAAAAAATATTCAAATATTTTACAGATGCAAATCTCTCTATTGTCTTGGGTATTAGGAAATAATTGTCATACAATTCAGCTTGTTTTGTATCATTATACTACACATTAATGTAGTGTGCAATGATTAAATCCTAATCTTGATCTAAGACATACAACTAATATTTTTTTTGGTGAGCTATCCAACAAATATTCATTCATGTCAGATCAATGGCATAAAGGACAAAAGGACTTTTTAGATTGCCAACTTGAAGCTACAAACATCACAATAATATTTATATAGAACAGCATTGCTTATAAGACTTATGCTAGAAAATATATGAATTTGAATCCAGAAGACTTAAGAGCATGAAATGAAAAAAGTGAAAAATGATATTGGGAACGAACATCTATAAAGTGTAACACATACCCTGCACAAAAAAATAGCATATTTGAACTCTATCCTTTACATTCAGAAATGTCACATGACAACTGTTACAATTTAAACAATCACATGAAAAATCTGTGTATCTTGAACAGATATTTAAATTAAATTTCTTCATTTTTATATATATTCAGTTCATATTATTTTATTTTGAAGTTAAATTCCTGTATCCATTTTAATATTTAATAGAAAGAAGCATTTTAACACTTCTATCCCCCAATTAACTCTAACAATAAGAACTACATTAAAAAAAAAAAAGATATTGACCTTCAGGAATCATAATTCTTTCTTAGACAACCCAAAACATATTTCTTTATTTTAAATACCTCTATACTGCTTATTAAGCTGTGCATATTCAATGGTATAACACTAGACAACCTTATGACTTATTGGATCATCCTTTGAAAGAAAAGTAGTACAGTTTGATGGGACCAAAATGAACATTAAATTTTAAAGTGACCATATTTTTTTAACCCCAATGCTGGAAAAATTCCATGATCATCTAAGAGTATATACCATAAATAGAAAAATAATTACAGTGGCAAATGAACATTAAAAATAAGTCAATGTTTACTTATCTAAACAGAAAAACAGAATGACTGTGGGTGGGCAAAAAAGCAGTGGGAGTGATGTTGCTTGTGGGAAGCTAGCAAGGAGTGTAGGAAATCATGATCATGTTACTGAGAGAAATGTGGGAACTGTAATAACTACAATTTTGCAAATAAAACTGATTTGAATATCATGGAAATTTCAATTCCACAGTAATGGGTACTGGATTTTTTAATACATATTTTAAATTAATGTATTTTAGGAAGCTTGATTCAAAAGTTGCTATAGTATAATACACTGTTTGAGCTAACCAGGGTACAAGCAAGAAAACAATGAGAGTTTTAGTAGTATATTATTTTCATAAATGAACAAACATCTTACTTACGGATCAATTGATATTTTGATACATGTCATATTCTTATCTCTTTGCTTATTGTCAGCTGCATTTACTAAAATAAATAAGCATTTATTAGCAGCAATAACTTCTATTAAACAATTTTAAAAAGTTACTAAGAAGATAAATGCTATACTTTTATAATTGGTAATTACAACAAATCTCAGCAATTGTGCAAGAGAAAATTACAGGCCAGAGAGTTCAATTGGATTTTCTTATAGAATGCTTTAGAATAGTATCATCACTTTATATTTTGTAATAAGTTTCTATTCTTTCTATATAAAAATGTACGCTAAAGGATACCTTGTATGTTGTGTTTATGCCAGTTTTCTAAGATGAAAATGTTAACAATCAAGTTTTGAAGTCATCTTGTGTTCAGATAAAATATTTTAATCTTACAGATTTCCTATACTTCTATCAAATAAGGTATTTCAACATCTATGTTTTCCCTTTATTATATAATCATATAGAAAAAAGTTGAATTTCTAAGCAAGATTCATTAAAAATAAAGAAACCTGCTAAAAAAATATAGTAATTCTCTTGATGAAACTTCAGGAAACATCCTGTGTTCTGCTTCTCACCCCTGGGGTTGCTGCAGGTCTTTTCCCTCTCCCACCAGGTCCCAAAGACCTTTCCCACTCCATCCTTGGTCACATAGGTCTTTTCCTCCTCCTCCTGGGTCCCTGTAAGTTTTTCTCTCCTTACTGGGTCCCCACAGACTTTTTACTTTGTGTTCTTTTAGGCTATTTCCTCCCCCACCAGGTCTTTGCAGGCTTTTCCCTCCCAACATGTCCATGCATTGTGGAAAGGCCTCTGGGGGGCCTAGGTGGGGGATTGGGGAGATAGGCAGAAGCAGTTGCAGTATCTCTGCAGTTGGTTGTAAGAATGAATGATCATTGGGGTTACAATGGCAATAAATTTGGGACTAAATTGTAATTAATTTTTGGGAGATCCACTATGACTTCAAATGGTCATTAAATGTTAAGAGACTGACTGTAAGGAATACCCTTGCAATCTCTTAATTTGCAATACTTAGGAAAATTCATTATGATTGATTTTCAGGATATTGTAATATAAGAATGTAAATTTGACAGTGATTCAGACTGATGTTCCTTGTTCCTCATTCAAATCAACCTGCTGAATATTTTTAAAAGCATATGCTAATATTTGACATGAAATTGTAATGAGGAAATATGAAAATGTAATACAAAGTTATGTTGTATTAGTAGCAGTCTTGATTAAATTAGTAAATTATCATTTATTGGTATAGCTTCCCACTACTCAGGATTTCATAAAAATGTTTTTTTTTAAATCTAGGTCATAGATAAATAACACGAATATGTTATATACATAATATGTATATAAATTAGGATTTTTTTTATTTACAAGACTAAATTACATGCTATAATCTTTTAAACGTAAATGTAAAATAAAAGTACTCACTACTAGATACTTCTATTATTTCATATAAAATTCTTGAACTACATTATAATAGCTAACTTTGGACTATTCCAGTTAACTGTATTAACTACAAATAAGGGACATTGTTCTTTATTTCCTTTCACTATTAACAATATATTAATGTTGTAATATGTTTTGCATAATATTCTTGGGGAATTGAATCCACATACATTGACTTCAGTACAATTTGAAATTTTACAGGTTAGAATTATTCCACTATTGCACAATAAAATTAAACTATATTTAAAGATATTAGAAAGGAATAAATCCAGTTAATTCTGAAGGGAAAGAAAAGAACACATGATACCTTTATGTCTTTTCATCTCTTTAACATGTTAACACATTTACTATTTATAACAATATATCCACAACATGCCAAAATATACCTGTATTCTTCTACCTCAAAATAATTTTCAAGTGCTGTTAATATATCATTGTTATAAACACTTACCAAGAATTTCATCAAATATTTTATATAAACCAGGAACAAACGTGACCTCTCTACAATTCATTCCTGTATCTTCATCGAACACCCACATCAACTGTAAATAAAAAGTTTGTCTTATGAATAAAAGATTTATAGGTGTGTACTATTATTTTAAGATATGCTTAAATTTTTAAAATTTAAAATTATATTTTAGAAATGTATTTAATTAATTGATTTATATTTCCACTCACTTGCCAAATGACTCTGAGCTACTAACAAATGTTAAAAAATAGGAGGGGGGAATCCAAATTACTAATTGTACTATCAAAATACAAGCAAGATTTGGTATATTCAATTATATTAACTTCTCAAATAAAGAGAAAATGAAAATTACCTGAGTTAAAGGTTCTACTGAACCAATGTATGTATCAGGACGGAGAAGAATATGCTCAAGTTGAGTCTTTTTTTGATAAACTCTCTCAACAGACATCTTTTTTGAATCATTTTTATTTGTTTGTTCAGGTTCTTCTTTTTTTGAAGCATTGTTTTGATTATCAAACAGTGTCTGAAATATATAAACAATAATATAAGTCCTAGTTTTGACTTACTCAAAAGCTTTGGAAAATGTGTTACTGGTATGACAATACCTTTAATCTGGGAATTAATCTACTCTGTTGCAATATATATAATTTTAAATTACCTTTTTCAGGCTATGGGCATCTTTGAAATCTGGAGGGGCATATTTTCTGTCTTCTGTCTTATACTATTGAAATGTAGCATGTTGAGTTTTATATGTTAATTAATGTTAAAATCTTTGTTTGGATCTTTTGCTGGTAATTAGATTGAAGAATGAGGAATTTATTTATTTGATTTGCCTATTATGGAATAAGTTTTGTTTCTTAGTTAAGATGAGGTGAACAGATTGTGAAATTGTTTACATATGCCATGATGAGAATGGGAAGTCAATTTCTTAGGGATGAGAGGAAGTTCTTTCTTTTTTCTTGCATTTTTTTCCTTTTCTTTTTTAGTATCTTTTTGTTTTTATATTTTAAACCTTTAATAAAATTATTAAACAAATATGTATTTAAAATTATTAAAATAGTAATTAGATTACAAAAATCCAAACATTACTAAATAATCGAACTGTCAGTCTAGAATGCCATTTAAACCAGTGGGACATTAGCCACCAGAGAGAAATATAGAGCCTAGAGTTAATTGTTCTTTCATGCTAGAATAACTCAGTAATTCAATTGCTATAACTGAAAAAAAACACCAGATTATTGTTTGCCTTTCCAAGCCTGATATAGTTTGTATTAAATGGTTGTCTTTCCTTTTTAAAACAAAATAAGCAGCCATTCAATCTATTAAATCTTTGGAAGGCTTAGCAATTCATTTCTGAATAATTCCTCCTAAAAGTAAAAATAGGGCAAAATATTATTTCTATCCACAATGAGTGACACCTGTATCTCTAACTACACTTAATTGAGATTTTGAAAAGCCTCCTCTTCAAAAATACTGTCCATCTAATATACAATTAGATGTTACTTGAAACATAGGAGCAGCAATTCTAAAAAGCAATTTTTATTTTTTTGCAGAAAACAGTGCTTTAGACAGAATTATTCATAATGTTAATATTGACTATTATATTCAGCTTTCTTGAAGATAGTACTAAATTTCTTATAGAATGGAAATAACACTTAAAACAATTGGCATATTGCTTCCATAAACAACTTGAAACATCAATGGCATTCTTAAAAAAAACTATGCTTTTTCTGAAAGGATACTCATTTAGTTATAAAAGATAAAAGGAAGCTGATATTATTCAAAGCATATTTGGAAGTGGGGAAGTAAACTGGAAAACAAACTTGATAGTTAACCATCTGTTATCCACCATAGATGAATATTTTGTAACTTAACACAGACATGCACTATTTCCATTGCAGACATTCTGTGCGAGGACATGCAACATGCTCTCAAAATTGTAAATTAGCCTAAAAGAACAAACAAACAAAAAAAGCTTGCCTAGCCTGCTTTAAAGCCATCCACAGAATGGGACGTATAGGCTCCAAGATGTTACCTTTCTTACATAAAACTTTCACTCAAGTACTTCTTTGCTCATAAACTCACAACTTCTTCAGATATGTTGGACAATTTCATCTCATTTCTTGAAGTAAAAAATGTGTTAAGATGCAATAAGACATCATTTATTCTTGTAAACGCACTTCTTGAAGTACACAACTTTTAAGTTCCTATTAGTTTTTAGATCATTTAGCTTATTTCAAATATCTTTGAGATTTAAGAAGATATGTTGTTATGTGAATTATATGTGTTATTATGCTCTTTCCTAGCAGATTTTTTTCCTAGCTTTGTACATTCTTTTTTGGCAAATGCACACAATGAGACTCATTGAGCCATCTCTTATGTGTTTTGAAACATGTGCAGAATGCACATAGCTCCTGATAGGAATAATTTAAAACAAATGCATTCTTTCCTTGGCACATCTGTCCTCTGGAATGACCACGTAAATTTGAAAAAAAAACCAGGCTTGGTTTAAGGTATTACCAACAAGTATTTTACATTTCTCTATGCATACTCTGAATTACATTTTTGCCTAACATTATAAATTAATTGTAGTTTTGGACTTAATGTGCCATATGTATTGCTTATATTATTAGAGATTATTTTTCTTGCTCAAATCAAGAAAGCTTGTAGGTAAGCAATACAGATGTCGATTTGATAGTAAAAAGACACTGTAACATTTAATTTTGATGTGAGGCAAAATGGATCAAAATCATGTTTACATTAATATTCACTGTTTCCATATTCTGTATGCAGCTTATCCTAATTAAATTGACAGAAAATTTAATGGATATTGTTGGCATATAAATTAAAATTTCTAGTTTGGGAGTAGGGCACAATATAGTTATATAGTTTCAGGTTTTTGGAATTGGAGGACAGCTTTTGCTTTCTGGAAACTAATGTTTAGATATTAGATATATTGTTAAGAGTGACATAGTTTTCTAATCAATTTCCTCAAATAGATTGCTACTGACAATTTTATGAAGATATAAAAATGGGTGATAGCCTTTCAAAATATGGATCATTAAGTCATATATTAAAGTCAAATAAACACAGGCTAGTAAAATGTTTTGCAAATCTCTTTCAATTTAAACTTTAATTAAAAGTATCAATTTAAGGAATGTCTGCAATTTATTAAAAAAGGATATTTTGGGTCAGAATGTACTTATAGCCAAATACACACAAGAAATTACATTAGTGCATTAAATTATCTAGGGTCAATATATATTTAATCTGCAAATACAAGATAAATGTGTTTTTACAGAAATCAAAACTTTTATTGATTTACAGGAATTATCCAGAAGAAATGCTACAAGATATATTTTAGTCATAACAAAAAGATTATTTTCAAAATATGCAAATCAAACTTGTATATGATCCAAATTTAATTATCATTTACTTGCTTTATTCAAAATTCAAAATTGTGATTCCTATAAAATTCAGGTACTGGGGGGAATACAAATGATAACCTTGTTGCTGAAATATAGTGGAATATAAGGACAAAAATAATTTATTAGTGAAGAAATATGAACGAGGAAGGATTAATTAAAGGTTTTTGCAGCCACCAACTGAATGTTTTCATGATTTTTTTTTTACAATTTCAGGCTATTTATGTTGGCCACTATTATAAAAAGCAATGAAGTTAAATCCATAGCTTAATGGAGCATTTATAAAGAAATGCATATTAAAATGTCTGTTAAATCCATAAATTAATCAGTTTGTGTCATTCCCATCAACTTGTTATTTATATTTACATAAATAATATATATTTCACTACTTTGCATCATTTTACATCATTTGCTTAGATATTATTATACAAGTGAAATAAATTGGCACAAAAGATAGTTTAATGTCAGATACAAGAGACTTTGTCTATTGTTTTGGGATTATTTTAGAGAAAGTTTGGGGGATTATATCCAGTCCTCTAAATTGACAATTTGTATTTTTTAAAAGCTAATATTTGTCATTAAGGCTTGCACATGTCTGTAATAGATTCTTATTTAGTTGCTATGAGCTATGAAGTGTTTGAATTTAAGTATTTATTTGCTTTTCTATTTTTCATTATATGCAAAATCACAATTTTATTTTATAGAAAAATGTAGAAATACTAAGAATCAAAATGTTAATTGCTTTTAAAATCACTTGATTTTAATAAGGTTATCTGCTTATATTAGCCTTCCCCAAACTTAGTATCTTCCAAATAGGAAGTTTCAGCTGCCTGAATTCTTAAATCTTTGTTAAGCCATTGATTATTATGAAGTTCACACCTCTAGAAGGCCCTTAAGACTGAGAAGTCAAAGTTAGCAATGTAGTAGCTAATAAGCTACAGTAAGGGAAAAAATTATTTGATTCCCTGCTGATTTTGTACGCTTTGCCCATTGACAAAAAAATGATGAGTCTATAATTTTATTGGTAGGTTTATTTTAACAATGAGAGACAGAATAACAATAAAAAAAATGCAGAAAAATGAATTTCAAAAAAGTTATAAATTGATTTGCATTTTAATGAGCGAAATAAATATTTGACCCCTTCGCAAAACATGACTTAGTGCTTGGTGGCAAAGCCCAGTCACAGAGGTCAGACGTTTCTTGTAGCTGGCCACCAGGTTTGCATACATCTCAGGAGGCATTTTGTCCCACTCCTCTTTGCAGATCCTCTCCAAGTCATTAAGGTTTCTAAGCTGACATTTGGCAGTTTGAACCTTCAGCTCCCTCCAGATTTTCTATGGGATTAAGGTCTGGAGACTGGCTAGGCTACTCCTGGACCTTAATGTGCTTCTTCTTGAGCCACTCCTTTGTTGCCTTGGCCATGTGTGTTGGGTCATTATCATGCTGCAATACCCATCCATGACCCATTTTCAATGCCGTGGCTGAGGGAAGGAAACCCAAGATTTGTTGGTATATGGCCCCGTCCATTGTCCCTTTGATGCAGTGATGTTGTCCTGTCCCCTTAGCACAAAGCACCCCCAAAGCATAATGTTTCACCTCCATGTTTGATGGTGGGGATGGTGTTCTTGGGGTCATAGGTAGCAGTATTCCTCCTCCCCCAAACACAGTGAGTTAAGTTGATGCCAAAGAGCTCGATTTTAGTCTCATCTGACAACAAAACTTTCACTATTCTCCTCTGGATCATTCAGATGTTCATTGGCAAACTTCAGATGGGCCTGTACATGTGCTTTTTTTAATAGGGGGACTTTGCGGGCGCTGCAGGATTCAGTCCTTCATGGCATAATGTGTTACCAATTGTTTTCTTGGTGACTATGGTCCCAGCTGCCTTGAGATCATTGAGAAGATCCTCCTGTGTAGTTCTGGGCTGATTCCTCACTGTTCTCATGATCATTGAAACTCCATGAGGTGAGATCTTGCATGTAGTCTCAGATCGAGGGAGATTGACAGTTATTTTGTTTCTTCCATTTGCGAATAATCGCACTAACTATTGTCACCTTCTCACCAAGCTGCTTGGTGATAAGTCTTGTAGCCCATTCCAGCCTTATGTAGGTCTACAATCTTGTCCCTGACATCCTTGGACAGCTCTTTGGTCTTGGAGAATTTGGAATCTGATTGATTGCTTCTGTGGTCAGGTGTCTTTTATACAGGTAACAAGCTGAGATTGGCGTATTCCCTTTAAGAGAGTGCTTCTAATCTCAGCTTGTTACCTGTATAAAATACACCTGGGAGCCAGAAATCTTGCTGATAGGGGATTTTATTTCACTCATTAAAATGCAAATCAATTTATAACTTTTTTGAAATGTGTTTTTCTGGATTTTTTTGTTGTTATTCTGTCTCTCACTGTTAAAATAAACCTATCATTAAAATCATTTCTTTGTCAGTGGGCAAACGTAAAAAAATCAACAGGGGATAAAATATTTTTTCTCTCACTGTAGTAACATTTTATGACTGAAAAGGGAGCTAGGACTAATGGCTTCCAAATAATAATAGTAATAATAATAAAATGCCATCCGTCAATTATACACTGCTTGAATCCACACATATACTATGTCAAATTATGAATCTTAGATTCTTGGGAAGAACTTAATACATATGAAGGCCAACACCAGCTAAAGAGCTGGCAATTGTGATTTCACATTATTATCTATATAATATAAAGAAAGCTAATTTTAAATCATGACTGTCTTGGCCTGCTTGTTCAGAAGCCTTTGTAGAAATTATTCTACTTATGAACTTTCAAATGATGAACTTTTGCCAATACCAACAAATCTATCTACAATTCCAATTTAAAAGCTACCAGAGAAGATGTGCCATAAAATAATCCTTTCCCATCTTCTCTGAACTTCGCTCACATGCTGTCTGATGTGCATACTGTTCACTGTTTAGAGGTGTGTGCTGTAGTAACTGAATGCCTGAAACTAAGCGCAAGAGTGATTTTTATGTTTATTGGACTTATGAACAAAATGGATTTACAGTCTCCTGTTTGTAGGGGAATGTCCATATCTATATTTGTTTGAATATAACAGATTATAATTATTTGTGGATTCATTGCTTATTTCACAAATGAAATGATATATGTGTGCATATTTCATGCATAGTTGTTTAATAATAAAACACTTCATTGATGAAATTTGATTGGCTGCAACATTATCCACTTTCCAAAAATAGCTGGAGACCTTTTCTAGGGTGTTTAATGTTGGCAGTAAGTAATTTTGAGGTTTGTAGGTAATATATTACTTATGATGACGTCATTATTATTTTGTAAGCTGCTGAGTCTACAATTCCAGCAAGATATAAATTTGATTAAATAAATAAACCTGGCCAGAGAGTCTATTCTAAATGTTTTGTTTAGACAGTTTTTAGAACATACAGGAAAAGCTCATATTTAAAACTGTACCATCCCAAGCAATATACAGGTAGTTTTTACTTAATAATGGTAATTGGATGGTCAAATCTATTGCTAGGCAACACAGTTGTAAAGTGAAATGTTTTAAATGGCAGTTGCAGCACAGCAGTCTCACTAGCAACTGTTAAGACAAATCCTGTGAAGTCATGTGATCACCATTTGTGACCTCTTGTCAGATTTTCCAATGAGTTTGCTTGTTGGAAGATGGCACTGAAGTTTGCAAGTTGTAAAAGGTTAAAAGCAATAATCACATGACTGTGGGGCACTGCAACAATATAACTGTAAGGTGACTACCAAGTATGAACTGCGATCACATGATCTCAGGGACACTGTGATGGCTACAAAGAGTGATCATAAGTCCTGCTCCTTCAGCAATGTCACAACTTTCAATGGTTTCTGAATGTGGTTGTTCAACAAGGATTACTATGGATGTCTAAACTTTTTGCTTGTCTGGGCTGCATTGAGTAAAGAGGAATTGCCTTGGACCACATCTAAAATATATAACAATGTATATAAATCAGATAATGACATTAAAATTTTATGATCTTGTGAGGCTGCATTACTAGCTGTCCAGCGCTGCATGCGGCCTGTGTCCCAGGTTGAACATGCCTGATTTAAAACCCCACTTTTAAATATCTCTTAAAGAAGACAATTAAGAAAACTGTATCGAAAGAAATACTTCTGAATCATTGTTACTCTGAAGAGTAAACTGGTAACATTCACTTGCAACTTAATCTACAACATGTCTGTCATCTGTTATTTTAATGAACAGTTGGCTTGCTTATGAGAAGATAGTCTTTACTGCCATAAGATACAACAGGTTGAGGAAATTCCCAAGTTATAGGCCCACTTATACAATCCAT
The DNA here is from genome assembly GCF_001527695.2 of Protobothrops mucrosquamatus. Lineage (NCBI taxonomy): Eukaryota > Metazoa > Chordata > Lepidosauria > Squamata > Viperidae > Protobothrops > Protobothrops mucrosquamatus. The sequence goes on from NW_015386429.1 coordinate 1,129,296, forward strand.
TTTATTGCCTCTTCTGGACTTTGCAAATGTAAATCACTTTTGTATGAAAAGCAAAAGAATATTTCACTTTTTCTATCAGCCCAATGCTGACACAATCTTAATTTATAAGACTGTAGTCCCAATATCCTTTACTTTTAAGATGCAGCTGCTTCTGTAAAAACACTTTCTTCAACACAAAAAGGACGTGTGACTTTATTAGTTTTATAAAGAAACAGCAACATTAACACGAAAAGTAGATTTTAAAGATTTTTTTTCCAGCACCACTTCAAGTTCTAACATTCTATTTGTTCATGCATCTGTAGAATAGCAGCAAGCCCTTTTGATAAAGGCATGAGCTACTTTGCTACTGTTGTGCTATGTTGCCTTTTTTTATGGTCAGTTACAATAAGGAAGTGACCCTGTTTGAACTTTCTGTGGAACAAGAGAAATAGAAGTTAGTAAATAGGCTAAGGAAACTACAGTATTCATTCTATTGTCTCTCTCCCAGCCCCACAATCTTTTAAGAAAAAATGATTACTTTTAATTAGCCTAAAAGAACATCTCTAATCCTAAACATCCACAGTCTAATTTTCTTTTATATTGCACTTTAAATACTCTTCCCCAACTAACCCTATTCTATTCAACTCTATGATCCAAGATTGAAAAGGCTATCATTTCATGATTTACTTATTTTGTGACAGGAGACAAAACACATGTTGGTATAGAACAACAAAAACTGGACTGGCTTTCATATAAGTGAAATTATTGTTCAGAAAGCTTCCTCCTTGGTCTAAATCTAAACACATCTAAGAGCTTTACAAGAGACAAATAGCTCTTCTCAAACGAAAAATTCAGCGAAAGAGACATAATTTAACAACAGGAACACGAATAGCAAGGCCCTCCTGCTAAATAAGTGGGTGAATCCTTGCTGAAGTAGTAAATCCTGCAGGCCCAGACCAAACATGTCAGCTTCCCCATGCCATCAGATCCACGATTCCCGTTGCCTTCATCCCTTTCGCGGGCCGGGAATAACCGTCCCCCGCCCCAATTCCTCGTATTGCCTTCCCGCATCTCCATCCAAATAGGCATCTTTGCGCCTCCATTATTCCCTTAGGACCTTCCACCTCTCGTTTCGGTCTGGGCCTGTTAGGAAAGCATCAACAGCGGGAAAGGGAGAAACTGAGAGAAAATGCCAGGCAACTTACCACCCAGGTTAGACCCCCGCTGCCGCCGGTTCCTCCACTACCATCGCCGCCGCCGCCGCCGCCACCGCCACCGCCGCCGCCACCTCCTGATTTTGCCATTATTTTACAGTCGTTTCAGTATAAATAGTTATAAATATAAAGACCTAAAAAGGGGGCGGTGGAAGGGAGGGGAAAAAAGCTACCCCGGACCCGACCTGGGCTACAGCTACACTCACACCCTCGTTTCCTGCACCGCAGTTTCGGGGGGCGGGAGGAGGTGTTCCCGATCCACAGAGATTCTTCCCACCCAGTTCGCGCGCGGGCGCGCGCCTACACACACACACACACACACACACACACACAGGAAGGGGGAGGGGGAGAGGAAACTCAAGGTGTTGATCCCTCGTGCGAATGTGCGCCCACTTCTTTTCCCCACAGCCCCTAGCTTAGCTTTGAGGCACGCGCGCACCTAAGCGACGTGAGCTACCACAGCACACACAAACACACACGTTTTACCGTGCACGCACCCCCATACAATTCCCCTCAGGCGCTTTATAGCGCGCTCGCATCTGATTCTTCCTCTATTTCTCTACCTTGCGCTTCAGGTCACAAGTATTTATTTCATATTTGAGACAGAGCTTTTTCTTTTAAATACCGGTAAGTAAAAACCGTTTTGGCGCTTGAAAAAGAACGACTAAAAATCAGCCTGCGAGGGCCCAGAAAACGCCGCAGATGGGGGAGGGGAAGTCTTCTGTTCCGACGACGCTCCTGACACCAACGTTGGGCGGCGGCGTAGCAGATAGACCAGCTTGGGGCCTTAGCCGCGGAGGTGTGGGCCACCTCTTTTCTTCGAAGTGGGATCAAACTGCCAAGAGCCCGAATTAAAAAGCGGCCTGGCAAATATCCGACAAATTCTCCGCCCGCGGAAAGGCCCTATTTTCAGACAATAACTGCACTGCCCCCATCCGGCATAGCCACCGCAACCTCCCAGCGCTCCATTTCTCCTCTCCTCTCTCCACCCCGCCAAGCCGCTATCAGCCAATTATAATCGGATGACAGCGGCGCAGATCACATCTTCCACCAATCCCAAGAAAGCCATTCTGAGTGCGGTTCTACATCGCCTCGGTTGGCAACGCGTCCAGAAGTCTTTTTCGGAACAAGGATTTCGGGCAATCGAGGCTACGTTGCTGAGTTAAAAGAGAAACAGAAAGAGAAAAATTCTTCAGTTGCGAAGTTCCTGGTTCAGGCCAGGTTCGTTATTTCGGACGCAGACGGTTAGCAGCAGGGCTTTTTTTTGTCATAGAACGCCCAGAACGGAGTTCTGGCACCTTTTTTGGATGGAACCTTGTAGGGTAGGCAAGGTGGGTTGTATGACGTGTGTGAGTTCCGGCACCTTTTTTTTTTTTTTTAAAGAAAAAAAGCACTGGTTAGCAGTGCCTAAATTAAAATCGCTTTGTTGCTCCTGATTTGGGATACTTTTAAGTGGTGTTAGACTGTTTGAAAAAAATATTGCTTTATAGAAATAAAATCTTACTGATACTTTTTGATAAACATGTTTAAAGCCTGATTTAAACACACTGAGTAATCTGCCTTAAAAATTTGTATTGTATCTCTTAACTGCAATTTAGTAACCTTGAGAGACTAACAACTATTGTTAAATACGCTAAAATATTAATAAACAAGCGAACTCAAGAAAATAGCTGATTTCTCCCAATTTTAAACTATCGGACCAGAATACTTACATGCTTAATTACTGTCACTTTTATTGCTAGTTTTGTCCAAATAGATTTTCTAATATAAAAGGATTAGGTATTTTTTGGTTATTCAAATTTCAGAATAATTTTCTGTTCATAGTAATTTAAGTAATTTAAGTAAAAACATCATTATCCACATTATTTATTTAGGGTATGGTATATCATACATGGTCTAGCAATATAAATTAACATTTCAACTAGATTAGTAGAACCCAATAAAATATAAATGTTAAAAAGAACAGAATGCTGAAGAGAATGATACCTCTTTAGAGATCAGCAGCTATTATGAGAGCCAGTTTGGTGTAATGATGAAGACAGGCTAGAAGACTGAGTTCTAGTTCTATTCCTGTCCTACACACAAAGCCAGTTGATTGATTGTGTCTCTCTAGCCCATGGGTGTCAAACTCAATTTCATTGAGGGCCGCATCAGCATTGCGTTTACCCTGGAGGGGGGTGGGTGGGTGTGGCCAGGGTGGGTGCAGCCTACTGGGTGGGTGTGGACAGAGTGGGTGTGGTCTACTGGGTGGGCATGGCCAGCTCTACATCATTCGCTCAAGGGTGCCTGTGGGGGCCTGGGCAGGAGTGGGACAGATATGAGGGTCTCTGGCAGAAGGGGGTGGGACCAGGACAAGTGCCAAGGCATGGTCCCCTGGAGGAGCCTCACTGTTCCTCTCAGACCATGTTGGGGGTGGTTGGATGGTGGTGTGGGCTGCCCGGAGCCCTGGGCAACAGAGGTCAAACGCCCAGCCTGGCCCTCGAGCACCTGTGACACCAAGCCCAGCCCCATTTCCCCAAGGGGATGCCCAGCTGCACTTACCTCATCCTCAAGACTGCTGCTGCTGTGCTTGTTCTCCTTAGCCAGGTTGCTCATGATGGGTACGAGGGCAAAGTCAGAGGGAGCCCATTCCCTCTCCATGGGAGGAGACCCGGCTTTGTATCCAAAGCTTCCTTAGCAATAGGATGGGAGACCCCAGGACAGGACAGGAGGAGGGGGCAAGGGGATGGTGAAAGGGCAGCAGAGCAGGACTAAGGCAGGACTTCCTCAGACCCTCCCTCTCCTTCTTTCCTTTTTTCCTTCCTAAGTACAAAGTGGCGCTGGCAAACCACTTATGAAATCTTGCCAAAAAACCTGCAGGATTAGGGTAGGTGTCGAGAGTCAATACTGACTTGAAGATGTGTACATAAAAAATGATGATTGCCATATAAAATGGGTCCTAAAAAGAAGACAAGGCTACAATGAGAGCTAAAGCGTTCTCCAGGGGCGAAAAGGAGTGAGGCCTCTTTAAGGAAAAGGTGGAAGAGACAAGATCAGAAAAAGGAAAGGAGGCGAGGTTGTCCTGCAGAATACAAGCTAATTTGAGGGCTAATCCACATGGAGCTCCGTTTCCATCTGCCCTGTTTGCCATAGTTCGCTCCCTAGAGACTAAAATGGAAGATCTGTAACTTGAGCTGGCCACGAACAAGGAATGTATATCGGAGGTGGTGACTCTTTGAGAGCTGTATGCAACGAAATTTCATGTTGATGTATGCCAATTGGTGTACTTTCAAAGTGACAATAAAATAATAATAATAATAATAATAATTATTATTATTATTATTATTATTATTATTATTATTATTAAATCAATTTGGTGGTTTAAGACAATGAGCTGGAAGTGGGTGATCCTGAGTTCTAGTCCTGATAACCTAAAAAAAAAATCAAGCTATAATTTATGTGGATCAATTCTCTTCAGTTCTATCAGCATTGTCAATGGGAAAAGATTGTGTCTGCTTCTAGGCATAATAAATCTAAACTGTTTGGGAACAGTATCCTCTTCTGTAAGTAGCTAACAGAAAACATTTCACAGTCTAACACAGATAGACAGGTAGAAAACTTGTCTATTGAGTTCACAGCTATCACTACCTATATTTATATCTATGCTCTAGACTAGAGTTTAAATTCTAGGCCTTTTCTCCTGCTTTTCCAAGCCAACTGATGCTTTGCCATTGTCCACAAAGTGACCAGAGGCAATTGCAAGTGAGGTACATTTACATGACTCTTATATCTACTTGTATATCATAGCTTTCCACCTTACCAGCTATAGACTTTCTGAGTATTGCCCCCAATATGTCCACTATATGTGTAAGGTACCAAGTTGTCCATCCCTAGATTAGATTTCACTATGTCTGTTGTAGGTCAGCACATACAGATAGTCCTTGATTTACAACCATTTGTTTAGTGACCATTCAAACCTACAATGGCACTGAAAAAAGTGACTTATGACAAGTTTTCACACTTTCAACTGTTGCAACATTCCCAAGATCACATGTTGAAACTTTGGGCACTTGGTAACTGGCATATATTTATGACTGTGGCACTGTACTGAGTCATGTGATCATCATTTGTAAACTTCCCTGCTGGCTTTCAACAAGCAAAGTCAATGAGGAAAAACAAGATTCGCTTAACAAATGCATGATTCACTTGACAACTGCAATGATTCTTTTAACAAAGAAAAAAGTAAACTCATGCAAAACTCATTTAACAACTGCCTTGATTAGCATCAGAAATGTTGGGTTCAATTGGAGTCATAAGTCTAGGACTACCTGTAATTAATTTCAATCTAAATCATTTCACTTAACTCATATAGAAAGAAAAAATAATAAGAGATATATCTCAACTAAAGCTTTTTCAAACAGATGCAATTTTAAAATCTTTTGCTGGAAAATCTGATTGTAAGGACCCACCCCACTTTGCATCTTAAGAAGACAGAACTCTTAGAATATGTCTTCCAACAGGCATCTTTATTAAGAGAAAATGGTTGCAGGCGTTCTAGACAGGACCTGGGGCCCAAGCCCTACGGTTCAAGGTTTTAAGTGGTCCCCAACAGCCCCACCCCACTCCACCATCCTTCCAGAGACAATCCCAGGTGTTACATTTCCACCCCCTTTTTCCTCACTGCCGGTGGAAGGGAGACTTCAGAGGGGAGTAGAGGAAAGCTGATAGCCCCATTGTTATGATTAGTCCTTTTGGTGGTATCTACATTCAGTCCCTTTGAAGTTGTACCGAAGGAAGTAAAACCCCTTTGTTCACCCCCCTTCCCCTTCATCATATGACAGAATCCAGAGAGGGCAGAAATGGGGTTTTCCATAGTCGATAACTAGAGATGAAATATAATTGGATTCTGACAAGGACGGGGGAATTTTTATTCTCTCTAGGTGGACTTTCTTTTGTTTTGTCCATATTTTTAATCAGTCCGAACAATCCTATGAGACACACTTTGAAGAAATTATCGAAGCCCCGAGACTGTTGACGTTTATGGACCCACTCGTTTTGTGAGGCAGGGAGATGTTTCCAAGCAACTAGATACTGAGTCGCTCCATGATATCGCCTAGAATCTAGGATTTCCTTTATTTCGAAGTGTTGTTCGCCTTCCACCATGATTGGAGGTGGTGGTGGGGGGATTTTTGGTCGTAACGGTGACTGATGCTCTCTTTTCAGCAAGCTGCAATGAAAAATTGGGTGTATTTGCCTGAGATTTTTGGGTAATTCTAATTCTACTGTTACTGGGTTTATGATTCTTTTAATTGGAAAAGGCCCTATATATTTTGGTCCAAGTTTTTTACAGGGTTGTAGGGACTTTAGGAATTTTGTAGATAAGTACACCATTTCTCCTATAATGAATGGTGTAGGCTCAACCCTTTTTTTATTGGCTTGTGCTTTGTATGCCTGCCTAGCTTCATCTAGTGCTTTTCTAACTATTGGCCAGGTGTTTTGTAATTGTTCCATCCATTCTTTCAGTGATGGGATCGCCAGTTCGTTTCGGGTTAATTTTGGCATGGGGTTGAAACTTTCATCGGTGGCTATTTGAAAAGGAGTGTAACCTGTGCTGGAGTGGACTGCATTATTGTAGGCAACTTCTGCGAAAGGGAGTAGGTCCGTCCAATCGGACTGTTGAAAATTAATAAAGCATCTTAAATATTGCTCAAGTACTGAGTGACAGCGTTCTGTTTGTCCATTCCCTTGTGGATGATGGCTAGATGTCAGTGGTCCCTAAGAGGGATATATATTCCTTCCAAAATGCAGACGTAAATTGCACTCCCCTATCAGAGATGATGCATTGGGGTGCCCCATGCAATCTGTAAATATGCTGGATGATGGCTAGATGTCAGTGGTCCCTAAGAGGGATAAAAATTCCTTCCAAAATGCAGACATAAATTGCACTCCCCTATCAGAGATGATGCATTGGGGTGCCCCATGCAATCTGTAAATATGTTGGACGAAAAGTTTTGCTAAGGCTTTTGCGGTGGGAATCTTTTGGCAAGGGATAAAGTATTCCTGTTTGGAAAACAAGTCCGTGACCGTCCAGACAACAGTATTCCCATTGCTTTCTGGTAATTCCACTATAAAATCCATGGCTATTTCCCTCCAGGGGGCTGAGGGATTTGCCACTGTTTGTAACAGTCCGGGCGATTTCCCTTGCAACCTCTTTGCAGTTGCACACTTTGGGCAGCTGGCCACGTAACTTTCTATGTCCTTTTTTATGGATGGCCACCAAAATTGCCATTTAATTAAGTGTAATGTTTTTACAAATCCAAAATGCCCTGCTGATTTTGTGTCGTGGCAAAGCTGAATGAATGTGACTCTTTGGGTTGTTGGTATATATAACTTTCCCCCCACCCAAGGCAGCCCGTCTCTCATTGTGCACACATTTTTGTTTTTCTGGAACCATTCATCTGTTTCCAAACCTTTCCGGAATTCAATTCCGGTTTGGCTGCCCAGCTGTGGTTTTAATTTAGCTTGGGCTCTGGTGGTTACTGGTGCTGCCAGTTGTGATTCTACCATCATCGGTTTAGAGTCGGTGGCTCATGTGCTGTTATATTGGGACATGCGAGATAGTGCATCTGCCAGGAAGTTCTTTTCCTCCGGCAAATGCTTGAGCATAAATTGGAACTGGTGAAAATGCTGGGACCAGCGGGCTTGCTTGGGGTTGAGCTCCCTGGGTGTTTTCAGGGATTCCAAATTTTTGTGGTCAGTCCACACCTGGAAAGGGATTTTGTTGCCTTCAAGGAACTGGCACCACGTGAGTAATGACCAACGTATCCCGTATGCCTCTTTCTCCCACACGGGCCAGCGCTGTTCCATTTCCGTGAGTTTCTTGGATGTATACGCACAGGGTTGCAATACCCCTTCATCGTTTTTTTGTAATAGTACAGCCCCCACTGCCACATCACTTGCATCCGCCTGTATTACGAAGGGCTTATCCATGGGTGCCTCAGTGCTGGTTTGGCAGAAAAAAGTCTCTTTAATCTCTTAAACGCTGCTTGGCACTCCATTGTCCATGTTAGTGGCTGGCTAGGTTTTACTGAGGATGTAAAAGTAAGTTTGTTTTTAGTAAGTTTGTGAGGGGCAGGGCTATCTGGGCAAATGAGGGGATGAATTGGCGGTAAAAGTTTGCGAAGCCCAGGAAACTTTGTAGTTGCTTTCTTGTGCGGGGTGGTACCCATTCTAATACTGCTCTGACCTTCTCTGGGTCCATTTCTTTCTTTTTTTTATTAATTTTTTTTATAAAATTTTACAATATAAATCCCCCCTTCCCCTTCC
>NW_015386429.1:1139398-1231902 GCF_001527695.2 Protobothrops mucrosquamatus
TCCTTTTATTATAGAAGACTCCCGGATTTTAATTAACAGAATCTCCATTGTTAACACAAATAACAATGGAGATAATGGACATCCTTGTCTAGTTCCTTTTTCAATTTTGAATGCTTCTGTTACCCCCCCCCCCATTAACTATAATCTGTGCTGATTGCTGCTGATAAATAGCCTTAAGGGCGGACAAAAATTCCCCCCCGAAAATTCATTCTTTCTATAACTTGAAACAAAAAACCCCAGTCTAATTGATCAAATGCTTTTTCCACATCTAAAAAGATAAAAGCAGCAGAAGTTTGATTATTCTTATCCAAATATTCAATTAAATTAATAATTTGTCTTACATTATATTTCATATATCTTCCAGTTATAAATCCTGATTTATCACTATGAATCAATTGATTCAATACTTGCATTAATCTATTTGCCATTACTTTTGAAAAAATCTTATAATCTGTATTCAATAAAGATATAGGTCTATAATTCTTAGGTTGAGTCAAATCCTGACCCTCCTTAGGTATTAAGGATATAAAGGCAGTTCTCCAGGAAGAAGGTACCGCTTCACCCAACAAAATACTATTAAACAATTCCCTTAATGGTTCTATCATTTCTTCTGATAACATCTTATAATAAATTGCTGTAAATCCATCTATACCTGGTGCCTTACCAAGTTTTAATTGCTTAATTGCCCCCTTTATCTCCTCCAACGTAATTGGACAATTCATCTTTTCCCTTTGATTATCTGACAATCTAGGAAAGTGTGCCTCCTGTAAGTATTTATCTATTTGTTCATCTTGTATTTTTTCAGAAGCATATAACTTAGAATAAAAATCCAAAAAACTCTTTTTAATCAAGTTTTGTTGAAATGTCATTTTACCATTATAATCTATTTTCTCTATAATTCTTGATTTCTGCTTCTTTCGTAATTGATAGGCCAACCACCTTCCTGGTTTATTTGCATTAGAAAATGGGTCCATTTCAATGCCCTGTGGGGATATGCGATAACCTAGGTAGTCTATCCTTTCCTGGTGGAATTCGCATTTCGAGAGTTTGGCATATAGGTGGGCGGCTCGCAGTTTCTTTAAAACCGCTCTGACTAGGTTGACATGTTTCTCTTTTGATTCGGTGAAGATAAGAATGTCGTCTAAGTAAACCAGGACCCCCTTAAATAAGTGCTCCCTTAGAACGTCATTGATTAATCCCAAGCGTGTTGGCTCCCCCTTGAATCTCACGTCCAGCGGCGGGAGTCTTTGAATGGATCGGTACCTTCATTGTCGGTGGTAGTGTCTTCCATCCAGATCGCCGTCGGCGGGGAGTGGGGACTACTGGATCAGCAGATGTCCCCGGGGCTGCAGGTTCCACTTCCCCCTTTGTGGCTCCAGGAGCTGGGGTGGCCGTAGGGCTCAGAATTCTCCTCTCCTAGGGAGCTGAGAGTTCTCTTCATCAGGTCCATAGCTTTCTCTAGGATCCAGCCCGAGTACGGTGCCCAGCTCCCTTCCTCTTCACTTGCGTGCAGGGATTTCTCCATCTCCTGCTTCCATTCTGGTTGGTTGCCCGCCTGTCTCAGGGTCACCTTTCTTGATTTCTTTTCCCACTCGCCTTTCTTTCCAACGCCCATTGACCACCGAGGTTTGTGGTCCCGTGTCTCCACCACCTCTTCTCCTGAGGAATCTGACCTCTCAGATCCCGACATCTGGCAGGCTTTCAGTCGGGGCAGCGGCTCCCTTCCTGGGGAGTTTTCTCCCTTCCCTGCTCCGTCGTCTGACATGGTAATTTTTGCAAAGTCCCCCGGCAAGGTTCTCCCTTCCAGGTGGACTAATTCTGCAGGTCCTGTCTAATGTAAGGACCCACCCCACTTTGCATCTTAAGAAGACAGAACTCTTGGAATATTTCTTCCAACAGGCATCTTTATTAAGAGAAAATGGTTGCAGGCGTTCTAGACAGGACCTGGGGCCCAAGCCCTACGGTTCAAGGTTTTAAGGGGTTCCCTACAGCCCCACCCCACCCCACCATCCTTCCAGCGACAATCCCAGGCGTTACATTTCCACCCCCTTTTTCCTCACTGCCGGTGGAAGGGAGACTTCAGAGGGGAATAGGTGAAAGCTGATAGCCCCATTGTTATGATTAGTCCTTTTGGTGGTATCCACATTCAGTCCCTTTGAAGTTGTACGGAAGGAAGTGAGGGCCATAAAACCCCTTTGTTCACCCCCCTTCCCCTTCATCGTATGACAGAATCCAGAGAGGGCAGAAATGGGGTTTTCCATAGTCGATAACTAGAGATGAAATATAATTGGATTCTGACACTGATGCAGAAATATTTACTTATTCATAATCACAACAATAAAGATTTGTTTTTTAAATTATTATATGAGGAAGGAAGGAGAATAGGACAAACTCCACTAAAAACAGATTTTTTTAGAGGCAGTTGGGATATTATTTAATTGGATATTTTGAAGATTTTCTGTAATAGCCCATGCTCTGTGGAATATCCTCCCCTCAGAGATAGGAATGGCCCAAACCCTGATGTCTTTTTGTAAAGTTTCAAAATTCTGGTTGTGTTCCTGAATTTGGAGTATTAAATATGTTTTCTGGTTTTATTGTTAATTGGCCAAGTATCTCAGCTGCTGAGCATAATATTTTAAAACAATAAAAAATGTCCAAAATGATTTGAATATTTTGTTTTAAAATGTTTTTATTATTTTAATTGTATTTTAATTATAAACCTCCCATAGTCATTGATTGAGATGCACAGCTATAGAAATTGAATAAATAAAAATTTAATGTTTTTTGTTGACACATTATAGAGGGCTGCCATATTATTGTTTTATATTTATTGCTATGTTTGACGTGATTGATATCCTTATTTATTTATTTATTGTAAACCAATAAGCTAGCCACTGTAAAATAAGTAATCTATTTTTACATTGAACATGATTCATCGTACGTATATTCTCATATCCTAATATATAAATATTTATTCAGGAGATTTAGTACCTGCCTGATTCCAAAATGATTCTGGATGGCCTACATCAGACATGTCAAACTCGTGACGTCGTGAGACACATTGGGACTGTTTTGCCATTGCTGGCAATGGGGTGGGCGAGGCTTCTGGATGACCCGTCTGGCCTGTGGGCCGGCAGTTTGACATCCCTGGCCTACATAAAAAATAAGAACAGAAAAATAATAAAAAAAGACAGCTCAATGCATCTTAGCAATGCATCTTCTCTAACAACAAAAACAAAATCACCAATAGGATGCCACAAACTTCTGACTGGGAGAGACTAATTTTTTAAAGATTATCAGCATGGAAATGTGATAGATCTCTGGGTGGATATCATTATCAGATAGCAGATACCGTGACAAAGAAGGCACATCTCCTGGGTCTTGCTAGATCAGTGGTTCTCAACCTTTTTAATGCCGCGACCGCAACTGGTCGTAAGTCGAGGACTAAACCGGTCATAAGTCGAGGACTAAACCGGTCGTAAGTCGAGGACTACCCAACCGGTCGCAAGTCGAGGACTTTCCCTGCCCGGGAGCGCCGCGCATGCGTGGTTCCGCCCCCTGCACCGGCCGAGGCGTAGCTGGCAAGCGGCAGAGACGGAGCAGGCCGACCACCAGCTGGCCCAGCCCAAGGGAGGTAAGGCACCCGCCGGAAAAGGGGAAAAAATGGCGGACAAAAAAAATGGCGGACAGCCTTGCTTGGCGACCCCCATGAAATCGTCGATCGACCCCAAATGGGGTTCCGACCCACAGGTTGAGAACCACTGTGCTAGATGGCATTGTTTAATTGAAAGGATCCAACATGCAACTCTGCCCAATCTTACTGGATAGGAAAGAAGTATGGATGATAGGGGTTCCCTCAAATAACCTGGCCCTACAAATAGATAAAGAAGTTGTCTTATTTAACACTAGAAGATGGGAAATTCAGAATATAAATTTGTATATTCAGCTCAAATATCTAAAAGTCATTTAAATGAGACTTTGGGTTAGGCTGCATTTCCTTTGGGGCTCACTGAAGCCTTCATTGCCATAGAATAGATTCTGAGTGAGGCAAATCCTTTGGGGAACTTTCTTGATCCATGATACCTTGCTGAATAGGTGCATTTCTTCTCTAAAGAGACAAATCAATAAAGATACCGAAGACTGTGGTTTTAATCAGAGAAGTCCTTTATATTATATCTGTTTCAGGCTTGTCTTGTAACTATTCTATATTTTTTAAGGTTCAGTATTTGATGTATTTTTATGATTTTCTTAGATCTTAACAAATGAACTGAATATTATACTCAAGAGTTTAACCGCCATCTAATATGGATGTTTTAATTTGAATTCCCAAACAGAACTGTTTATTTGACCCTTGGCCTGAATGATCCCCTCCATGTTTTGATTCTATGATTTTGTTTCAGTAGGACTTAATTCAAAATCAATATCTGCACTATAAATCAGCAGTTACTATCATACATTTGATCCAGACTTAGTTGGAGGCAGCTCACTAAGTAATGATCTATTGTTCTGCAGGCTAAGATAGTCCAACAGTAATATCAAAAGGGAGTGTGATGAGACATGTTCATGAATGTGTGAGAATCCAGTTCTAGCTGTGGCTGAGCATTTTGTGAACTTGCAGATCTGAAAACAATAATACTTGTTTGACAAGGCAACTTAGAATTGAGTGGTTGTATAGCACAAAGCTGCTATAATCCCACAAATGGAACATATATTCTCACAAATTATGAGCATGTCTCATCACATTCCCTTCATGACCCGAGGTGATGGGCAAGTTAATTGCATTTTGAAGCAAGACTTGTCTAGCAACTGGAAGAATTGGAACCGATCTTGCCTTATCTTGCCTTTGATTTAGTGTGCTTTTAATGCTTAATACATGCTAGCAATAGTAGTTCTTATATATTATTTTCTTAGGAGACAATGTTAAATTGTAAAGCAAAATAAACAAAATTGAAAACTTTAACTTGGCTCTATGTTTCCTGGTGTAATTCTGTAAATATTTAGTTTCTGTTTTTTGTCTCTACCAATCAAGTCTATAAACTGTGTTAGTCATTCCAATGAATAAGCAAATGGAATCCTGTGTATTCTTTTAATGCAATTGTAATTTCTTAAAGACTAAATTGTACTATATAAATAGTACTATGAAAAAGTTATGGGACATTTTTTCCCTAAAATTTGTATAAATTTAATGAAGAACTAGCAAAACTGGCTTATGCAAAACTAGCCTAATGATGCCCTAATCGGCTGTGAATACTTTTTGTGCAATATTTGAATCAAAATATTTAATACCTGAAGTTATCTTATTTATCTGCAAATATAAAACTCTTATGTTCGTACAACATCATCACTATATAATGTGCAGTGATGTTACAAATGATGAAGTAATCGGGATGGACAAGCAAAGGCTATGGATCGTTATACTAAAGTTTCACAGTGAAAATTGATGGAGGTCCATTAAAGAGAGAAGATGGCAGAGAAGTAACAGGCAGTAGAGAGAAAGCAGAACTCCTTAATTCATTCTTTGCATCAATGTTCACACAAAAAGAAACTATAGCCCAGCCTACCAAAAACCTAACCGTAAAAGACAGATTAGAAATAAAAATTAAAAAAGTAAGAAAATGGTTAGAGAACACCTATCTGATCTTGACAAATATAAATCACAGGGACTGATGGATTACATCCCAGAATTCTGAAAGAGCTGGCAAATGTTGCCTCAGAATCATTGTACTATATCTTTCAAAAATTCTGGAACACTGGAGAATTACCTGAGATTGGAAAACAGCTGATCTGGTTCTCATTTTCAAAAAAGGAAAGGAAAAAAAAAGAGTCAGGAAACTACAGACCAATTAGCCTAACATCAATACTTGGGAAAATACTGAAAAAGGTAATAAAAAAACTGATCTGCAAACATCTAGAAACTAATAAAATTTGCAATAATGGTGAATATCTGTAGTTCAGGTGTAGAATGAAGGTGAAGGTTCGTTTTCCGAGCTTGGGTTGGTTTCCGAACATTTTGTTATCAAGCTAGGTAACATCTTCAGCGGAGTTTAAGGGATATCAGTGTGAGTGTTCTGTTTATAAGGGCTTCAGGTATGGGTGTGTCAAGGGAAGGTCTTGTGATGGGTCAGATATGAGTCAACAGTGAGAGGCTTGTGATGGGTCTTGTGATGGGGAAGTTACATCAGGTCAGGGTCAATGAGAGGTGAACTGTTGGGAAAGGGAGGGGGGTTGTGTGGGTTGATTGAGGGTCGATGCTGTCTCTGGCCGGCCATGCGGTTGATTTGGATTCTGTAGGGTTCGTAGGCTGGTTGTAGGTCGATGTGTCTGTTGACTGAATTGCTTGCGAAGTGTCAGGCTTCGATAAACTCAAGAGTGTGGCAGGTGGTGGAATGGCTGATGATTTTAGTGTTGCTCTAATCGAACTGGTGTTGTTTGGTGTTGATGATGACAGCCAGAATTCTACAACCTCTAGGAATAGCAATAGCCCACAAACCCACAGCCACATTCTGCCAGGAATTATCCAAAACTAAAGATAAGATACAGAAAGATGAAAGAAACAATGTCATCTACAAAATAAACTGTAACGATTGCAATCAATTCTACGTGGGACAAACATCATGTCAATTAAAAAACAGGATTCATGAACACCAGCTGGCAGTCAAATGCCACGATCCCAAAATCTCTACCAACACCAATTCGATTGGAGCAACACTAAAATCATTGGCCACACTACACCCGCCACACTCATGAGTTTATCGAAGCCTGGCACTCCACAAGCAATTCATCAACAGATACATCAACCTACAACCATCCTATGAATCCTTCTGAATCCAAATCAACCACACAGCCAGCCAGAGACAGCACCAACCTTCAACCAACCCAAACAAGTCTCCCCTCCTCGTCCCACCAGTTCACCTCCCAATGACCCTGACCTGATGTAATCTCTCCATCACAAGACCCATCACAAGTCTCTCACTAATGACTCACACCTGACCTACCACAAGACCCTCACTTGACACACCCACACCTGAAGCCCTTATAAACAGAACACTGACAATGACATCCCCTAAATTCTGCTGAAGATGTTACATAGCCTGGTAATGAAATGGCCGGAAACCAATCCACAAGCTCGAAGAACGAACCTTCACCCTCACAAATAAATTTATAACTAAAAGCTAGTACGGATTTGTTAAAAACAGATCATGTCAAACCAATCGTACTTCATTTTTTGGCAAAGTGACTAAATTAGTAGATCAGCGAAATGCTATGGACATAGTATACTTAGACTTCAACAAGGCATTTGACAAAGAAGGCCACAACCTACCTCTTGGTAAGCTAGAAAAATGGGATAGAAACTATCACCACCAGATGATGTGTAACTGGATGACAAAACGTACTCAATGAGTAGTCCTTAGTGGTACTACATCTACATGGAGGGAAGTAAAAAGGGATACCACAAGGTTCCGTCTTAGGCCCAGTACTCTTCAATATCTTCATAAATGACTTAGATGAGGGACTATAAGGGGAAATAATCAAATTTGCAGATGACCCTAAGCTGGCAGGAATAGCCAACATTCCAGAAGACAAGCTCAGGATCCAAAAAGATCTTGACAAACATGAGCAATGGTCCTAACCAATAAAATGAAATATTTGGTGGTTATAACAGATTGATTCCCTAGTATAAATATAAGATGCTCTTGAATAACTATAACAAAATGAAGAAGAATAGCAACTTTATATAAAAATGTGGATCAATCCAAATTTATACAATATAACAGGCTTATCCAAATTAGATATTTTATCAAAGCTCTACACTTTTAAGTAACATATATTTTTATATTGGAATTGTCCAAATTTTAGGAACATAATATATTTAATATTTTTCTAGATTAGAAGCTAAACCAAATTTGGAATAATTAGGAATAACATAATGTACATCAACATTATCTCTTAACAAAATTTCATTTTTAAAAACTAAAGTTTAAGTAAATTAAAAATTACAAGAAGCAGTAGTAACTATACTATTAGTTTAATATTGGTAATGCAATTAATTGTCTACTATAAAATTACAGATAAACAGAAATGTTAAAATATCATACAAAAGTGGTTTTTAAAAATGACATTCCAGAACCCAGATTTAAGACACTAAAATCTTCATTCCATTCTTAAAAAACTTATTTTACAGATTAAATATTTTAACTTATATTTTAAAATTTGAAAGACTATGCAGGAGAATGCTATACATGATTATTTAGCTTCTTTTTTAATTGTTTTCCTCTGTATAGGTATTCAAAGAATTGCTTTTTGAAGTAATAAAATTTTATATCCTTTCCCATTTTGATATATTTATTTCATTATTTTCAAAGAAAACAAAGTAATGTAGAATTTCATTGCATTTCATATTAGCGGTATATTTTCAGTGATACTGAATATGATGTTTTTGCACTATTCATTTACTTCTGAAAATATTTTGTCTGGAAGTAGTTTCATCAGAGTATTGATATTCAGAAGTCACTCAATTTTATAATAATCTCAAAACAATCTTCAATCTCTTTTAAACTTTGTCTAAACAGCTGTGCATGTTGCCAAGCAATATTGCCATCTCCTCCACTTAGTTCAGCTTCTAAGATAACATTTGTTGTGTTGGAAATATCAGGATAAGAATGAAGCCTTTTATCTATGAAATGGAAACAAAAAAAAATCCTGTTAAAACAATTTTAATAACAATATATATATAAATAACTATATAAATATGTTTATAAGCTCTGCAAACTATTTATTATACAATAATAATAATAATTGCTTAGACCATTTTCAGAATTAGACCATCTGATGTACATTACACATATTTGGAAACTGGCATCTGTATGGTATTACTATTCCAAAAATTATTCCAGAAAATGAGTTTAACTAGTTGCCACAGTCTCTATAGCAGGAAGTAACTTAGAAAATTCAAAACATATATCCTTAAAGAAAAGGATCAAGTTGCACTAATGGACCTTAATACAAAAGATATGAGGAAAAAAAACTCATGAAAACTAGAAAAATGTTACAGAACACCCCTAGCAATTTCTAAGTTTTTGTACAGTTACTTCAAGAGAAAAGATTCGGATGTGGAGAAGAGGGTCAAAGAAAGTTCAGAGAAAGATGTTCTGTTTTACTGACACTACTTGAAAATACCTGATCAAAAATTAATTTATAAGATAAGAGGGACAAGCAGAGATCCTTCGTTACCTACTCAGAACAAACTGAAATAGGTAGGAAAACCATTTTAATGTGTATTTATAAAATGTAACTAGGCTAAATTAAAATGTCTGATTTAAACTATAGCCAATTAAAAGTTGAACTCAATTATTCATAAAAACCCTATACAGGTGGTCTTGACTTACGACTATAATTCAGCACAAAATTTCTGTTGCTAAGTGAGACAGTTATTAAAGGAATTTTGCCCCATTTTACGACCTTTCTTGTCAGAGTTGTTAAGTGAATCACTGCAGTTATTAAATTAGTAACATGGTTGTTAAGTGAATTGGCTTTCCCATTAACTTTATTTGTCAGGTCACAACAAGTGTAAATGTGACACACACACCCAGGACACTGCAAACATCATAAATATGAGTCAGTTGCCATGTTTCTGAATTTTGATCACATGACCAGGGAGATACTGCAATGGTTGTAAGTGTAAAAAACAGTCATAAATCACTTTTTTCAATGCCATTATAACTTTGAATGGTCATTAAATGAACTGGTGTAAGTCAAGGACTATGTAAATGGAGCAGCATGGATTTTGCTCTGCTTAAGACCAGAGAGATGCTGTAGCACCCTACGCCTTTTTCACCCCATCTCACCCACTGGGTCCCCACATGGACTAGGCCTGCTTTCAGCTTTCAGACACACTTTGTTAGTTCCTTCATCAATCACTTACTTACCTTTTACAGTAGCTCTTCTTCTGGAACCTCTGCAGATTGCACTGGGGAAGAACAACAAACTTCCATCCCTAAGCCACCTGGCCCAGAGCAAGCATGCTTTTGGGAGCAGACCAGGGATGGTAGCTAGCAATGCAGCTCAGCAGTGCAGCCTAGTATGGAACATCTCTCTTCTTCTGCAATGCCTTTCTTTCTAGCCCAGGCATGCTAGAAGATGTGGGAAAATCAAAGTTTCTGGGACAAAGCTTTTTCATTTTTGTTTTCCTCCTTTCAGCTTCTAGCCTCTTTTTCTAGTCTGGACACCTGAGATGCTACAAGTTGCAGGAAAGAGATACTGAGACAAAGCTCTTCTACCTTTGTTTTCACCCTCGCAACATCTAGCCCAGTGATGGTGAACCTTTTAGAGACCGAGTGCCCAAACTGCAACCCAAAACCCATTTATGCATCGTCGGGTGCCGAGTGGGTGTGGCCCATTGGGTGGGTGTGGCCCATTGGGTGGGCATGGCTGCGGTGGTAACAGCAGACTGGGTGGGACTAAAAAGTTCAATCAATCAATTCCAACTTTGCAAGATTTTTTTTTCCCCGCGAGAAGTTGAAATTGATTGATTAATTGAACCTTTTTTTTTTGTACAGGGCGGTGGAGGCCTAAAGCGAAAAGGTTTTATAAAACCAAGCTGAAGGCCTAGGACTGGGGCGACGGCGCGCGTGCCCACAGAGAGGGCTCTGAGTGCCGCCTCTGGCACCTGTGCCATAGGTTCGCCACCACTGATCTAGCCTCTTTTTCTATCCCTTTGTTATATTTTCCCAATACTTCTTATTAGCAGACAGACAGCTGTGTGGCAGGCATGCGAGCGAGCTAGAATCATTGGCGAAGGAGAGATGTATGCAGTTGCCTTTGCCAGGTCCACCACTGCCATTCCCAGGACAAAAGACAGCAGCAGAACCTGCAAAGGTAACAATGTCCAGCATTGTCCTCCAATGCTTCTCACACAAAGGTTGTTGTGTGTTGTGTGAATACAAGTGAGAAGCATTAGGGAAGAAAAACAAGCTGCTTTTTTTCTAGTACATATTCCTTCATTCTGGAAGGACCACCCTTTTCAAGCACCCTTAATTCATTAGGGCCACTCTGAAAATGCCAAAGATGGGCAGCTTGTTCTCATTGTTAGTGTGATCTATGGAACTTGCAGATGGAGATCTATGATAAAAGATAAGTGAGCAATGAGTGAAAGATGGGGAGGAGCATGTGGGACCCTGAGGGGGAAAGCAGAGCACAGGTGTTCAGAGGGTGGGGGTCGAATTGGGAAACTTCAGGCAAGGCCTGTACTAGATCTCCCAGAACCCCCATGCTGGTTCTGCTTAACAACCATGCATTCACTTAATGATTATATCTGCAGAGCAGGGATAAAGGTTGTTAAGTGAGGCAGTTCCAACTTTTGACCATAGTGGGCAGGTTCCATAATGACTGAGTCAAGGACTATTATACTGAGCAAAAAAATAGTAACTCTTGAGACAAATATTGTTTTTTGAACAAATGCAAAATTATATACATTTATTTGTAACGTAACTCAGGGATGTCAAGCTCATTTTTATTGAGGACTGCATCAGCATTATGGTTGCCCTCAAAGGGCCAGTTGCTGTCCCCTTCTCTCCCTCAGGCTTGCCCCACCGACATTGCTCCTCCTTATCACCTCTTCCCCCCACTCCTCATCCTTCCACCAAAAGCCCTCCTTTTATATCTTCTCCTCTGCTCCTCCATGGGTTAACTCAATGTCCGGCTGGCCTTTTCATGCAGCGCTCATCAGCTGGAGCTGTGTGTGCTGATTCTGGAGTCCCCACCAAGCCCCAGCAGCCCCACAGCTTCAATTGACTCTTCCCCAAAGACACCTGAGGCTGCTGGAAGCACCGATCCTGGGATCTCAGCAGAGCCCCAGCAACATCACAGCTCCAGCTGACTCTCTGCCCAAAG
This sequence comes from Protobothrops mucrosquamatus, assembly GCF_001527695.2. NCBI lineage: Eukaryota > Metazoa > Chordata > Lepidosauria > Squamata > Viperidae > Protobothrops > Protobothrops mucrosquamatus. The sequence goes on from NW_015386429.1 coordinate 1,151,288, forward strand.
ACTGCTTGTGGCTGCCAACCATACCTGAGTCCACCAAAAGCCACGATCAGCTGGAAATGCATGCGCCGATCCCGGGGCCTCAGCAGAGCCCTAGCAACACTGCAGCTCCAGCTAACTCCCCCCCCCCAAGCCTCTCTGGTGCTTCTGCCACTTCAACTCACACACACAGCTACATATTCAATCATCTTCTTCTACAAATCTGCTTGTGAGCCAGATCTCAACACATCACGGTCAGATCTGGACTGTGGGGCTTGAGTTTGACATGTCTGATGTAACTCTCATGGTAACAACACAATCCTTTGGTTATGTAACCAGAATTAAATCCCACTATATTCAAATATTTATGAAATATATACAAGAATTCCTAAATTTCTTTTAAGAGCTGTAACTATTAGAGGAGAACGTTGTAATTCCCTTTAGCCAAGGCTTCTGGTGCTTAATTGTTTGTGATTATATTTTTCTTGTGTTTTCTTTTGTTGCTCTTGCATTTTGGTTTGTGGCCGCAAAATAAAAAATTATTATTATTATTATACGAGAATTCAGCTACAGGTTGGCATCAGATTCACAAATATAGTTAGAATTACAATATAAACCAAGAAAATTTGAAGTTCCAGCCTCTGATGTGTTAGTAACTTAACTCTTCTCACACCATTCTGAAAAATGAAACATTTGGCTTGTTTTGTGTTTTATTAAAAATTAATAAACATGATGTATTGTTAGCATTGGATACTCCAGTCTACATGATCACAACCTTAATTGTTAATATTTTTGCACTGTTGTAAATAGTTATTAAATATTATATATACCTCCATTAACACCAACTGCAATGCTTCCAGAGTGCAGCGTCCACTTTACTCTTCCACTCTCAAATGTTTGGTTGGTTGTTCTAATGGAAATGTTGTCTATTTTTAGACCAGCAGAGCCACATTCAAACTTCCAACAGATGTAGCCAGATGAGAAGCCTTCCTTTCGAGCTAAATAAACCTAGTTAGAATGACAAAAAAAAAAGTGATGTTAACCATTGAATTGCAGTGCATTAATATTGTGATATTACTCAACTTAATACATAATCACTTCAGTGATACCAGTGAAATCTTAGTTAATGATGCTGCTTCTTAAAAGTACAAACCTTAGTATATTTAGTATATAGCCTACTGTTATGTGTAGTTTACTTCCTACCAGTAGTAAATGCTGAGCATTCATCCTATTAAAAATAATAACTTCTAAAAATAATTCTATATATAACTTAGTAGAATTAAATGTTATCTTATGGTTTTACAATAAAATTCATATGCAGATAGTTTTATGGACTATTTAAAGGTATTATGCTTTACCCCAAATAATACTCTACATATCTGCAAGAAAATAAAACTGCAGATATTAAAAATCTATCTGATTCTGACATACAGCAATGAGGCACATATGTCCTAAAATATATTCAGATCAAGACTAAAAGGATAATGGTTTAGTCCCTTGCTTTGAAAATAGTATTTGTTACTATCAGCTTTAATTAAGAATCTTGTATATCTGGAGCTGCACAGCTGAACTAGATGCCGCATAGCACAGCACAAGTAAGATATGTTTTGGTTAGAAAAGATATTCTAAACTGATATTATTGATACTATTAGAAAACTGTAACAAATGCTGATATTCAATTGTATATTTATTAACAACAATAAGAATTGTATTTGCTTAGTGTGGAAAAATGTCTATTACCGGAAGAAGAGAGGATGTATTGGATGGTGTAATATTGATTTTAGTTTGAAGAAGCTTATATATACCACGGAATTACTAATGGACTCAGTCATCACGTTGTCTATTAAGCACTTGATTGTAAAAATAGAAAATTAATAAAATATTTATAATAAATAAATAAATGTTTATTTAGTAAGGTCATACTGCAGCTATAGAGGATACCCACTAGATACCCAGAAAAGACTCAACTGTTCTAAGGAGCTACCAATTGCTGCCATATGAGCCTCCTGCATGCATACACCAAGCACTTTTTCCCTTTAAATACGAGTCATGGGCAGCCCTATTTTAGAATAACGGTTTTTTACTTACCATTTTCCAGTCTGATTCAACCTTTCTCCCTAAAGAATGCATTTTCCAAACGCCATTCTCCCAACCATTGATTTTTTCATTATTATTTGATATTCGAGTGTAACAATCTTCCACTATATTATAGCTGAGGTGAAAAAGCTTGGAGGCTTTCTCTTTTACAGTTGGAATAAATACTATTTCTTTAGTCTAAATAAACAAACCCAAAACTTAAAGTTAGTTTCTTGTTAGACATTTAATAAACCTCACTAATAAATAATACGTATCTGATCCAAACTTTTTGTATAATATACAGTCATGTAAAAAAGAAAGTACACCCTCTTTGAATTCTATGGTTTCATGTATCAGGATATAGTAGAAATCTTCTGGTCCGTAGCAGTTCTTAAAAGTAAGTAAATATACCTCAGATAAACAACACACATGACATATTATATCATGTCATTATTTATTTTACAAAAACAGAGCCAAAATGGAGAAACGGAAGGAGGAATAAATTTAAAGATTGCATGCATTTTGTGTGGTTTTGTCAGGTATACGTTGTTTTTTTTTACTAGATCGGTACATCACAAATTTTTAAAAAAATGTAAAAATAAAGGCAACTACATTCAGATTCTCATTAATTTGAGAAATGAGGTTAATAATGATAGTGATAATGATAATGATGATGATGATGATGATAATAATAATAATAATAATAATAATAATAATAATAATAATAATAATAATAATAATAATAATAATAATAATAATAATAATAGTTTAGTTGGAAGGGACCTTGGAGGTCTCTAGTCCAACCCCATACTCAGGCAGGAAATCCTATACCATTTCAGACAAATGGTTGTCCAGTCTCTTCTTAAAAACTTCTAGTGTTGGAGCATTCACAAGTTCTGGAAGCAGGTTGTTCCACTGATTAATTGTTAATTAATTAGTTGATATTAACAAATGAACCACACATTTTGCTAACATGCCTAGAGGCATGATTGTACTTACAGTATTAATTAATTAATGCTAATATTATTTTTAAAAATCCTTTGTATTTTAGTTGCTTATAATTTTAATATCCCATTAATAGGAAGTTGAATCTAATCTAAAGATAAATAAGTCTGCTTTTCTCTGTTCTATTTGCTGCTAAAATTTTGATGAGATTAAAACAAACTGAAAAACTAAATTACAATTTTGGGCTGAAATAAATAGGAAAAATCTTTGGCAACTAAAATCAACAAAATATAAGTATAATTAATTTTCTTTGAACACACATCAAACCAACAAGCCAGTTAGAGCTTACACTAAGAATTCTAAAAATTGCTATTAGATGCTATAAATACCTCTAAAGCAATTTCATCTCTGGCAACTCTCCAAGCCAATGATCCAGATTCTCTTCCACCAAATTCTCCTGGCTTTGGTGTTTTTGGAGAAATAAACTCAACAAGCTCTACTATGAGTCTTTGTAAGAGCTCATTTTTTCTTGCCTCACTCAGTATTTGCTGCCTCTAGAATCAATGACAACAATAAAATTACACCAGAATCTTATACCTGTGTATTCAGAGGCAAATATTCTCAGGAAACTGAAGGATCAGAATCTGAATTTCATTGTAACAAATCATGATATAAAAATAATTTATGATAACTTATTTTATATAATCTTAGGTATCAGCTGCAATTTGTATACTGTATATATATGTAGGTACGTACATATTATTAAATTTGTACGCTATTGAATCATTCACATAGAACATACAATAAAATTAATTTTAATTAGCATTAATATTAAAGCAGTTAAATATGAAGATAAAAATGTTTGAAATATTTTAACAATGGTTTAAATCATGCTGTAATGTGGAGTCAGATAAACCGGCAATTCTATTTACAGGTAGTTGCCAACTTATGACCATTCATTTAAAGACTGTTCAAAGTTACAGCTGATTTTAAAAAGCTACCTATGATCCATCCTTGAAGCTATGACTTCCACCCACCTTCTCCCTGCAGTAATATAATTGTATTCAAGCCACTTGACAACCTGCTTGCATTGACACATGTTGTAGTGTCCTATGGTCATGTGACTGCCATTTGCAATATTTTGAGCTGTTTTCTGGTATGTGTTTTTTTTCTGACAATATTTTCAGACACAAATGTCCCCTTGGGAGAATGGAGTCGCTTAACAACCCTGTAATATGCTCAATGAATATATGATTCACTTAATGATTGCAGTGACTCACTTAACAACTGTTGTAAGAACAGTGGTAAAATTGAGTCTGATCACACAATTCCTCCACTTATGACTGAAACATAAGTGAAATCCCAGTCCAAATTGTTTTTTTAAGTTAAGCACTACCTATAATTCTACTGCAAGCATGACTACTGGTGAAATCCTATGTACTGTATGTTTATTTAAAAAGTAAAATTCCATTGAATTATGTAGGATTATGTAGTATTTCTCGATAAGTGTTAGGGTTAGGGCTATAAAGCACAGAAGTTCATTATATATAGCTGTTTTAAAAAAACTTTAACATTAACTTGGATTTATACTATTTGAAAATTTTATTCTGAGGTTGGGTTATTTGTGTACTGTAATGAAGACAAAACATTAAGAAAAACATATTTGGATGGATTAAAATGTTATTCCATACTGGTAATCCTTGACTTACAATCACAATTGGGACTTGAATGTCTGTCATTGACTGATGTGGTCAAAAAGTATGGTGTCATATGATGACATCACTTAGAAATGGCATTTATGACATTCACCGATGCCATAGTTAAGCAAATTTACCAGTTATTAGGCAAGGACCCTCTCCAAACTAAGCCATTCCAACCTTGGCACCTCCTAGTTCTGAACACTGGTTCTTCCAAGTAAGAGACTGCCTCCCTTTCAACTCTCTACTACTGCCTATTCCCCACATCTCTACCCTTTTGGTCGTTCTACATTCCGTCTTCCAAGGCAGCAAGCCATCCTGCATTCTGCTGCCTCAGTTGACCTTCACTCTTTTCTTGCGCCTGCTGCCATTAAGGTGTGCCCAGCTGGCTCTTCATGAGGTAGCTGTTGACCACATGAGGCCATCTTCACCAGGTCTTGTGGAAAAATTGCCATGCAAAACCTTGTGCAGCGAGCAGCTGTGGCTCAAACAGCATAATTGTTCAGCAGGCAGAGTAAAGATTAGCTAAGGAAGTAGGAGCCTTGAAATGCAGGGGGGCTAAAAAAGCATAGATGGGAAATGCCAAGTGCCCAAATTTTGATCATGTGACCAAGGGCACTGCAACAGCAATAACATCAGACACTGGCTTTGTCCCTTGGGACCACCAAACTTTGAATGATTACTGAACAAATGGTCCTAAGTCTATGATTACCTGTATTACCTGTATGAATGTCTGTCCTTGGAATATAAGAATTAATGTTGTGAGTAACACAATACTTGATAGTTTGATTAAAAAGGTTAAATTCCTAGTGACAGGTGTTTTGTTCTATTAAGCATTACACAAGTCTGTACTAAATCAGATCATTGATGAATCAATTTAAATCACATGAGCTATCAACAAATCTATCTACATATACAGCATACTATTTGTTATAAGTTTAATAATTGAACATTTCAGAGGAGTAAATTATTATTTTCATGAAAGCTGCCTCTAATTTTTTTTACTGATAACCCTAAGAAACAAAAAGAGAACAGCCATCATCTTCAGAGAGCAACACAGACTCCAGCAAGACTTAACAGATATAAAGAAATTCAAAATTGCAAGGTCTGCCAAAATTGGACTTGAATGGATAAATCTGAAACACATACAGGCAACTCTAAATGGAATCTGCTAAATAGATATCTTTCTCCAACTAAAATTCCCTGGGGTGGGAGAGATTTAAAAATCCAAGAAATTTACATAACAAAAATCAAGAACCTTGATAAGGACTTGAGGGAAGAGAGATAAAAAATCTGACTCTGTGAAATAAAATCTGTAACAGACAATGTATGTCACAACAGGCTACAAGTCCACATAGTCCTCTTACTCTTTTCAAAGAGTGCTATGTTCAGTTGTGCAGCAGCTTATCACTTATATGGGGAGGTGTGCAAATTTTTTTCTTGCCATCACTTGTAATTTACATGCAGCTAATTTTCCATACACAAATAGCACATGTGTCCATAAGTCTTTTATATCCTCTCAATTAACTGAATAGCAACAGGTTACTTTTCAATATTTAATTCAAGACTAATTTGAATTCAACTTTTCTGTAAATTTAACAGATAATTAAGTTAAAACTACATACAATTTTGTTAAGATTATTGATTGTTTCTCGTAGCACAGTTTCTTTGACCTGTGTCCTTCTAGAAAGCAATTCTTCATGTTTACAAGAGTAACGCCAGGTGACATCAACAATCTGAAAAGCACAAATTATGAAAGAAAATACCTTTACAATATGATAGAGAGAAAATAGACTGAATTTCAAGCATGTTAAGATTAGAAATATTCCAATGAAGAAATAATATCCTTCTTGCTGTGCAGCTATACAACTGCTTTATCAGAACCAATGCTACAGCCAGAGCTACTTGGAAGGTCTGTTTAATTCAGTAAACACTGTTCACCTACCTCCTCTTTAGAAAAGGCAATAATATAGGACAATTTTTTCCCCCATCCAATCTCATACAAAAGGGGTTTATCACAGACATTTTCACAACAGTCGCAATGAAGCCATCTTTTCTGTGATACAGAATAAACTTCAGTCCATACATGATCTGATAAAAAAGCAGCAAGCATTAAAAAAGATTGTCAATTTTAGAATGCTGAACTCCTCAAAGAGAGATTTTTTTTAGAACCCTGCAGTCTTTTATTTAAATTTCATTTGCTCATTTAAATACATACCCTCCCCATGTTGCATCATCAAGATCACTTAAAGAAAAAGCATGATGATATTGCCTAACTGTAGTGACGACTCCTGACTTAAGACTGTTAAGAAAGGAGATTAGACAAATACACAAATAAAGGTATTGATTATAGTATTAATCTTTTTCTCATTTTGTTCCTTTCCCTATACATTAATAGATTTCAGGATGTAATACAATTAATACAATTGTATTTTTTGCTAAATTGGTAAGTTTATTTTGCTAAGTTTGTTTTAGCTAGATGATTTTCAAAAAGAGTAAAAGACATCTAAATAAACAGACTGACTAAATAACAGTTACGGCAAATAAAAAGCTTGTTATTTTCTTTGAACTACCTTCCCAAGGATTCCATAACTACAGTTCCAACAATATGAATACCTTCTTGGTTCTTTTAATAGTGGGCCATAGAGAACAGTCCCCTTAATAGGTAAATACTAAAGAAACATCACCTCAAGCCACAGGTTATAGACTTCTCGCTGTGATCTGATAAGTCATGTGTGTGTGTCTCTGTGTGTGTGTATAGGCTCATAGGTTCAGAAAATTCCATCTTTCTGATTTTCAACCTCAACCATAAACCTGTGAGTAGAATGGGCTGAGAAAATGATCTCAGAAAGTTCTGTGGATGAGGCCTCAAATTGGATATCCCCAGTTCCTAACAAACTCCCTTAATTATCATACACTGCTTATCAAATATAGACCAACTATCTGCTTCTTTCCTAGATCTAATCTTTTGGTGAAAAAACTTTTTTACTACTTGCCTTTCCCAATTCCAAATTTATGAGTCTACCTGTGTCTCCAAAATAATTTCTTTCATTTCAGAAACTCTCTTAGTCAAGATGATAGGTGTGTGTGTTATTAATAATAAATGTATTCATACATGAAAATTTAAGAGGCTACACCAATTCTGATGCAGGTTACAATTGTAAACTCAGTGGGATTTAAATAAATAGGATTGCACTAATACTATAAACTGTAAGTCATTAAAATGGCACCTGAACAGCACTATTGATTAACAATTTCAGAATACTTATGGAACATTTTGCAGTTCTGATTTTAACATAAGGTATTCTAAAACAGCTATACCTGTTGCATCCCAAATGTATCTTGCTTCAAATCCTACTGCTCTACAACAAAGTGTAAAGCAATTAGCCCATTCACCACAACGGCCTTGTCTAATTTCCAGGAGCTTTTCAGGATTGTTGTATCTGGAAACATAATTTTTTAAATATGAACTTTTCAGTTATTACTATAAGAACCAAAATAATGCAATTATCTTAAAAGTTTCCCCATAACTATCAGTAGCTAGAAATTAATAATAGGTCAAATATTATTATATTGAAATTTGTCTTTTGAATTATTACATCCAAGAGTTCTTTTAGACAGTCATCATGGTACTTTAATTTGCTTATTTTTCTTTCTTATCACTGTTTCTTTTGTGTCATGTGGAACCCCCAAAAAACACTTTATGACTTAAATAAACATTTTCTGAATAATTATCTGAATAAACCCAGATGTATAAAGTCCTATTACTAGATTTCTGATTAAAATAAAACCTACAAAACTAGGACTGATATTTTAATATTTTAAATTTATTAATAGCACTACTGCTCAACTCCAGATTTTGTAATAAATCTTGAAAATCTGAATGACAAACTTCTTTTGCTCACCAATATAATTTAAAAAGAAATCAGAAAGAAGATAAGGCACATATTCTACTCTAAGTGATAGCAAAGAGCAACTAATGGTTGTTGTGAGCTTGCATTATATATGGAATTCCCAATTATGCAGATTGAAATATAAATGAGATCAATATACTAAATTAATAATGTCTAATACAAACTCAATTGTTAAAGACAATTTACTAAACTCACCTTGGGAACCTGTTGCTGAACTTGCATTGGTTACAGAAATGATTTTCAACTCTACTTGCATCCCATCTCAGGTCATCCTCGTTAGGTGACAAATTATCTTTAGTTTCTGTCTGTCCCCCGCATTTGCTACATGGTAGGCTATCTACCCACTTGAAAAAACTACATTTAAACCAGTTGATGAGCTCCACCAGAAGAATATCCTCTTCTCTCAGAATACAATCTACACATTTAAAAAAGAATTAAAATTAAAACAGGCATCCAGACATCAAATTGGAATAACTATTTCAGGAATTACACAGAATTAAAATGAAAATAATTTTGAAGGAGCACCAAGAAATAGTAACTTTATATCAAATGTGATATAGCTTCTATAATATTCTTATATTTTAGGGAGATATTAATTGGGCATTTGAATCTAAGACACACATGGCTTGTTCCTTACTGACTCACGGAAAACAAATACAGTAACTTTAAAGGTCTTGGATACTGAAAGAAATTTGTCATAAATCCAGAGTCAGGAAATTGGAAATATTAGCATTCTATACATAAATATCAAAACATCTTCACTGCCATAACCAACATAGAATCAATAGGATGACAGATCTTGAATACTTACATTCAAGTTCTCAATTTAGAACTTCAACCAAGTCTTATTTAAATTGGGGTTTTTTCTATCTTGAGATGCAACATTATGGCAGTTAATCTGAAGGTACCCGGTACAAAAAAAAACAACTTCCAGTATAACTTATCAGAATTATTTGTAAGTAAATTAAAAATATTTGCTGTACTAAATAAATACAAATCAGGGACAAAAATGACCACCTTTAATAGAATCATAACAAGTGTAGTGGAAATAACTGCATAATCCTCTAAACTATCTTTGTTTTAGATTGCATAAACACAGAGCTACAATTCTTACACATACATAAAAATACACAGCTTTATAATCTCTAAAGCTATTCCAAAATACAGCTATGACAATTTTGTTTGTTAACAGATGAATGCATTTATATAGTAATGTTTTGTTTGATACTGTCAGGTTTTAAAACTATTCAGATATTACCTCTGTCCAGTTTTTGGGCGTGTGTTAATTTTTTCTGAGCTTGCTTTTTCAGATTTTGGAGTGGAATATAAGCCAAAGCTTTCTTCTGTAAAACTGGATTTTCATATGCCATTACGTGCAGAAAATTTGACTCAAGTGTCTTCAAGAAAATTGATTCGGTTGTCTAAGACGAAGAAAAAAAAATCTTCTCATTTCAATTGTTTTAAACAGAATATCTAGGAACCTCAGATAAATTTATTCTTTTACATAAATGTTCTTAAATCTGATGACTCTCCAGATATATTCTAACGATTTAGATTTCAATCTGTTTGGGGATATTGGAAGTTATGGTCCTAATATATTTGGGGATCAATGATTTTAAAAATGCAGTTTGAAATGTCTCAAAAAGAATGTTTGCACTATTATTAGAGGTTTCTTCACATACTTAAGTAAAACAAGTTCAAACAAGGTGTTCAAGCATAAATATTCCTGTTGTTCAAAATCAGTATATAATGTAAAATACTTGGGCGTGCTTTTTTAAAACATGGCATGACTTAGGAATAGAAATAATATTAGCAACCATTACAAATTTATACATTTATGTCAACTAACATCAGATTCCAGGGCAGAATATAGAAGAATTGCAGAGTGCTTGATACTCTCTGAGCTCAGATGTTTCATAACCAAATTAGGTAACATAATCCATGCTAATAGGCAGTGGGGTTTGCTCTCATTTTATATGTTAGTGGCTTGCCCTGTCAATGTTGGTGGGAGTGGTCTTGATGGTTCCTTGATTAGAATGTTCTCTAGTGCCAGTTTCTTGGTCTCAGATGATGTTATTAGTTTGGTAATGAAATAGTAGTTCACCCTTGAGCTACAAATGTTCTTTTCTATTGATATATATAAATAAATAAGCAGAATATATCCAGATCTAAAAGGAATAAATTAATTTCTAGTGTAATAAACAATCACAAGCAATTATGCAGACTTTTGCAGTCACTGATGGGATTATGAAAATGTAGGTATGTATGTCATTTTTTTTTACAAAACATTCTTTTGTTCAGCCTCTAAGCTCCTCAGAGATTTTGAAGGAATACTGGCTGGCCCATTCATACCTGACAATGGATCACTTGCTGCTTTCTGATATTTCTCAGGATTTATTTTAGAAGACATTGTAAAGCATGGTAGATATATTTATGACAGTACATTGAATCTAATAACTAACTGTCCAAAATATGATGTTACAGTATCTTTTCGTGAGAAAAATAAAGTACCCATCCCCTCTTTTCTTTATCAATTGTTCTCTACACAGTCTCCTAAGGTATTTTATAAGGAAAGGAAGTGGAACTCAGACCCAGATCGCCACATCTTCACACTTTAGCACAGACAAATTTTTGATCTAGTGTACTTTTAGAATATGTATATCTTTGAATAATCAGAAATATTAATATTTACCAGAAGGCAAAGGTTACGTATACATTTTTATGAATGCATGTTTCTATATAAAGCATAGGGAGGGGCACATATGATCCAGATATATCCACTAACCCAAATTGCCGACTAGATCATTCACCCAATTTGGAAGCTCTAGCTGATTCAGAGATTGAAAGCATCAATATGATCAAGTCATCTTCAAAGTAAATTTCCAAATACTCACATAATACTCAGCATGATTATATAGGCAGAAAATAAAAATAATTTCAGCATGGTTTGCAAGTATTTTATAAAATATCATGCAAATGACCTTAAATTCACTATAAATTTTATTTGCATACTATATATTATGTTTGCAATCATACTTCATTGGGCTGACCCTTGGAGACTAAATGCTTATATAAAGTTTATATATCTATATCTATATCTATATCTATCTATCTATCTATCTATCTATCTATCTATCTATCTATCTATCTATCTATCTATCTATCCATTTTATATAAGCACAGAAAGTAATATTTCTAGGAATTGCCATATGAATTACATTTCCATTTCACACTTGTTTAAGTCTTTAATTTACATTCCCAATTTCAAATATTATTAATGTTTAATGTAACAAACTTTAAAATAGGTTACCATGATAGCTGACTGAATATCTGTGTCTAATTTGGTATCAGTAGTATGCGTCGACTGAAGAGCAGAAGGCTGTGTATCTTTCCAGAGGATCCTGATCTCATTTGATCTGATCCATTTATTCAGCTATTCTTTCCTTCAGCAATTAGATTTCAAATTCTGCACAGCTGCTAAATTGATGCCTCCTTAGGAAAAGTAAGATGAATTTCCCCCTGAAATTAAAATTACAAAAGCAAAATCATCTATATTAAAAATAATTTTGTTCTGAATTATACCATCTCTTCTAGCCTGGTAAAGGAAATGCATAAATAAAAATAAATAAAAAATATTCTTGCCAACTATAGGTAGTCTTGCTCAATAATGATAATTGGAATTTCCATTTCTAATTTCATTAAATGATGTGATCATAAACTAAACCTCATGAGACCACATCACTTAGTGATGACAATCCCAGCAATCATTGTTGCCATCTTTCAGCAAGAATCAATGGTTAAGCAAGGATTTCATGTGACTGTTATTTGTGATCTCCTGCCAGCTTCCAACAAGCAAAATCGATGGGGAAGTTAGCAGAAAGTCTAAAGTCCCAGGTGGCTCACAAACAGGCCATGATTAGCTTGTATGTGAATATACAAATTATAATACAATCTAGAATGGCTGAATATGGCATACATGTTTTTCACCAGAAGGATAGATGTTGGCAATCTTAAAATTTAGATTTAGATTTTAGATTTTATTAAATTTATACCCCGCCCTTCTCCCGGAGGACTCAGGGCGGCTTACAGCCAGTTTAAAACAGTAATACAATACAAAATTTAAAAAGATTAAAAATAAATATTTAAATTTGGCCGCTTCTACTAAAAATTTAATTTAAAACCCCTTTAAAATACCCCTAGGCCAGTCCTGCCNGCGCGGCGGAAGGAGGGGAGATCCGGGATCACCCGGATCTCTGGGGGCAGCTCGTTCCAGAGGGTGGGTGCTCCGACAGAGAAGGCTCTCCCCCTGGGGGTCGCCAGCCGACACTGTCTGGCTGACGGCACCCTGAGGAGGCCCTCTCTGTGGGAGCGTATCGGCCGGTGGGAGGCAATCTGTGGCAGAAGGCGGTCTTCTGCCACAGATTGGGTAAGTTTACCTTAGCACATAAAGACCAAACTAGAGGCAAAATACCTTCATTGTAGTGGATGAGAATAATGAGATGTTTCAAAAGAACCAAGTAAAATACTTCTACATGGCAATTTCAAGGTACCTACAGTACCTCTACAAATCCCATTTCAGACAGGCATTCAACAACTCCTCTGACAGCCAATAATATAGTAGAAAATGCTTGATTCTCAATCCAAAGAGATCAATATTTTTCTTCATTTGGGTGTCTGATTAGAGTGAAAAATATTTAACCATTTTTTTTGTAAGATGTGCTTATATTTTGAAGCCAAGAACATTGTTCTCATATTTCAGTAACAAATTATGGCTGTCTGTGACCCCATGTACCATAACATGACTCTTTTAAGTTCCATAGATATGTCCTCTGGTTTCACAATTCTGAGATATTATTAGATAAATAGTAAATAAAGTCTGTAAAATGATTTAGACCTTTTATTGCTTATATTCACAATTACACTACATGATAAATCAGTATTTTTTAAGGGAACATAGCTGGGCTAATCACATTATTTTGCCATATTTTGCAACAATTCCCTCTATTCTCTCTTATGAGTGTTTTTAGATAAAGAAAACCTACTCATAGATACTCACACATTGATCAGCTCCTGGATACATTATCTTTTATACTCCCTGTCAAGCTGTGAAGCCTATTAACTTTAGGACCGGTGCATGCTTCTAGCTTGCCAACAGTGTGGGAAGGGGAGAGGGGAAAGTTTTGAATCCACAAGGGTTCCTTATTAATGTGAGAGCTGAATTGTTTTAGCAACTAAAGTTTCTTCTCATAACAATTACTGGAAGATATATTGGACAATGTGACCTGAACTGTCAGAAAGGGGAGAGAAAGTTTTACTCTTTTAATTATCTGTTTCCTGCCATAGTTTCAGAGTTAGCTTTTCTTCAAGCTTGCCGGATTGTTTTATGACTAATAAAGTTAACATTGGAGTTCATCATACCTCTAGTGTTTTGCTTGGTTGGGCTTTTCAGCAGGAATATGACACTGCCTATATTTGAAAATTCTTTGAACTGGCTTCGAGTCAAGATGGCTAACTGACCAGTCCAGAAAGCTCTTTCCAGACCAAAGCTTGTTCAATTTTACAAAATAAGGAACTGAGTTCTATAAGTTTATATCAGTCTCCTGGGTTGAGGAGAGCCTCATAACCACCCCACAAGATCCTCCATACAGCAGTGGTCTGCAAGAAGACTCTGGAGCATCACTTCAAAGAAACCAAGTGAGCTATTTAGCTGGGTGCTGTTACTCTGTTGTGAAAAAGCAGTCATTTTAGAATTTATTTTTCAAGTGGATAATGTTGTCCCCTTTTAGACATTGTATTAGTTTACTACATTTGCTAAGAGACTCCTTTCAGTCACAACTTATTACTCCTTTTTGAAGATCTGTCAAGACTGATTTGCACTTTCACCTATATTCCGTTTTGCTGGCAGCTTGACAAAGGGGGATGGGGGATGGAATGCAAGGGTGGGGGCAGTTGCATCTGAGCATTGTCCTCGTGAGAGAGTGCCCAACCCAAAAACACATTGAGCAGGGGGACTAACATGGCTCACTGGTTTCCCATAACACAATGAACAGAAGTGATTGGTAGACGTAATGAATTGTGGGTGGTCCACAGGGAAAGGGGGGGATTTACTATGCTAGCTTTTGTGCGGGAAACTCAGTGGGTTTCACTTCATCTGTGTCAATATGGTTCATTCAGTAAAGTTTATACTCTTGGTAAAATAAGATCCCATGAGTTTCTTTTTCTGGATCCGCCAACTGGACAGTTGACAATCTGCACCATTTTGGGGACATTGTTATTGTTGAACAATGTGGAGGAAAGCTAACAGAGGTGAATTAAAGTAAGGAAGCGTGGAGTATATTTTTCCTTTTTAATTTTGATGGAGAAACATAAAGATCTAAAAGCTGGTTTTATTTTGTAATTTTCATGAATTGGCCACCTTTATTTGATAAATACACAGAAGAACTATACAAGAACGAGCTTAACATCCCAGATAACCACGATGGGGTGGTCACTGACCTCGAGCCAGACATCCTAGAATGTGAAGTGAAATGGGCCTTAGGAAATCTGAGCAACAACAAAGCTAGTGGAGGTGACAGTATTCCAGCTGAGCTATTCAAAATCTTAAAAGACAATGCAGTAAAAGTACTACACTCAATATGCCAGCAAATTTGGAAAACTCAACAGTGGGCACAGGATTGGAAAAGGTCAGTTTACATTCCAATTCCAAAGAAAGGCAATGCCAAAGAATGTTCAAACTATCGCACCATTGCACTCATTTCACATGCTAGTAAAGTTATGCTTAAAATCCTACAAGCTAGACTCCAGAAGTATGTGGATCGAGAACTACCAGAAGTACAGGCAGGATTTTGAAGAGGCAGAGGAACTAGAGATCAAATTGCCAACATACGCTGGATCATGGAGAAAGCTAGGGAGTTCCAGAAAAACATCTACTTCTGCTTCATTGACTATGTTAAAGCCTTTGATTGTGTGGATCACAACAAATTGTGGCAAATTCTTAAAGAGATGGGAGTACCAGACCATCTTATTTGTCTCTTGAGAAACCTATATGCGGGTCAAGAAGCAATAGTGAGAACTGGACACGGAACCACTGATTGGTTCAAAATTGGGAAAGGAGTCCGGCAAGGCTGTATACTGTCGCCCTGCCTATTTAACTTATATGCAGAGCACATCATGAGAAAGGCAGGGCTAGATGAATCAAAAGTTGGAAGTAAGATTGCCGGGAGAAATATCAACAACCTAAGATATGCAGATGATACCACTCTAATGGCAGAAAGTGAAGAGGAACTAAAGAGCCTCTTGATGCGGGTGAAGGAGGAGAGTGCAAAAGTTGGCTTGAAACTCAACATTAAGAAAACCAAAATCATGGCATCCGGCCCTCTCAATTCCTGGCAAATAGATGGGGAAGAAATGGAGGTAGTGACAGATTTTATTTTCCTGGGCTCCAAGATCACCGCAGATGGGGACTGCAGCCAAGAAATTAAAAGACGCTTGCTCCTGGGGAGGAAAGCTTATGGCAAATCTAGACAGCATACTAAAAAGCAGAGACATCACCCTGCCAACAAAAATGTGTATAGTCAAGGCCATGGTTTTCCCAGTTGCAATGTATGGATGTGAAAGTTGGACCATAAGAAAGGCTGAGCGACAAAGAATTGAGGCCTTTGAACTATGGTGCTGGAGAAGACTCCTGCAAGTTCCTTGGACTGCAAGGCGTTCAAACCGTCAGTCCTAGAAGAGATCAACCTGACTGCTCTTTAGAAGGCCAGATCCTGAAGTTGAAACTCAAATACTTTGGCCACCTAATGAGAAAGAAGGACTCGTTGGAAAAGGGCCTAATGCTGGGAAAGATTGAGGGCAATAGAAGAATGGGACGACAGAGAATGAGGTGGCTGGATGGAGTCACTGAAGCAGTAGGCGTGAGCTTAAATGGACTCCAGAAGATGGTAGAGGACAGGAAGACCTGGAGGAATGTTGTCCATGGGGTCACGCTGGGTCGGACAGGACTTCGCAACTAACAACAACAACAATTTGATATTGGGAGTTATAATTTGCAATTTTGGATTGTTTGTTGTGGGAGGCTGAAATCATCTGATTTTTATGAATTCTGATTGGCAAGGAGTTATCAGCTGATCTATAGAAATCCTTTTGTTTGTTTGTTTTGACCACAAAAGGGAGCTAAAGAGAAGAATGTAAAGAAATACCAAAAGAATTTGAACCAGACAGAATGCAAAAATTATTTTGGAGAAGTACTTAAACAAAACAATTCACTTTATACATCAATTATGTTCCAAAATTATTACAAAACAGGAGCAAGAGAACAAATTATTCAAATAATTATTGGAAAAGAGATGAGTAATCCAGGGATGATAGAACATTATGAAACCACAGAGTATTTGACAATACAAACAAATTAACTGTAATTTTGAAATATCAATCTGATACCAACAGTGTAAAGATGATTTATACATCCCCCAACACAATTGAAAGAAGATGTCTAGGGCAGGGGTCTCTCTCTCTCTTTCCTCTCTCTCCCTCTTTCTCTCTTTCCTCTCTCTTTCTCCCTCTTTCTCTTTCCTCTCTCTCCCTCTTTCCTCTCCCTCTCCCTCCCTCCCTTTCTCTCTCTCCTCTCCCTCTTTCCCCTCCCTCTTTTTCTCTCTCTTTCTCTCCCTTTACTCTCCCTCTCCCTTTCTCTTTCTTTCCCTCTCTTTCTCTCTTTTTCTCTCCCTTTCCTCTCCCTCTTTCTTTTCCTCTTTCTCTCTCCCTTTTTTCTCTCCCTCTCTCTCCCTCTTTCTCTCTCTTTCTCCCTCTCTCTCTCTCTTTCTCCCTCCCTCTCCCTCTCTCCGATCTTCTGCTCACCTGGCAAGCTGGCTTCAAGCTGTTCTCCAACAAGCTGACACACATTCTTATTGGGCTGCCTCTCTCCTGCCCTTCCTACTTCCTGCAAAAACGCAGCCAAGGCAGGAGCCCCACCCAATAAGCTTGTCAGCTCATCGGAGAACAGGGTGAGACCACTCTCTTTTTTACACATACACATACACACACACACAGAGAGAGAGAGAGAGAGAGAGAGAGAAGGAAAGCGCAAGTGCCTCTCTCTGTCTCTTTCTCTCTCTCTGCAAATGGCAGAGGACGCTGGGAGCCGCAAGAGAAGGCTCAAAGAGCCGCATGCGGCTCCAGAGCTGCATGTTGCCGACCTGTGGACTAGGGTTTTAAAATGAATATAAAACAGTTTCTCCTTTAATGTTAAAGAATTTGAAAAAATATTAACAAAACCGTGAATTTTGTTAATATAGATTATGATAGCTTACAAAGATTAGTAAGTGTAAATAGAACTATAGATCATTTTCCACAACAGAGGAAAAAATGTTTTTGTAAACTGTTGATGTAACTGTTTTAAACAAAGATTTTGTCTGGATTTGTTTCTATTAGGATTATTACTTCTGGTTTTTAATGCCTGAAATACAAAATAAGTAAATAAATTAAATTTAGTTTGAAGATTTAGTAATTTTGTAGTTATACTACTGGCTTTCAATAATTATAGGTAATGTAAAAAGTTGAGGTTGTAAATGTATTAATATTTTGTTGTGTTGGAATGAGTCAGAAGTCAACACTTTGTTTCTCCCCTTTTTTCCTCATCTTGCATTTTTCCTTCCCTTTTATTTAATCTTTATTTTCATTGTATTATAAGCCTTAATATAACTATTAAAAAGAAAATCCTTTGCACTAAGGTTCCTAAACAGGATGTACAGCAAACTCACAGGAGTACTACAAGGTATTTTAAATTTTTGAGGAAAACACAACAATATTCAAAATAAGTTGGATACCACACAAGCTGTTATCTGGAGACAGTGCATAGTTATGATCTATGGGGTCTGTGAAAAAAATACTGAGACAGGATGTAGTGAACTGAAAGTTTGGGAACCTCTGCCCTAGAAGAGTTGATATAGAACATGGTTGCTAATCTTTTCGCTTGCCTGGGATGTAATGAGTGAAGAGGAATTCTGTTAGGCCATATATAAAAAATATAATATGGTTAATGTATATAAAATCACATAATACTAAAAGTTTAGGATCTGTGGGGCTGCATTACTAGATGTCCAGGTCTGCCTGCAGCCTGAAGGATGCAGCTTGGACACACCTGATATAGAAAGCAACAGCGTGTCAAATATTTAAGGTAGACCATGCTAAGAAATCAATGTGAATTAGGAAAGGTTTGTCTGAGACATTTACTTAGTGCCCAGGCCATTTTTATACCTGACTGTTGCCATGATAGCAGCTTTCTCTTTTCCTTCATGGCTATTCCCTCTATTCTCCACACCACATGACTAAATGCAGACACATCTCATGTTCTCCCTAACATCACTATTTCAGGGGTTGAATTCATTACCAATTGGTTTCTAGCAAATTCTACTGTAACCTTAAAGTGCTGTTGTCATTTTAAAATTCTACATGGTCAGGGATCTGAATAACTTTGAGACTGCCTACTCCCAGCAGTAGCTATCTGTTCAGTTAGATCTGAAGGAGGATTCCCATCAAGTACCTATATCTGAAAAAATATTACCATCAGGAGTCATAAACTGGGATATTCCCACTGTTACCCCACTCCTTTTGAACAGCACTAGGATAAGATCAGCACCAACAAAAAGAACTTTGATTTTTATTTTTTAACTTTGGTAGGAAAATTTCCCTTTTTAAATCATTTATTTTGGGGGGGGGGACTTTATCTCAACTTTTCTCTATGGTTATGATTTATCTGCATCTCTTGTCCCTGAAAAGAACAGTGTTTTTTTCAAAATGTCTCTAAAAGGAGATAAAACTTTCTGAGAAGCATTTGAAAAAAGAATGCTCTCCAACCTATAGGTTTTATTTGAAAATATAAATAAAAAAATTGATGGGTCAACAGTGGCTTTGAACCAAATCCAGCATGATATCCAAAAGCAGGAAATAACAGTTGGATTTGATTTGTAACTTGATGAATTTGAATACAATCTGTTGCTGCCAAATGTGAGAGAAAAAAGTATTTGGATTGAAAATTATAGATCTTCCAGAAAAGATTGAAAGGAATATGAATACAAGAAATTCTGAGATAAAGGAATTGATGAAGGATGAATTGGATTTTCTTGGCAAGATGAATGTTGTGTTTTTAAGGAGACTTTTTCAACAATGGATGCTGCAGAGATATTCACAACAGAGATTTATGAACTTTGGAAACGAGATGCAATTTTGGAGAAAGTTCCCAATTAAAATCCAAGGAAAGGTTTTATTATTAAGACTCAAATGATGGTATTTGATTCTGGACAGATCAGAGATAATGACTGGGGTATTTAAGATAGATAAGAAACTGCTGTAGACGCTCTACAAGTAAATTACAATAATAGATTGTTAACAGAGGGCATTGTTTAACTCAGGGGTCTCAAACCCCCAGTCAACAGCCCATTGTGAATCAGACCGAGCAAATGGCAGATGCGTGTGCTGCCATTGCCAATCTGTGGAGCCAGAAAGGTTGGGGCCATGATTTACCCTATTAACTATTTTTTTCTTCGTATATGCAATGTATACGGTCAAATTGGGTTGCAAATAGATGTAGAAGTTTATAAGTTTTGGATCTGTTGGAGGAAGCTATTGTTGTTGCAATACATCTGTCACTGTTCAACTAAGGGAAGATTTAAAAAACCCCACATAATTCCAGAAAGCCTTTGGAAAATGATAAGAGTTGTGAGATGTCCCTGTATAAGGGATAATTAGATAATTTTGGGATGTAATTCTTAAAGTATGATTTGTGTTTTATAATAAGTGTTATATTACAGTTATTTTAATCCATTTATGGAATTGGAATATGTGCTTAGGAGTGAGTTGTAATTTAATAGTTTAATACTGAAATACTTTCTCCAAAAATGCATTTGCTTTTAGAAGACTTCCTCAGAATTCCCTGGCTTTTCAATGTAGGCACTAGATTCCTGTACTGTTTATATAACACATTTATTCTTTCTGCTTTTCCTGAAGTATCAGATACTCCCTGTAAGGCACCCCATTGCCGGCAATGGGGAAAAAGTTCAGATACGTCGCACGACGTCATGTGACATCACAAGTTTGACATGTCTGCTCTAAGGAACTCCTCCTCCAAACTGTATTTGTCTCTTCCATTTCTGCCCATGACAGTCATCACAGCTTTGAATTTTAGTGAGACTATTTTGCCCCTAATTAAACTTCTTCTAGTGCTTCTTAATCAGAACTTATTTCAACCCTAAGAATAAACTGGAACTCCCAATGTTAACACATTCAAATGTGTTTTGTGCTATACAGAACTAGAAGGGAGCAATATAGTGTTATTCTTCAAAAACCATCCCTTCTGCAGTCAAACAGCTCAAAAATTTGGATGAGAATGGCTATCGAACTAATCTCATTTGGTTCTTTGGACCTTGATAATTTTATTTTTAATATATTTTAGGTCACACATATGGTTTAACAATTAATACCCTTTCCAAATCTGGTACCCCTGCTGCATTGCCATCAATTTAATCAATGTAATTTCTAACCAACAAGGGAGCTGCCCCAAACACCCAGAGGTCTATTATTCCAATCTTATCCTATAATTTTATGCTGATCTTTGAATACTCTGGTAATAAGTGTTTCAGATAGCTGCATTTCTTGCCTGCTTTTCCATTGTGATATTACAGCTCTCAAGTCAGTTTTACATGCTTAATTTTTAAAATGAATTCTATTGCAACTCCAATTATATTAAATCACTTTGCTTTTTAATCTGAAACACAAACATTATTTTGTGGAGGGAATATGCACTCTGCATATACAGACAAACTAGTAATGGCCCAGCAGTGCTGTACCGTATACAATGCAAATCTTAATGGTGACTTATTTCTCCTTAAACAGGTGCAGGAGAAACAGTTCAATTTGCAATTGATCAACCACAAAACAGGAAATTGCGCAAATGAATAGTTCCTTTCTCAACTAGTAACCCGCCCGCGACACTGAAAACAATTGTTATGCCCACGATCCATAAGATTTTTGTTGTTGTTGTTTTGTTTTAATATATACCCAGGGAAGTCTCAACCCGACGGCCTTCGCGGAAAAATAGACGCCGAACGTCGTCACCTCCTGTTTGGAGGACCCGTCACTCCTTCTCACCTGATGATATTAGTCGCGTAGGTAAGCAGCAACCCCGAGGCCTCCAAAAACGTTTCTCTAGAATTCTAGGAGAGGCCGCTTAGTGCTCGCGAGAGCACTGTCGTGGTAGATTCCACTATTGCCACCATCCCATTGCAATGGCATTTGCCTACTGTTAGTCGTCGCCAGAGGGAGAAAAGAAACTTCCTTTTTGAGGCGCGCCCGCCCGCACTCAATTCTAAATCTTGCTGACTGAGATTAC
Source organism: Protobothrops mucrosquamatus (assembly GCF_001527695.2). NCBI lineage: Eukaryota > Metazoa > Chordata > Lepidosauria > Squamata > Viperidae > Protobothrops > Protobothrops mucrosquamatus. The sequence continues at coordinate 1,173,277 of NW_015386429.1, forward strand.
CATGCGTCTAAATGGGGCGCCGACTATGGTGAATCAGAAAGGGACGGCGATGACGCCTTCATTCGTGAGACAGGACTGCTTCCCCGTCCCAGTGGTGAGCATGCGCAGAAGCTACATTGTCACCCCACCCCACCCAGCCTGCTGGACTTACCGAACCTTACGGATCGGGAAGTGGTTTCTTGAAGATTTGCCGTCGCTGGGCTACAGAAATCCGAGCTACCAAATGGCATTGATAGCAAAATAACCCTTCTTTGTTGTCAATTACTGTAGTAGATATGGTAACCCTCTAGCGCTTTCAAGCAAATTATTTTTGGTAATGCTAATGTCTTATGTCTGCCTGATATGTGTTGCAGAAGCCAGGCAGTAATTAGAAGATAAGAAAAGTCTCCTGTAATCTAGTGCTCATCCAGTTTTTGCAATTCAGATTTGGCAGTTTTAATCAAAAAAGCAGCATGGATCTTATCCTCCTTGTTCCCATTTTTTTTTCTTTTAAGAAAATAAGAAAAATGGTAAGGGAAATCAAGATGTTTTATAAATAGAAAACACTATCACCTGGATCCCTTTGATGAATGAAGACAAGGCAGTTATGAATTGCACCATAACAAGCCTCAACTGGATGCATCTGCACTGCAATTCTAAGCATGAATATTAATATTGATATAAAATGATAAATGATTTGTATTTTTATTTTTCTGTAAAGTTAAATCCTATTTACCTTTATGGGAGTTACTTCCTAGATCTGAAACATTGTATATCAGTTGAAAGTGAAACTTGAAAGGTCTGTCAAATTTATTATGGCTTAGCTCATTAATACAGTAAATCTGTTGCTCATGCAGTTGAATTTTGGTGATCTGGAATTAAAATCTGTCTACATTTTATTACCAATTACATTGAGATCCAAATAGCCCCTTGCAGTAATAAGTTTTATATGCTGAAGAGGAGACTTCTGTTTCTTAAAGAGTAGCATCATACTGTAGTCAGTGAGAAGACCTCTGAAAACAGGTTAGGTGTTAAACACAAAGAACATAGAATAATAAGGTTGGAAGGGATCTTGGGTGTCTTAGTCCAAACCCATTCTCAAGCAGGAGACCTATACCATTCCGGACAATAAAAAGTCTTTATGGACATATTTCAGCCCTTTACTCCTGAAGCAATTCATGGCTATTGTTCCCCCAAAAAGAGGAAACAGAAAGCTTAAGAGCCAATTGGGCTAAACTTCAGAGAATTATATAGTGCAAATCAGGGATATGAACAGAATTGCTTATTATGAAGTTGACAGTTGCAACATGTTTTTGAGATTGTTGCTGATCATCCATACAGTTTTCATTGCAACAATATCCTTCCTTTTTCTGGGACTTTTTAAAAAAATTCTGAGTCTGTTTTCCAGTCTTGATAATCTTTGATGGTGTCCCATAGAATCACTAATCAAGCCTACGCTGTTTGTTTCCAAGCTAAAGTGTATTACAGTATATATAACAAAACTATGGCATAGTTATTTTTCAGATTATTTTATTTATTTTTGTGAAAAGCAGTAAAATCCCAAAGTTTTGTTCTACTTCTAAAATTTTACAAGAAAGATAAAATAATAATTAAAACTTTTAAAGTTTGAGTTGAAAATTTCCATGCATATATTTTTGAGTTTAATACATTGATTGGATGTGTTGAATTTAGTATGATCAAAGAGCCATTTCTTGAAAATTTATGAATAATTTGACTCTGAAATATACACTTTTTATGAGAAGATCCTTACCTCTGTTGTCAAATTGCAATCATAAATTTTTCAATTAGGCTTGAAAATTAGAATGTAGAAACCATTTATTTCATTTTACTTAAATGTACATTATCATATGTTGCATGTTTAATAGATTAATACTTTTTTTACTGTCATAAGAAATGTAAACTTTACCCCTAGTGAAAGCTTGTAAATAATAATATTATTTTCCTCTTCTCCATAGGAATAAACTTTGAAGTAGTACAGTGATGATTCTCCAGCACTTGAGAACTGTATTCAGAGCTACAAGCCTCTGCCTTCCAAGTTCACAAGTACAGCAATATCTAGATATCAATAAAAGATGTCTGAATACTAGGTTAGTTCACAGTCAAAGAAGGGTTGTTGTCACAGGTATAGGATTAGTATGTCCTCTTGGTGTTGGAACCCAGTTGGTTTGGAATAATCTTCTCCAAGGAAATTGTGGGATTGTTGCCCTTAAAGGGGAAGAATATGCTTCTGTTCCTTGTAAAGTTGCTGCTTGCGTGCCAAAAGGGGTTGATGAAGGTCAGTTCCATGGAGAAAATTTTATAACAAAATCAGACAGCAAAGCTATGTCTTCTGCCACCATCATGGCCATAGGTGCTGCTGATCTAGCATTAAAAGATTCTGGTTGGTCTCCGCAATCTGACCAGGATAGTTTGAAAGCTGGTGTGGCTATAGGAATGGGAATGGTTCCACTGGAAGATATCTATGATACAGCTTTGACATTCAAAACAAAAGGCTACAACAAAGTCAGCCCTTTTTTTGTTCCAAAGATTTTGATCAATATGGCAGCAGGTCATATTAGTATCAAACATCAATTGAAAGGACCAAACCATGCTGTGTCCACTGCTTGTACCACTGGAGCACATGCCATCGGAGACTCTTTTCGATTTATAGTTCATGGTGATGCTGATGTGATGTTGGCGGGAGGAACAGAAGCTTGTATTAGCCCATTGGCTCTGGCTGGATTTGCCAGAGCTCGGGCTCTGAGCACTAGCTTTAACTCAAACCCTCAAAAAGCTTGTTGTCCATTCCATCCACTAAGAGAAGGATTTGTCATGGGAGAAGGTGCCGCAGTTTTGGTTTTGGAAGAATACATGCATGCTATTCAGAGAGGAGTCAAACCATATGCAGAAATTTTAGGCTATGGACTGTCAGCTGATGCCTGCCACATTACAGCACCTGATCCAAATGGAGATGGAGCTTCAAGGTAACAACTATTATCATAAATCATTGATATAATTTCCTAATGTAGGAATGGCTTTCTTTTGGCTGATCAGAGGTCTTTTATATGGGAGAATTAACTAGCTAATTGAGAAATCTGTTTGCTAACAAAGTGATACCAGATGTGTGTGTGTGTGTGTCCATGTGTGAAGAGCCTGCTGGCAAAGAGAATGGTGCACTGCCATGGTCAGTGAGCAGATACTGTGACTTGCTATTTACTCTATAAACAAAGTTACATTGCTGGGTTAGCCTTGGCTGCCATTTAACAGTCATTTGAACTAATCACCAGATGCAGCTGTGCATTTATTTTATTTGCTCAATGACAAATTCTGGTGACCACCCATCTTCCCAGGATAAAGCCAGATATGACATGGATACCTTCCTTTAAGGTGACTTCCTTTAAAATTATGTAAGTAGTACACTGGTAGAGAGCCTTTTTTGTGGTCACACTCTGATTGAAAAAAATGTTTTCCCATATAAACGTTAGGTTGGCATTAGTACGTTTATTACAAAGATGTCTTTTCATTTTCATTTGTTTTTGATGGTTGATGAATATTTTTATTCATTTATTTGCCTGCTTCTTGGGCTTTATATTATTGTTTCATTTACACTATTCTAAGTTTTTAGTTACATTTTCAAATGTATTATTATTCAAAATAATAGTTTCATTTTTAAAAAGGAATTGAGAAACAGCTGATCCAGTGTACTAGTTGTTAGCTTAATACCTGTTTTTCATAATTTGGTGAAAGAAAGTGTGAAATAGAGCTTTTATTTAGAAAGGATGTGAAACTGATATAGTTTTAAATTTGGATAATGCCATTTGAAATAGTATTGTGATTATTGGAGATAATCATGGGACAATCATGCTATCTCATTGTAAATAAGGAAATAATGATGAATTATGTGGTACCTACATAGGGGTTAGATCTGATGAATTCTGTTCCATAAAATGTTAAACTAATTTGCCTTACCCATTCTTAAAATAATGATGATTCCCCATTATGTAAAAAAGACTACATTTACAGCTATTAATTGATTCTGCTTGTTCAGCTCCATGATACATAACAGTTAAGGAGTGACATAGCATTTGATGAAATATTCTGCCAACTAGCACAAATGAAGGTTCAAAATAATTAAATTTATCAGCTCACTAGAACTTAATTTTCTAGTTTAATCAACCTGGCAATACATACTATATCATTTTTAAATTAAAATTACAGTATAGAAGAAAAGGATGTCTATTCATGTCTTAAAGAATTCAACATTTAATTGTGAAGTTCTTCATACTTCTTGGTTTAGGTGAGCATCTCCTCAGTGCAGGATTGCAATAGATGGGATCCCAGAAAAGCTCATTTATATATATATGACATTTTATATCCTTCCAGTGATGCACGTTTCCTTATTTTCAGGCACACAAATGGATATTTGATAAAGCTAATTTCTTCCTTTTTGTTCCAAAGGTGCATGTCTGCAGCAATCAAAGATTCTGGAATTTCTCCTGAAGATGTAACATATATCAATGCTCATGCCACCTCGACTCCACTAGGAGACGCTGCAGAGAATCAAGCTATCAAAGACCTTTTTAAAGGTCATGCCTATGCCCTTGCAGTCTCCTCAACTAAAGGAGCAACAGGTCATCTCTTGGGTGCTGCAGGTGCTATTGAGGCAGCTTTTACTGCTTTAGCTTGTTACCATGGAATTTTGCCACCTACTTTAAATCTGGATCGGACAGAGTTACCATTTGATCTCAATTATGTTCCACTAGTACCACAAGAATGGAAAAGTAAACAGCGGCTTATTGCTCTCAGTAACTCCTTTGGTTTTGGTGGAACTAATGCATCATTGTGTTTTGGTAATATTTAAGCTTATAATCTGTATATATTCTGGAACCTGGCAGTTATTGGGTTAAAGGCTGGGTTTGTTAATAGGTCAATGGGAGGAGTTTCAAAAGGGCATTGGGTGACTTCCTGGACACAAGCATGTTTTGGAAGGTCTTTGTCTGAAAAGAAGCATGGCCCATCAAATGTCACCCGACGAGCCTGTTGGCCATATTTCTGCCATACCTATCTCGTGGTAAAAAAGAATGGTTCTCTTTACTTGTTCTCTACATAACAGTCTCTGTTGGTCGTATCTACGTTCATTAGATAGACTAACTTTATATATAAAAAACAATACTTTAGTAAAGAAACACAATAGACAGACTGAACTAAATTTCTTCTGCATTTTAACTCAGAGTCAGAATAGTAAGAAAAAATGCTCAAAGTTCATATCAACTTTATAAAGCAAACAGCAATTTGATGTTAATTTTCCTCTGATCTGCATCAGACTAAAGAAAAGTAAAAGTTATAAAGTGCCTTGTGCTTGTTTGGATGCTTCTACTAAATTTGCCTTAGGATCTGTTTACAAGTCAACGTTTAAGTCAAAGAGATATTGTGCTGTCCACCTTAGGAAAAGCTTAGCCTTCTTCAGCCACTTTCAAAACAGTTGTTAATGTCGTTTGCATGTATCTCCGTTCAAGAGAAGAAAGTTGTGTATTTCTACAGCTCTGCTCTTTCTGTGGCTTTTCACGTTTGAAAGGATCAAAGCAGTTGTGCCATATCCACCCATCTACTCTCCTTCAAGACTTTAAGAGGTGAACTAAATCTGGCGTCCAAAGGCGTGCACAAGTTCTCCGATAAAGCGGGGAAGGACTACGTATTGTGGAAGCTCACGTTCCAGGCCGCCATCTAAGATGAAGTAATAACACCAAGCCAAATGCTTGGACACATGAAGGCATGGCTGGGACCAGCATCCGCACGATTAGTAGAGAATACTCAACTAGCCCACCTAGGCGACCCAGCCACCGCCCTTCTCAAGGCGTGGGAAAGACTCGAGCGGTATGGCGCGCACGAAATGACAGAGAGTTCGCTCTTGGATAGCATTTACACTTTCCCTAACATCAATATCAATGACCACACCCAGATGTTGGAATTCGCAGACACGCTCGCGATGTTACAGTCAGTTCGTGAGCAGCCCAACATGCCAAAACTCACCTGCCTCGATCAGTTCGAGAAGCAAAGGATTATAGTTAGAAAACTACCAAAGCAGTCAAGGGACGAATGGGCCATAATATCAGAAGCTCACAGAAGCCAGGACCCTGACACTCCACCCGCCTTTCCTGTACTGGCTCAATTTGTGACCAACCAAGCAAAACTACGCCGTAATGCTAGCAACTTCGAGCCAACAAAAGACTCGTCTCCAACGCCAAGACGGACCGGTCACAATTTCGGACCTCACAGAGGCCCTGTCCAAGCCACGAAGGACGGACCCATTGTTTCAGTGTATAAAACAGACATCACGCCTCACCCAAAGGAGATCTCCGATGAACGAACACCGAGGAGTTCTTATTCGAATCCTCATCCACCAAGAAAAGGCCTGACTTGTCCAATTCACAAGTCCTCACACTCCCTAAACGATTGCAGAGAATTTAGAAAAAAATCACTAGATGACCGAAGCCACGTGAGTCAGGTCGTGACTCAAAGACACTTGTACCAGGCTGATCAACGAAGACTGAACCAGAAGATAAAACCTCAAATTGTGTATTGTGTTTATGCATTGTTTGATGTAACACTTGCTTATTTTTCTTGCATATTTGTGCATGTTTATATTTACCTATTTAGTTACAAGTTAGTTAACATTGATTACTGTATGCTTAATGCTAGGTTTTTGATAGTTCAGTTAGTATTTCAGTTAGTTAGTAGTGGAAATTTAAATTTCCAAGCGGGGAGTATTCTGGAACCTGGCAGTTATTGGGTTAAAGGCTGGGTTTGTTAATAGGTCAATGGGAGGAGTTTCAAAAGGGCATTGGGTGACTTCCTGGACACAAGCATGTTTTGGAAGGTCTTTGTCTGAAAAGAAGCATGGCCCATCAGATGTCACCCGACGAGCCTGTTGGCCATATTTCTGCCATACCTATCTCGTGGTAAAAAAGAATGGTTCTCTTTACTTGTTCTCTACATAACAGTCTCTGTTGGTCGTATCTACGTTCATTAGATAGACTAACTTTATATATAAAAAACAATACTTTAGTAAAGAAACACAATAGACAGACTGAACTAAATTTCTTCTGCATTTTAACTCAGAGTCAGAATCGTATATGTAAATACCGTGCTCCATCCTCCATTTACCTACCGACCAAATATATGTATATATGTAAATCATTTGTCTGTTTCTTTTTTATTCACATCATTTTTACCAGTGCTTGCTTGTTCTTTAGAATGCTTTATTTCAGCTGAATTTCTGAGGACTGGAATCTCTTCATTAAAAGAATGCGAAAAGTTTTAAATTCAGAACATTTTGAATTCGTAATACCCCATGGGGTTGAAACAGTTGTTTAAAATTTGAAGTGAATACCTACTCTGAATAAAAAAGGACTTTCGGGTTATTGTATCCCATTTTTATTTTGCTTTGAAGTGTTAGTCACACAAAGCCATGTATCTAGGATAGGTGGCCAAGTAAAATTTATTAAATAAGTATGCCCCTTATTTCTTTAATCTAGTTTCTGTGCCACATTTATGCACACTAAAGAGAAAGATAGGTTAGGCAAGAGTGCTCTTCCATTTTTTAAATTCCCATTCTTTTGTCTACTTCCTATTCCCTTCCATTGTATAATATTTCGTAGGTAATTATTTTGTTCCTTTACTTGAGTAAATGAATGAGTGGTTGGTTCTGTGAAAAGCCCTGGAATTTGCTTTTCCAAGCAAACAAATTTAACTAGTGGAATTAAAACTTTTAAATACCTCCATTTGCTAGATATCAATATTTGGTGTGTTATTTATAATAGATAGTTTCATATTATAAAATATCTTAGCAACCCAACTTCATAGTAAGGGTAAAAGGAAATTTTTTAAACAAATGTAATATTGAAAATGCAGTGATAGAAACATATATCCATTAAATGTAAAATAATTTGAAATATTTAGTTTAAACAACAATAATAATACCTAGCATCCAGACTAATACAAAAAGTTAAAGATTGTATATTTTTATATTGCCATCTCTGAAAATAGCATTATTTGGTACACTTCACTACAGTTTATATCCAACTAAAGACACAAGTGGTGAAAATTTTTAACAAAAAACATTCTGCCTACCGACTATCTGACCCATGTTTCCATTTCTTCAATAGATCAAATATGGATAGCAGCCCATTTAAATAATTTTAAGGTACACATTTAAAATTGGGGAAGATATTGGATTAATGTGTTGTCACCTAAATCAAATCCCAACATCTTCAATCTCTAGAGTGAAATGTATGATATTGCAGAAAATAATTTCTAAGTGTGTAAAACTAAATAGCTGGGTTAAGAAGAGTTTACACAAGAACTTGTGTACATAGGGCTACTGTATAGTCTATTGACTGGCACTAGATTTAGTAACAGCAAGTTAAGGCAGAAGCTGCCCATTCTCTTTTGTTTCAGAAGCAGATTTAAATTTTTATTAAGCTTGATGCATCTGCTCTAAAAGCCTATGACAACCTTTGCACCTCTTTTTTTTAATGTGCCTTTGTACCTCTTTTTTTTTTTTTAATGTGCCTTTGACTCAGTTTTTCACTCCTGATGAGTGCTTGGCCTTGCCCCTGAAGTTTCTTAGCAAGGATTTAAAAAATGGTTTCTATTGTCTTCTCTTAGGGCTAAGAAAGAATAATTGGCCAAAGGTCACCCAGCTCGCTTGGTACCTAATAAGGGAGCAAACTCCTGGTTTCTGGCCCTGTGCCTTATTCATTACACCAGACTGGAACTCAGTTATTAAAACCTTCTAATAATTCAATTCTTTTCAGCAGGTAGCACAAGGAAAATGCTTGATAAGTATCTCAGAAATAAAATAAAGCAAGGGAAACTATGCAAAGAACATAAATGACAAACCATTAAAAACCCCAATAAAACCCAAATCAAGGCCCTTATAAAAATATTACTGTCCTCATATTGATTATATACACACATCAGAGGTCCAGTGAATTAACATCCTGGCCCCAAGGCCTGGGAACAGCCAGGTCTTCATATTTGGGGGCGGTGGGACAAAATGAGGGATCCAGTGGGGCAGGGGACAGTCTAAAGAGTCATATGACATATATTTATATTTACCATATGGAGTTTTTGAATTTGACTTGATAACCTATTGTAAATATAGAGCATTAAAAGATACATAACAGCTGTGATCAGCAAGACCTGGACATTCTGTATTATATCAGTGGTAGCTTCCAAATCATTTTTAGAGGCAGTCCAGTGTAGAGTGCATTACAGTAATATAAGTGAGTAGTGATAAGAGTGAGCAACTGTTTTTCTTGGCATTTGATCTGTGTTTGTTTCTACCCATCCAATCAGCATGGTCTTCAGGACTTAGGACTTCCACAACATGTATAACTCAGCCCTGGTTAACAATGTATAGAAGGATCTTCAGCAAATTGATGATATTTTCATCCCAAACTGATGGTATATCTCTCTCAGAAGCTTCATATAGATGTTAAAGAGGTAGTTTGAAGCATCCCACACTAGAGTACTCACCTGTCCAAGTTTTTTTTTCTAATTCTGACTAGAAACTACTTCTAAGGTAGGAGTGGAACTTAGAACCATTCCAAAACAGTACTTATAATTTTCAGCCCCATTTGTAGCCTCAGGTTTTTGCAAGTTGCTCTGACTGATGGTGTCAAAACCACTAAGAATTCTAAAGTATTAAGAAGGGTACAGTGCCATACCAAAGTGATTAATGCTGTTTCTTCTAAAGATAAGCCACCCTATTTTCCCCTCAACCTTTTCCCAGAAAGAAAAGTTGGAGACAGGGCAATAGTTATCCAGTGTAGCTGGATCAAGAGATGATTTCTTCATCTCATCCTCTCTTAAAGAAATATCTATCGTCTCTTGGATCCAGTTCACACCCCTTCACCAATCTAAAGTATCCAGAAGGGACAGGGATCCAGCTTATAATAGTAGCACTCATACAATAGAAAACTTTGTTTGTTAGTTTGCTTGATCACATGATTTTAGTTAACACTAATATTACTGTGATGGCCATATACAGATACTTATATCCTGCCTTTATTATTCCCTGAAAAAATTCCTAAATGTTTATCAAATTTTTTCCTATTGTTCTCTCTTCAATATATTCTATAAATTCTATAAATGTAAGTGTTATTATAAGTTCTAAATATTAATATGACTTGGCTTGAAACATATCCAAATATCCCAAGCACTTAGGCCAACATATTTTTTCCTCGAATTTACTTGCTGATTTTCTACATAATATACAAGCCAGCCTACAAGGCAGTATAAGCCATATAGTAGTAAATAACAAGTTATGGTATGTTACAAAAGAATTCAGATCAATGGTTGGATTCAACCAGTTTGCACCACTTGGCAGAACCGGTAGCTAATTTTTTGTTGCCCAGGCCCAAAATGGACTTCCAGAAGTGGCATCCACATAGAGAACCGGTTGTTCACATATTTGAATCCCACCACTGGTTCACATAACTATATTTATTGAAATGTTTTTATGAATGAGAAATAATATACATAGTGATTATCTGCATAAGAAGCAAAGTAACAACTGAATTCTATAAATGGTATTCTCAATGCACAAAACAAATTAATAATTTTTGGCAAGTAATAAGATAAAAGACCATTCCAACTTTTCTAAGAATTGTAATTGTTGGAAAAAAATCTATTTTCTACTAAAAGTCAGAAAATAATAAAAAATGTATCAGTATTACTTGGAGACTATAATATTCTTGAGAGGCAAAATAATGGCAGCCAAAATATAGGGATAAAGATCCCAAGTACCTCCTATATCAAGGTGAATACCATTCCATTCAATATTTAATTTCCAATAGATCATTTCATGTCACATTGAATCCTGTTTGGGTGGGGATCCCAAAACTTCAGAGCAGGTTTCAAATGTTGAGGGAGATCTGTAATAGGTAGGATCCCAGAAAAGATTATTTTTATACATGGAATTGCATACAATATATTTGAATCTGACCAGGAATACCAAGAATTCTAAAAGATTTTTTACTTTATAAGCAACTCTGACTTTACTATAAATATATGACTTTACTATATATCAGAGGTTCCCAACCTTTTGGGCACCAGGGACCGGTTACGTGGAGAGAGGTTTTTCTGCAGACCAGAGGGGGCGTGGTTTTGTGTGCTGCCTGCATCGTGTAGATGGGGCTTTCCTTGTTTGTGCAGACCAATTGCTGGCATGCCGCGGCCCGGGGGTTGGGGACCCCTGCTATATATGACTTTACTGTATAAGCAGTCTTGACAATATACTGTTGGAATCTACCCAGATTAAACAGTAATAAAATGGCATTGAGAAGTTATGTAAGATAGCTGTTTACAAAATTATCTGAATAAGGGCAATTAATGTTCCTTTAATGTACACGTTATGTGTGCTTGGAACTCTTTAAGAAGAATTCGAATTTTAGCTACTGATTACGCCGAAATTCATTATCCATGCTTTATAGTTTTTTACTTTAAGGATAGAATTGGATCTTAGAATGTCAGTTTGAATTAGGGAAATCTTACTATGAAGTATCAGTGGCAAGTAATATTTGTTATAGTATAAGGGATGTTATGTATGTGCCATTTATAATCTGGAAGAAAAGGTGCCATTCAATACTTTTGCTTTTGATAAATAAAATATTGCATTTTTATGTTTTTTCATGGTAGTATTTCTATGCCATCTTCCCCCAGGAATGCAAAGCAGCATACGAGTTTTGGATTTTTCCCTCAAACCACTTTTGAACTTAGTTGGGCTGAGAGTGAGTAATATCACCAAAGCTGTCCAATAAGCTTTCATGGCTGAGGATTGACTTGAACCTGTATTTCCTTAGTCCTAGTTAAACATCTTAATCTCATTGACTTTCTTTTCAAAATTCATATCCTCAGAAGAATTCTAGCACAGCAACACATTAGCAAACATGTGCTTTCACTTTCAGAAACAATTTTTGGAGCAATCAGCATTCCTATGTTTATAATCATACAGAAGCCAATTTTTATTATTTCTTAATTAAATTTATATTGCATTTTTCCTTTAGGATGAAATGGCAGATAGCCATTCTTATACTGTATGCGATATTATGTATGTACTACAAGTAGGTATTGAAAGTTGCCAGTAGACATCTGTTTTCACCATATGTTCCTTTGACGTGTTAGACCTTTTATAAACTTAATATATTTGTCAGCTTTATAGCCCTTCAGGAGTTCAAGATGGCATATGGAGCATTTCCTATACAGGTTTTCCTACAACCATGTGGACTAGGTTGGGTAAGAGAGAGTGACTGGCCCATGGTTATCCAGTGAACTTCTATGACCAAGAATGGAATCTGGATCTCTAATGCTTAACCACCATATTACAATGGCTTTTACATGGAGTGGAGTGGAAAGACAAAACATTTTGTGAGGATTTCCCACATTTATTCCTTTTCAGAAAGAATTAGAAGAATGTTAAGTAAATAGTTTGGATCAGGTAGGTTTTTATTTATTGTGATAGATTGGCATATACTGTATATTTCAATGTTAATTTCATTCAGTAAAAGTTCTTAATTTAATCACAGTTCTGTAGGATAGAAAAACTTAAACATATACATTTTTCCCCATGGAAAAACAAATAATTAGAAATCTTATCTAGAACTACTTTCTAGAAATATCAAAAGTAGATATAAATACAGCAATTACTGGATCTGTTGGCCAAAAAATCTAACTTTAAACTTTGAAAAAATATATCCCCTTTTCATTGTCACCACGTACAGTATTTCAAATTAAAAAAATGCTTGATATCTTGGCATCCCAGAGTTCTGAATCCTATCTTAACTTAACTCTGTTATGATGTCTTTGTTCTTCATTCTAATCATAATTTAATTCTAATTCTGGTGTACTTTGAAGTTAAATCCTGGCAAGGCATGAATCCTGGCACCTCCTGTTTATTGGAAGTTTTTGTCTATTGTCTGATCACCCTGAGCTTATCTAGAATGCATGATAAAGGTTTTGAAATAGTTTCTCAAACTAGACCCTCTTTGGAATCTTAGTGATTTTTTTAAACTTCCTCCTAGGCATAAATAGTCACCATGTGCTCACACTAAGCAAGTATTAAGTATTAAATAATACATATTAAGTATTATTTACTTAATGTGCACGCTTATTTGTCAGCTTCAGTTATGGGCTGAATTTTGTCAATTGCTAATACAACATGTTTTCTGTGCCCTAATGTAAATACATTTTGAACAGATGTTTATATTTTGAAAACAAAGGACTAATTTTATTATTTAAGCACAAAGAAGGAAAGGAGAATAAAATCTAGGCCATTCTGAGAGAAAATCAAACTGACCACACGATGGCACTAAAGCCATACTAGTAAGTTTGCTTTGTGTGGTATAGATTAGAGAAGTGATTTTTTTAATTATTAAAGTACATTATTTTTCTTATCAGAATATATGCTATAAGATGATAAAAAAATTTATCTCTCTATCTCTCTATCATTATCTTTCTCTGTATCTCTGTATCTCTGTATCTATCTGTCTATCTGTCTATCTATCTATCTATCTATCTATCTATCTATCTATCTATCTATCTATCTATCTATCTATCTATCTATCTATCTATCTATCTATCACATTTCTACACCACACATTTCATCAAAGTGACCCTGGATGATTTACACATAAACAGAAGGAATGACAATAACAATCTCTCTCTCTCTCTCTCTCTCTCTCTCTCTCTCTCTCTCTCTCTCTCTCTCTCTCTCTCTCTCTCTCTCTCTCTCTCTCTCTCTCTCTCTCTCTCTCTCTCTCTGAAAAATGAATACTACACAGGTAGTCGTTGCTATTTGTGGAGATTCTATTCCAGCAGAAAACTATTGATACTAATTTATTTGTTTGTTTGTTTATCGTATGACACATTCACATCATATTTTGATGTACAATGGATAAAAATACAAAATATGAAATATAAAATCTAAAATATTAGTCTAGATTACAAATATAATTTTTGCTTCTTTTGTCACAGCCAAGAAATTAGCAAATTATCCAGTATAGGCTCTATTTTTGGCCCTCTGGCTCTATGTTGAATAGTTTGTTTTTTGGCGCCACAGTTACAAGTCGGTGATAGTATTCTGCTCTGTTTATAGAGAGTGTCTGCACATCTACCATGGCCAGTGCAAGGCAAACTTTATCATTGTAGATGGCAATTTTCTATCCAATGTTGTTTCCACATATTGTGTATGTTAAAATAATCTTCTACAAGTATTTTAGCAGCAGAAATAGCTGGATGTCTGTTTCTCAACCTGTTTCACTATAGGTAGGCTCAATATCAGCTGGAAGTTATCAACAATCTTCAGATATTCTTGGAAGAGGGCATTTTTTCGTTTTACTCCTGGGGGTAATAAATGACTCAAAACAGGCAACCAACATGTGGAAATAGTTTGGATCATCCCACTAACAATACACATTGATTCATGCAATAGTGCATCAATCCTATTTGTGTATATGCTATTAAGCCATATCAGGGCACAGTACTCTGCTGCTGACTAAACCAAGCTGTGTCCCAATTTTCACAGCATGTCTGTTGCCGAGACCCAACTAGTGCTACATAATTTGTGCAGGATGTTATTTTTATTTTTCAATAGCTGTACCCAGCCACGTGTTGCTGTGGCTCAGTCTGGTTAAATGGAAAAGAAAGAAAAGAGAAAGCGCACATTTGTGTCACAGGTGTGACATCTATATAATAGTAGGTATATAAAAACACACACATATTCGAATGCAACGTTGTGTCAAAATTTCAAAGCAATCAGTGAAGAACTTTTGGAGATTTAAGATTTTGAATAAACAAACATTTACATTTTTATTTATATAGATTTGTCAGCAGTCTTCATCAAGTCTTCTTTGTAGGAAAAAGTCCTACTCAGGGTAACCCCAAGATATTTGGGATACTTATTGTGATTGAATTGGTTTTCCTTGAAATGTATATTAAACTCTCTGCCTACTGATCTGTTACAAAGCTTTATAACTTCCATCATGGTTGGATTAGACTGTAGCCTCAGTTTATGAAAATACTTATCTAATACATCTAAGTTGGAAGTGAGGACATCTTCAGTTATCTCAAAAGATTTATGTTGAGTGGCTAAAGCCCAGTTATCTGCACAGCCAAACTTCCTGGTCTTTATATGAAGCATATTGGCTATGTATAAGTTGAAAAGAAGGGGCGCAAGAACCAAACCTTGTGGTAGTCCATTATTTAGCACTAATATCCTCTCCCATAGTCACCAAAAACGTTCTGTCAGCAAGCAATATCAATAAGTTGGATAATTTTTTGGCATGGGATTACCTACATTAATTTATATAACAATCTATGGCTCCATACTGTGTCATATGGAGTATTTAGATCTATAAACTGTTTGCTCCCTGACATTCCTTAAGTCACATCCTTAGCACCTGGGTGGTGCTAAGGATCAGTCACTTCAAGGCAAAACATCTGAAGCCTTGAAGATACAGCAGTCAATTAATTCTAACAATTTTCTTGCTATATCACATAGTATCATTAATAGCTAAAACAAAATATCAAGTTTTTGAAGTTATGGGAATTGAAAGGATAAGTTCCAATAACTATGTTTATGCTCCTCCTACAAATAATTTCTCCTTCCTCCTCTGCACATTTTACTTTACTGTTCCTCCTCTTCTTCACCCAGTCATGGCAGAGCTCACTGATTAGCTTGATCCTAAAGTCAATGTGATTTCCTTGTAGCAGCTAGCTTTTTTCAAAGTGACTTATTTGGGTGGTAATAAGAGAATTGTCCTGCTTACAGCATGTGATTCACATTGGCTACCTCTGCTCTGTGCAGCTCTTTAATGAATTTAGTGGAGGGACCTCTCAATCACTAGATGATAATGCCACTTCCAGACAATGTGCAGTGATTGGAATGAGCTGTGAGTGCAGGTTACACTTCACCAGTGCAGTTCAAAAATCACCTTGAGTGGCCTGCATGTACAACTAGCATTTAACAATGTAATCTAGTTAACCACCACAAATGATCTTTGGATAGCACTAGTATCCATTGTGACTCATTTGTCAGTATCTATATGCATAAAGTAACCAAAAAACAAATCCTTCACACATATAGTGTGAAGTAACCAAAACCCAAATCCTTCACACATACAGTATACTAGTCTCAGACGAATTAAAGCAAATACACCTGTCCCAGGATAATGTTGCATGATCCAATCTGGGTCAGTCACTGGAACCAGACATTTTGTTTTCTGAGCTTTCATACTGGAGCCCATCTTCAGGGAATTTCTCTCTAGCAGAGTGTGTGCTCTTCTGTGTGTGGTATTTGTAGTGCCTGTTTTATGAGGCTTTTTAGAAGTTGATTGGGGTATGTTGATGGCTGGCTTTTAAGTTGTTAGCTGTTGTTTGCTTGTGCTACCCAGCCTTGCCTTCTAAATACTTGTTAGGCTGGTGGTAAATCAGCACTCCTGTTGATTGATGAAAGGTCTTTCCCAGGCTTCAGTCATTGGTCTCAGAACACAAGATTAGGGATAGCAAAGGTCCCTTTGTCTCTGTGTCTGTATGTGATGGGTTTACAAATCTGGATGACAACTAGATGTCAGCGAAGACCTAGAGTTTTTGGTATCTTTAATGCCATTTAGTACTTATCTGTTGACAAAGTTGGGATAAAAGTTTCAGCCTACTAAATATATATGCAAACATCAATGCTGCAGTTCTTGCAGAAATTGCCAAGTGATATGTTGGCTGAAACAAAGGAACTAAATTTTTGAAAGTTGAACCAGAATTAAACCACCAATTGTCTCTTGGATATTAATTTTCAAGGATACTTTGTGTGATAATAGGAAATGCCACCCTGTACATAGATAAATATCAGAGCAGATGAATCTGTGGAAGTCCAGTGTAGATAATATTTAAGGACATTAATAAGAGCCAAAATGGAGTTGTAGGCAGTGGTGGGATTCAAATAGTTTAACAACTGGTTCTCTGCCACAACCCCAGCTAAAACTTGGTGGCCTTGCCCCCTTTCCCGTTTGCACCAATCAGGAAACTAGAGAGATGAAGCGTTTATTCCTAAGTCCTAGGCCTCCTAACCGTGTATGGCACTCCTCTCCGACTTTTTTGCTCATTGTGGTCACCAGTGGTACAAACAAGTTGGTTGGCAGTTGCTGGAGAGTCTGAGCCATTAAAGAGTCCTCAAGAAGATGGAGGAGGGGTGGATGCGATGGCAGCAGAAGGCGGGAAAGAGTGGCAATATCAAGAGAGTGATGGGACCGAGGTCACCATGGCTGAGCAAAAGGGAAAAAGTGCCCTGCCAAAGGGTGGGAGCAGGAGGTAGAGATGTCCTGTCAAGGCAAGAGGGGGAACCGATGCAGCTGCTCCGGGTTGCTGTGGCAGTGGTTGCCATCACTTCCTGCTCCTTCTCCTCCCACTAGCGGTCCGGCACCCACCTAAAGGGGAGGCGGGCAGTTCCATCCAGTGTCTGTAGGGGCATCCTGCTCTGCCATACAGCTTCGGCCCCTGCCTCCTCTGAGAAGAACAGTACCACTTCACCCTCGAAGGGCCAGGTCCTTTCCTGTGGAAACCTCCTCCTCCTGGTGGACCAAGCTTGGGGGCAGCCTGCTGAGGGCCATGGCAGCTCCGGAGGTCCTTTCACAGGGACGATGTTTAGGTGTGTGCCTTCCCTGTGCAAAAAGGTGTGGTGGTGGCTACAAGTATTCCAAGTTCTACAGAGAGGACAGTGTGGGATTGAATCCAGTACAAAGCGGGAACAAAGGGAATCGGATTGGAATGGTTAGCGCAGGTGATTCTGGGTCCTGCTGCATGGCTGAGGATACCATTATCCCTGACAGAAACTCCTAACCTCCTCTGGAGGAAATCCAATCAAATTTTATTTGTATCACCATTGAAAAGTGAAGGTAGTTTATCATGTGACATTCCCAGAATGTTACAAGGAGTCCAGAGTAGCGTATCTTTGCCTAGGTGATATTTCCCATTTTTTTAGTTTCTACACCGACAGATGATCATAACTGGTTCACTGAACTCAACAAAAAATTAGGTATCAGTTCTGTTGAACCGGTGTGAACCATCTGAATCTCACCATTGGTTATAGGGTATATTTCCCATATAGAATTTTTCAGATTTTGTCCTTTTCCAGATAGAAAGGAAAAAGGAATGTCTAAAAATTAGGGCAGATATATCGCAAGGTCTAGAGCCTTAAGACTCAGTCTTAAGATAATGTTAGTTCACTGCATGTACACATTAGAAATAAAGGTATTTGGTGTCTGATTTTATCCAACACCTAACAAGAAACAAAATAATGGTTTTCCCAGTTTTAGCAAATAAAACCATTATTCTCCAATCTAGTTTTTACTGCTAGGAGCTATTACATCACACAGCTATCAACACAACTGATTACACAACTAGCTTCCAAGACAGAGATAAACAGAGCCACCATTTTATCAGCCAAACAAATAATCTACCAACAAAAAAGTGTCTATCTCTTTCAAAACAATATCCACCCACAGAAGCATATGATCCATACACATGCAGAGAAGGCAAACCAGAAGGCTATATAATTCTTGCCAAATAACAAATCTCATTTTTTCCTGTACTTATTATTATCTAATTGGGTATCAAATGTCTGTACTCCAATAATCAAGGAGAGAGAAAGAGAGGGAGGGAGGAAGGGAGA
The DNA here is from genome assembly GCF_001527695.2 of Protobothrops mucrosquamatus. Taxonomy (NCBI): domain Eukaryota; kingdom Metazoa; phylum Chordata; class Lepidosauria; order Squamata; family Viperidae; genus Protobothrops; species Protobothrops mucrosquamatus. The sequence continues at coordinate 1,191,980 of NW_015386429.1, forward strand.
GAGAGAGAGAGAGAGAGAGAGAGAGAGAACAATCTCAAACCAAAGTATATGGTTTCTTTAAATAATCATTTAGACTAACTTCAGTAATTAATAATTAAAGGAACTAGACTAAAATCTAAGAAATGGAAGTTTTACCTTGGGCAAGGAAGCCAGCTAGGTAACTTAATACTAGTTGTACTCTCTCAGATCTAGGAAAAAGGAAATGGCAAAACACTTTTAAAATATTGCCTAGAAAAACGCATTGATGACAAGTGTTTACCAGGAATCAAGACTGATTTAAAGGTAAACACCTACAAATGATATTATAAATTAAATGAAAGAAACAGGACTTTCTGAATATACAATACTGCTTTTTTTCATCATCATCCACAGTGGGAAGATTTTGCCATCGACAGCTAGATTCAGGTACTTCCCAAGCAATATAATTGCTTTATATTATTCTGCAGCATCAGAACATTTTGTAACGGCAATCATAGGTTGTCTGCTGTGCTGTTTATTTTTCAACACGCCAACACCTGAAGATTTTTAAAAGCACTAACATTGGGCATGAGAGTAATTGTTCAGTTCCATTTATCATTGTGCTGACAATACAGAAGAGACAGCGGTATTACTATATTTTGATTCGTAGCATTGAACTGAGATTAGATACTGACCTATAATGCCATATGGAAACAGAAATCTAGCAGAAATGCTGATCAAATTACAGAAAACTTTCAATTACAATAAATAGTTCTAATGCCAGTTCAGTGTTTTGGGAGTCAAATCTTTGATCACAGTCCTCCATGCACAATATATTGGAATATAATTCTAAGATGGCGTGTACGGAAGAAACCTTTGCATCTTTATAAGAATTTAGAAGCCACAAATTTTCAGTCAACTTTGGAGCAAACAGAATGAAATAAAAGTTCTCAAAATATCTATTCATTAAGCTATATATGCATGTAGTTTAATTGTTTGGAAATGTGAAAGGTAATAGATAACTGTGATATGTTCACAGAACATTTATATTTTAAAAACAACCATAGACCCAACAGACTGGATCAATGTATATGTTATCTTTATATTCTGAATATAAATATAGTGGTATGGTATGTTTAGGCCTCAGGAATGAGTCATAATGGGCTCATTCTCATGTTCTACCAAATGCAGCATGAATATGTCCTAGTTATCAATTTTAAAGGCCATATCCTTATGATAGTGAACTCCAGACTACTGAAAGAACAGAATTCTTTTGTTTTTTAGCAATTTCATTTGATGCAAATCTTGCACTATGAATAATCTACAATAATTTATATATAAAACTCTTGATGACAAAGTCTGGGGCTGACATTTGCATAACTGTTCTTGACTGCTTGGAGTGCCATAGTCATACCACATCTCCTCTGGTTTCTTGGCATTGTCCATGGCTATTTTGGCTTGGTCAGTGAAAGACATCAGATATTTATTTTCCAAGGGAAAAATCTGCCTGAGTAATATTTGACCAGGCCTTCTCAAAGTGCTTGGTTAATGTACTGAGAGTTCCTCCCCATGAACCCAAGCTTAGTACTCTTTTGAAAGATCTATGTTTTTAGCTTGGGAAGAAATGGAGAGAAATGACAAGGGCTTCAATATTTGAGTTGGTAGACAAGAGGTCACTTTCACAGTTAATCATGCTCTATTATTTCTTGCTCTTTTTCCTATCTATCAAGGTTCATCTCTGTGAAGCCCTGTCCTTGAGAGAAGTGTCTGAAAAAGTGGAGTAGGAAGGGAAGTGGAGCTGATCAACTGAAAAGAAACTTTTGGTCATGGATGCAGCTAATCTGAAAATAATGCTGTTCTGGAATCTCTCTCTCTCTCTTTTTCATTCATGAATGTATGTATGAGACAGTGAGGGAGTGAACAGGTTTTCCTATCAATCTGTCTGAGCAAGAAGAGAATTGCAGGACAAGAAGGGGTCACTTGACAAACAACAGCTTTTGTTATTTAAAATGTCAACACCAAAACAGAGGAAGTAGGATGTGGGTGTGTGTGGGGGGAAGGCAGCATCACTTTTTCTCCTTCTCTTCTTCTTTTTCTTCTATCACTTATCACAAGCAACTCTTTCTTTCCTTCATCTGGTTTCTCTCACCCAAGTAAAGCTGGTTGCTGCATGCATGCATGTACATACATATAGAGAGAGACACATATGGACATTCCTGAGAAAGGAAGAGAATCTACAGAAAGGGATTAGTGAAGCTACTATTACTTATTTTAAGAAAACTGTGAATCAAGCAGAGAAAGAGGACTCTTCCTTACAGCAGGTAAAAATTCTTGCAAAAAGCCATAACAAGTTTGGATAGAGTGTTAAACCAACTACTCTAGCCATGTGTTAATTTTACAAATTTCCCCAACCCCATCTCATGTTAATAAGAGCAATTTGATGGATGTTTTTCTTTCTAGCTGGGAACACAAAGGAAGCCAAGGGCATCCATCAGTCATTGTATTTTGCTTGTTCATCAATAAAATGCTAAGGACAGCATCCCTTTCTGACCTTATTACTGATGCAGAATAGGGCTCATCAATGAGGACAGTATAAAATATACCAGCATATTTTTCTTCTGCCTCAAGGATGGGAGCAGAGCACTTTAATATGTTCATAACTTGATGACCCAAGAGAGTAACAATATACCCAACAGCAACACATAATTCTGGTATAAATGTATTGTAAAGCTTTGGTTCCTTATATTATGGAAATCATGACCATCCTACCTAATAATAATATATGCTAATAAAGCAGGAAGATAAATATTTGTACATATTTGGAACTTTTTCAATGCTACCAACATTGTTTGAAAACAAATACTCTGCCAATGATTTCACTCATGATGAAACACTGGTGACGCACCATGCCCTATTCCTTTGAATCTCCCAATAAGGAATTACCAGCCACAACAGTCCCTCCTATCTTTCTTACGTTAAAACTTTTTATTAAATCATATTGTGATTCCAGACATGTTAAAAATTAATATTGGTCCACATTTATGGGTAATCTGTAGAGTGTCAGTTTGCTCTGCATTTTTCTTTTAAACTTTATTCAATTATAGAATCGAATAACCTAGGGCATACATTTATCAAATCTGGCACCTTCGTACATCATATAGTTTAGATAGTTTTTTTTCCTTTTTTTTAAATGGATACATTTAATATAATATTAAATCTTGACATTTTTCAAGTCTCAGGAGGAGACTATTGAATAAATAATTCATGATTACTGCATATACAGCTTTTTCTAAAGCCAAAAAAAGAATATTTAAGAAACATAATATTTGACAATAAGATTGTGACTGAGTTCTGACAGTATAGAAAATGATATGTTAAAAGTCACAACTTTTAGATTGCTTATTTTAGATTGCTTATTTTAACTTATTTCTTGGGTTCAGCAACTTTAAAAAGCTAATTTGAATGTCAAGCTGTGCCAGTACTGTGCCAGTATAAGTTCACAGTATTCACTTTTCTAGTTCTTCACTGATTTTTCTTATTCATTTCATTCCTTTTCTTCCTCCTAGTTATTTGATCTTTTATTAATCTCAATCATAGGTACTTTCCCCCTTTTTAATTAAGGTTTTGCTCTTCACCAGATCTAAATTTTTTAAAATTCTTCTATTTATTTATTTATTACATGGACTAGCAATATATATTAACATTTTACCTGGATTAATATATATAATAAAATATAAATCTTAAAAAAATCTATGTTCAAATATTAATGTCTAAGTCATCTAACCACTGAAGCGCAGCATCATTTATATTAAAAGAAAATCAGATACTGGACTGTTATATGCCCCCAGCTTACCACTGGTCACAATGTGATCTACAGTTTGAAATGGGACACTGCAGTCACACTGAGGGGCAGACACTAAGCCCCATTTATACAGAGAGTCCTGGCAGATGTTGTGTCAGATACAAATCCTATTCAGGATTGTCCATTGCTGACATGGTAGTCAAAACCTGGCATCTTTTTTGTGGAGTCCTTTACATGTCTTCCTATGTCTAGGCATTGTCTGGGCGTTGAATGACACATTTGGCTTTCCATTGGGAATTGATGTTAAAATTGTTGGGCAGATATTGTACAAGTGTCAGTGTCAGATGCTCATAATTCTTCTCTGTTTTGTCACTAGTGCATATTGCTTTGATAAAACCAGTGGTGTTCTATGGCTCAGAACAGTAAAGCCAGCAAGCTGGAATAGTTTTAATACATCTGCTATATAATTCTCTTGGTGTTATTGAGTCTGGTATCTAATTTACTAGTATGACGGCTGTTAAGCTATACAGGGGCACAGTATTTTGCTGCGGATTGGACCAACACTATTGCTGATGGCCTGAAGGTGGCAGCTGAAACTCCTCATTTAATTCCACATAATTTCTGGAGTATGTTGTTTCTAATATTGATTTTTGCCACCGTATTTTCTAGGTGAATCTTAGAGGAGAAAGTCCAGTCCAATGTTATTCCAAGGAACTTGGGGAATCATAGGGAAATAAGTTGTTTAAGTAGACCTTCAGGGCTTCATATGCTAGTTTGTTAAGGTGGAAACATGTAGTTACTGTTTTGCTGGTGCTAGAAGTGAGCCTCCAGTTAGTGAAGAATTTTCCCAAGTTTTTATGATATTTGGACAGGAGGCTCTCAGCCACCTTCATGTTTTTTTTTCTTGTACTGCTATAGTGTATCCAAATTTGCATCCCCATATTGCTGGCATATCTGATAAGTATAAGTTGAATAGTGTAGGTGCCATTACAGAGCATTGTGGGAGAACCGTTGTTTAATCTTCTTACCTTACTTATTTGTCCTCAATTATTTTTTTGAAAGGACCCTAAATATTTAGAGGTCACTCTAGATAGGACCCTAACATATAAGCAGCCCTGCACCAACACTAAACTGAAGGTCAATGGATGGAATAAATCCCCAGGAAATTAATGAGATCTACCTGGGGTGCTAAACCCAGGTCCTTAAGAAAACAACTCTAGCTCTTTGCTACTCAGCAGGCAAATACACCTGCCCAGTCTGGTATAAATCAGCACATGCTGGGAAAGTAGATGTTACTCTAATTGAAGCTTGCAGAATTAATACCAAATGCCTTAAACCTACTCTTCTAGATAAGATCTACCATCTAGACAGCATTGCCTTGCCTGATGTTCACAGAGAAGAAGAAGCATACAGAGAGAGACTCAAATAATCAATGTCTAGACAACACCCTCTATATGGCCTTCAACCAGCTCAGCAGAGACTAAAATCCAGAAAAAGCTTCCTTAGGTCGACCAAAAACATTGAAGAATTTGAAAGCAGAGTGGATCTATGGAAAGCTACAAAGAACCAACACTGGTTGGAACCAATGGAGAAACTAGCATCTGGATCTGAGGAAAGCTGGGAAGCATTTGGCCTGAATGCTGAAAAGCTGAAAGCGCTTTCTTGATGATAGTGGAGTGTTCTTTGGAAAGAGATACAATTGAGAGTCCATTGGGTCAATAGTTAACACTGGGTGTTTGATGTGTCGATTGTCTAGCTCCACCCAGTTTCTTTAATAAACTCCAAGCTTTCCTGCTGGATTTGCTGAAATTTAGTGATTCTATGTATTGTTTCCATTTCTTATGTCAAGCTGCATCCAAGCTGTGTAAGAGATCATCAACGTGTCATGGTTCCAATAAACGAAGCCAGTCAAAAGAAAAATTCGTCCTCGAGAACATTTTATTTGGAAACAAGATATCGGCACTTACATAGTTGAACCCAAAAGTGAAAATTCCCTCCCCTGATACAAAGTTACAAATTGTAAATCTCACCCCAAACCAAGCTGTCACACATCACATTCCTCAATGACAAATAAGTGCGGGTTTTTCTCCACCACCCTCCTACTGCCAAAATTCTTTGCTCACAATGACCTTGATTAAAAATGCAGCTGCAATTGTTATGACTAACTAAGAACGCTCATACCTCTCCCTCTCCCCTTATTCCATCTACGTGAAAAATCTCCAGCTACAGAGTGGAAAGTTACAATAAACAACAAAAGTAAAATGGCTACAGTTTCTTCTGTTGTCACAAGGCTGACACAGCGATCTCCAGATCACCACTCTATAGGAAGGTCTGGTAGAGTCCTTCATCTCTTCATTCCATCCTGGGATGTACTCTCTCCTAAATCCTTGAGGTATATGTCTTTTTGCCAAGGCGATTATTGCCTTCATGAATATATGATAATACTGACTACTTGGTATCTACTATCGATATTTCATATGGATGGCTTTCATTGATGCAAATTAGAGGGGAAAAAAAATCAAAAAGTGTAAGTATAATCAGCTTTGCTGGAAGAAAACCTAAGATTATTATATGAAAAGATACAGATTATCTTTTTGGACAAGTATCAAGTTTATGGTACAAATACTTTAAACTAGCTCTTTGTGAATGTTTGGCAACAGCCTGCTGCTTGACAGTTGTTTATATATAGTTGACAGAGTTTTTTGGGTTCCATCAAATATAGAAAGTTGCTTTATGTTATGAGCATGCTTCATGTTTTAGCACTCTTCTTTCAACAATTCTCAAGAACAGATATAAGAACACTGTATTCACTGGAAGTCTCTGTCCTATGTGGGATAGTGAATTAGAAGCTCCTTATCCTCTACAGAGACATCCAGAGTTTCATGATACAGGCAATCCAAGGTGCTCCATATTTTTTAAAATCTAAATTTAAAAGCTGACAGATGAAAATCTCCCAAATCTCAAGGCACATAGCAAAGTTTTATTTGATATGTCACTGTTGTGTAGAGGGAACAGGCTTGAGGGACAGAAAGAAAGACCACTACTAAGACAGTAGTGAGACAAAAGAGAACTGGGTCCAAGGCAGAAATGTAATCTGAGTATAGGATAGTTTAATAAAATAGTGTAGAAAGAAAAATCTTCATCAGGGTCCAGTCCAAGCTGGGAATAAACAAAATGGAGACTGCTTTAGAAAGAAGGTTGGACTTTATTGAAGAGCAGATCCAGACAGCAATGTGGCTCTGGGAAAGCTGACCACATGTTGCTGGGAGTGGTGGGTTTTTATACCCTCTCAGTATAAACAGGTTGTTTCCTGTTCCTGTTTGAGGCTTTGTATTTCCTGTGTCATGTACTTTGACCTGAGTCTGAGTGTGCCCTTTTGGTATTGGTGGGTTAATCCTATTATGTCCCCAAAGGTCATGTCTTTTAGAGTTAGGGTGGGGTATGTAGATTTTAGAGGTCTTTGTCTTCCTAATCTTATAGCTTCCTGGTCCCAACCTTTCTGAATTGATTATTGAATTTGCATTTTTAAAAGCTGGTTTCTGCTTAGTTTTCTGGCTGGGGGGAGGGAGAAGTTTCTGCCTTTTTAAAGATCTTCTCCATTATTCTTTTGGAGAAATATATTCTGCCTTTTTAATATTTCCCAAAATATTTCTTTCTCTGGATTCTTCCCACAATAGTTTAGTAAATTAGAACTACTAGTGTTTAGTTAGTAGTTTTGTGAGTTAGTAAGAATTCTACTTTATTTCTAATATATTTATTTCCTTCTCTATAAAGGAAATTGACACTGCCATTGGTAGTCTGAAATATAATAAAGCACCAGGCTCCAATGGCATTCATTCAGAATTCCTGATAAATTTCAGGAAACATACATGAAATTGAGTAGTGTTTATCATATTTTCTTATTTTATTTTCATTTTTAATTTCTGTTAATGAAACAGTATAGAATTCTGGCCAATTACTGCAGTTAATGGTTTTAATAGTCTAGAAAATCTTATAAGAACACAGCACATTTCTACTACTCACTAAAGAAATGCACCTTTTTACAATAGATTTTCATGTGAGGCAGAATTAAAAAAGATGAAGATGCTTTAAGATCAGGGCTGAAAAACCTGTAAGACACTAGAGGGTAGTGCTTTAGAAAAAGCCAAAGACTATGAAATATTAGTAAAGGTGATGGTATATTCAATTTGTCATAATTGAAAGAATGAAAAATAGTCTGTGTACTTCATCAATTATAGAAAGACCTTTCATCATGTTGATCACATTAACTTGTGGACAGTCTTTAGAAGAATGGGAATACCAGAAAATTATCAAGTATCTATTTTATCTTACAAAGAGGTCAGGATGGCACAGTATGGAGAGAACATCATGAAATAGACTCTCTCCAGGTTAGCAAAGGAACAATACAAGTCTGTATCCTCACCTTTTATTTATTTAACCCAAATGTTGAATATATATTAAGAAAACTGAATTGGAAGAAAATGAGTATGATATTAAAATTGGAGAAAAAACATCAATAATCTCTGCTAAACAGATAGCTGATAGCTAAAAATCCAAAGATTTATAACAAAAATCAAGGAACACAGGGAAAAGGTGGGAGTAAGTTTAAATATAAAGAAGATCAAATTAATGACAAGAAGTACAACAACCAACAGTAATATTGGCAATGAAGATATTGAAGTAGTAGATAATTTCTGCCTTTTAAGGTCAACAATCAAAAGTAAAGGAATAAGCAGTCAAGAAATATGCTGCAGTGTAGCACTTGTAGACCAGCTATGAAAGCCTTGGAAAAAATATTCATATGCCTTAATATGTCTATACCTACATCAAAATAGTATAGACAATTGTATTCTCTGTGACACTTTATGGTAGCAAAATTTGTTGGATATTTAAAAAAGTAGAATAGAAAATATATTGATGTTTTTGAATTATGCTGTTGGAGAAGATTACCATGGGTAGCTGAGAAAATAAAAAAAATGATAATCAAACAAATCAAACCAGAGTTCTCACTCAAGACAATATGAGCAGGCACAAATTATCCTACTTGGGACACATCATGATAAAACCTACCTCTCTGGAGATGGCGTTGTTCATGGCAAAGGTAGAAGGAAAGAAAAAGAAAACTAAGAGCAAGGTGGATGGATTCAGTTACAGTGGTAATGGGTACATTGCTGGAAGACCTGAAGGATCAGATTAGGATAGATCATCATGGAAAAAAATTATGTATTTGCTAAGAGATGACACGTAATGGCACATAGTCAAACTATCAATGAAATTACTAAAAGACAACAAAGTGTTAAAGTTTTCTCTTTCCCTTAGTCCCATTGAATGGTCATCTGCACTTTGCAGTACAGATATGGTTACTTTATTATCTGTTGTCTTTTAGTGGCATCTATTCAGGGTTTCAGAAGCTTCCCTAGATGAGGAAAGCCAGCATTGAAAGTAGAACTATTTGTGTGCGATATCTGCCATTGGCTTATAAATTGGTAGTCATAAATCAATGAACCTTCTTCTATACAAGTAATTCCCCCCCCCAAATGCAATTTATATTCCAAATTAATTCTGTCAAATGTTCTAAAGTAAAAGCTGAGCCAGCAGTGTGCTGCAGCTGCCAAAAAAGCCAACACAGTGCTAGGCTGCATTAACAGAGGGATAGAATCAAGATCACGTGATGTATTAATACCACTTTACAATGCCTTGGTAAGGCCACACTTGGAATACTGCATCCAGTTTTGTCACCACGATGTAAAAAAGATGTTGAGACTCTAGAAAGAGTACAGAGAAGGGCAACAAAGATAATTAGGGGACTGGATGCTAAAACATATAAGGAACGGTTGCTGGAATTGGGTATGTCTAGTTTAACGAAGAGAAGGATGAGGGGGGACATGATAGCAGTGTTCCAATATCTCAGGGGCTGCCACAAAGAAGAGGGAGTCAAGCTATTTTTCAAAGCTCCTGAAGGCAGGACAAGAAGCAACAGGTGGAAACTAACCAAAGAGAGAAGCAACCTAGAACTAAGGAGAAACTTCCTGACAGTTAGAACAATTAACCAGTGGAACAACCTGCCTCCAGAAGTGGTGAATGCACCAACACTGGAAGTTTTTAAGAAGAAGCTGGACAGCCATTTGTCCGAAATGGTATAGAGTTTTCTGCCTGAGCAGGGGGTTGGACTAGATGATCTCCAAGGTCCCTTCCAACTTTATCATCATCATCATCATCATCATCATCATCATCATCATCATCATCATCATCATCATCATCATCATCATTATTATTATTATTATTATTATTATTATTATTATTATTATTATTATTATTATTATTATTATTATTATTATTATTATTATTATTATCCTGTAGTCCGTGCACTTCCTGATACATCCTGCCAGGGAAATGGGGAGGACTAGGCTTCCTCCTTACTGAAGCAAAACAGGTATAATATTGGATTACCATTCTATATGCAGATGAAAGCTTGTCTGGTCAATCAAAAAGTAAGTTTGTAAACATTATGACATAGTAATGCCCAAAGTAAATTTAAGAAAATAAATAGAGATATATAAGTAGGGCAAATTTATCAATTCTACTTTCTTGTTTTTGCCAATTTGCCAATTTTAATTTTTTTGTATTTCTTTTTCTGCCATTTTTGAAATTTAAAACATCTCATTTCTATTTTGGTTCAGAAAATTTTACAACACACACACACGCACACAGACATTTGGATTTGAGCTGAGATATATTTTTTAGACCTAGGCAGTCATTTCATCTAAAGTAAAATGTTTTTGCAAATATTTTTCATAATATATTGTTTGATGTTGTTGTCATGATCTAGGCACATCTCACATAGGCTTTTCTTTAATAAGTATAATTTTTAAATTGGCAAATTGAATTTCAAAATTTGGAATGATGCCATAGTAAGCAATAACTGGTTTAAAAACTCAAAAATTAGATAATTCACATTCAGATGTAGTCTGACTCTAAGTGATACTTTTTTCATTGTTAGCTTTAACAAAGAAAAGGAGCTGCCTAAATTCAAACTTATAGCCTAAATATAGTATGAAATTGCTTATCCTGAACTTGGGGATGGCTTGGTAACAAATTTTAAGGTAGCATGAAATTTGAAAAGACTTCTAAAACAAAAAATAAAAAAGCAAAAGGAGTAACAGCATTCTCTATGAGCTAGCAGTCCCATTCAAGTGTAAAATATAATTTTACAATATAAATGGGGTAAAAATTTATTTAGAAAATTTATTGGCCACCCATCTTACCACCAGGTAACTCTGGGTGGCTTATAGTCATAAAAATATATCTATATATATTAAAACATAAATAAGTTAAACCAACCATTAAAATCTAATTATACATGGAGAAGCTGGGGGCAGAGTGGGGGGAGGTGGGATCTGTTGTTACTCAATCAACCACTCCTGTGTGTTGTTACCCCATTGGGGCCCCAAGCCAAAAGGTCTTAAGGCTTCCTTACTAAAGGATAGGAGGGTTCGGTCCAATCTCACATGGGGGGCAAGATGTTCTATAGGGCAGGTACAATAGCAGAGAAGGCTCTTCTCCTAGATCCCACCAGCCAGAATAATCAGGCTGATAGGACTTGCAGCATGCCTTCTCTACTGGCATAAATGGGATGGGCAACCCCAGTGGGATGAGACAGTCCATCAAGTAACCTGGACCCATGCCATGAAGGGCTTTAAATCAGATCAGCAACACCTTGAATTGTACCTGGAAGCAGACCGGCAACCAATGAAGCTCACAAAGCAATGGTGCTACATGGGCCATTCTTGGGGACCCAAGAATTACCCATAATGCTGCAGTCTGCATCAGCTGTAGCTTCCAAATGCTCTTTGAGGGTTGCTCCATGTAGAGTGCATTACAATAGTCCAACTGTAAGATGACTCGGGACTGAACAACTGAGCACAGGGAATCCTGATCCAGGAAAGGCCACAAATGGTGCACAACACAAAGTTGTGCAAAGGTTCTCCTAGCTGCATCTGCCACCTGCTCCTTGACCAGGAGTCATGAGTCCAGGAGAACCCCAAAGTTGCAATTGGAGCTATCTGGGGCAGTGGTACCCCATCCAGAGTTAAAGATGACAAAGTCTCAGATCCTGGAACCCCTATTCGATCTTGCCAGGGTTCAGTAAAAGCCTTTGTCACCCATCCAGACTCCCACAGCCTCCAGGCACCCTGAGAGGACAACTGCAGCATCACTTGGGTCATCAAGATTGGAAATATGGAGTTGGGTATCATCAGCATACTATAGATCCCTCAACCCATGGTGCTGGTTGATCTCACCCAACAGTTTTATATAGCTGTTGAAAAGGAGTGGAGAGAATACTAAGCCCTGTGGCACATCATAAAATAGCAGCCAAGAACTGGAATGCTCACTCCCCTATCAACACTGATTGAGACTGGTCATGGAGAAATGAACCAAATCAGACAAAACTGTTCCACCCAGTCCCAGACCTCATAGCCAACCCAAACGGATACCATGGTCAATGATATTAAAAGCTGCTGAGAAGTCAAGGAGAGCAAAGATGGTTGTACTACCCTCATCTCATTCTCATCAAAGAAGTGCGACCAATGCCATTTCCATCCCATAATCAGTACTGAGTCTTGACTGAAAGGAGTTCAGATAATCGGTTTCATCCAGGACTCTCTGAAGTTGCCAGGCCACCATTTTTTGTATAACCTTCCCTAAAAACAGAAGGCTGGAAATTGGATGAAAATTGTTCAGGTGGTGGGATCCAGTGGTGGTTTTATAAGGAGGAGGAGAACCAGGGTTTCCTTAAAAATCTCTGGAAATGTCCACTCCTCTAGTGATGTATTAATCACTGCCTGGATCCATAGTTAGTCACCATCCTGGAGGCTTTCGCCATCCAAGAGATGAAAGGGACAAGGGATTTAACTGACAGGTGGTGGTGCTGAAAGCATCAAGGCTCCTGTCCACTTCATCAGGGCCAACAGAATCAAACTGTTCCCAGATAACTGAGTAATATCTCTCCCTAGGCATCTCACGTGGACTATCTCTGTGCTTGTGGTCCAACTGGGAATGAATCTGAGTGACTTTATCCATTAAATGTCTGAGAAAAGAAAAATGTTCAGAGCTGAAAATCATACATGAAAAGCTTAAAAACTCAAGGAAAAAAGAAACAAGAGTGTGTCTTTTAGAAATTTTGAACAAAATTAGATGATCCTAACCATAGAGATGCACCAGAATGTCCACAGCTAGTTCTGTCTAGACTAAAGAGAAAGTTTAATTGAACATAACTTTATGGTTGATTCTTTATTGTTTACCTTCAGTTGCCTCATTTCCAGAACAGGATAGCAACTATTTTTTAAGGGCAGAAACAGACACTATCAGCCTTTATTCATTCCCTACCATCCCAAATTAGATCTCCAGATACATTTTTCTACTATGGTTTGAAAGTAGCTTTTTCTCTTAAGTCACTCTGGTTTCCTTTTTTATATGTAGAATTCTTATTATATAAATTATTCAAGCAATAAAAACAATACAAATTTTGAAAGGAAAAAGCATGGAAAGTAAGGAAAAATAAAAGTGAAAAAGTACAAAAAAGAAATAGAAAAGAAAAAGAAAGAAAAAGTTGTAAAGAATAGGCTTCCAGTCTTCTTAACAGCAGTTATAATACAGTTATGTTTCACCCTCTCTCTCTAAGGTTACAACATAATTTCCTTCTTTCCACAGTCTACCCTTTCTAATCATCAAAACACATAAATTTACAGATTCATTTTTTTCTTGCTGCAAAAAAATCCACAAGAGATATTCAATGTCTAATATATTGAGTTATTGTCCTTTCTCTAATTAAACAAATCAGTTTTACAGGCTCTGCTAAGTCTGCCATCTTCAGCCAATGTCTCATTATATGAATCCACATGGACTCCCCATTTTGGACTCTTTCCATTTTTGTACATAAAATAATCTTGCAGAAATTATGCGTAAAACAATTTTTCATAATTTTTTTAAAATTGTTTATCCATTTGTTTCAATAAGAAGAATTTGGTTTCAACTGAACATTAATTTTAAAACTTTTTTGATACTTTATTTCTGCTGCAACATTTTACTTCCTTGCAGGCTATTTTCAGCATCTCATTACCTACTTTGCAGAGGAAGCAAAATCCTTTTGACTGAGGCAATAGTTACTCTGATATAACAGAGGTTAGGATCTTTTCTTTGCCATTATTATTAAAACAGCACAATAGTTAAAAGTCTTGTATAGCCCATAAGAAGTTGCTATTTTTCTTCAATTATCCACAGATTTTTTAAAATGCAGGTTCTCTATTTTACTTTGGAATCCTGCCCATTTTTTTTTAAAATGAGTTATCTGGCTGAAGGAAAGAAAATGGTTATCATTTAAAATATTTGTGGTGGGCTTCAAACCTCCACCCTTTTATATATAGGTAAAGTTCTTAGCAGTGCTTTTTTTCTAAAAAAAAAAAAAAAAAGGTGCCGGAACTCACACATGTCATACAACCCGCCTTGCCTATCCTACAAGGTTCCATCCAAAAACGGTGCCAGAACTCTGTTCTGGGCGTTCTATGACAAAAAAAGCCCTGGTTCTTAGTTACTGTACTATTATGGCTATTACATGAATGATATAGAAATTACTACAGTTTAAAATGAATGACAAGAAAGGAATAGTTATTTTAAGAAAGATTATTGTTTCTACATATATCTGCATGTCGATGTTTTAACTATCCATAGGTAATTACTCTGAATTATTCTATAAGTTATCCATAGAAGGTCCATGGAGGTTCCCAAACTAATCTGCTTCATTCATCCTCCTTTCTCAATGTTTAGTGCCTTACGCTCTATGTTTTGACACAAATATATTCTCTAAATCTTGTTTAAGAAACCTTAAGATATTAATGAAACCTTCATTGATGCCCAGTCAACAGATCAATGCCAGATCAATGCCAATGGTTATAGAAGTGATTTGATTCTCACCTAATGGGTTGCTTTTCTAGCTCTGTAATTTTTTCATATTTTATGTTTCTAATTAATCTAGAAAACAGCTCTGCTCAGGGCTTTTTTTGTCATAGAATACACCAGAACAGAGTTCTGGCACCTTTTTTCAATAGATTTTTCAGAGTTGCATTCTTTTTCTATTGTTGCTCTTCCTATCCTCATTTGCTTTTGAAAATGCCCCACTGGTGGTATGGCGCAAATGAGGTCCCCTCCAGCACTGTCTGCCTCCTCTAGGAGGAGCCATGAGGCGCCAGAGCACCACAGCCAGAGCATGGCTTGATTGGCTAGGTCAGACTATGTGGTGTGGAAGTGATGGTGGTGGTGGGAGACACATAAACATGGAGAACAATTTTCATGAGAGGATGAGCGAGCCTTTTGCAGAAGGTGGTGTGTGTGTGAGGTTAAAAAGAGGCGAAGCGAGAGGAAAGAAAGGCGACTGGCGTGGAAGCTTGCCCGACAGTGAAAATTTGCTGTTTCAGTTCCTTGGGTAGTTCAAAGACTGGGACGTCTACAAAAATCTCTTTTTAGTCTTTTATACTTTATATTCAAACTGCAGAGGGGAAGAATAAGAATAAAGCCAATGTCTTGTGATTTGGAGGTATTATTATTATTATTAATATACATTAATTATGTATTGGTCAGATGTAAAGGTAGACCTACAGTATGAGGTTTGATCAGACTTATTTAATAAATTGGGTTTAACTTAAAGGTAAATTAAAAGTAATCTTTTCACTGACAATGTTTCAACTTTAATTTGTTTCAAGTCAATATCCATATTAAACTCCAAATGTACATTTTTCCACCTTGTTTGACAACTTCTTAAAAATAATTCAATCTTTTACAAGCAACTGAATTCTGTTTTATTGGGCCAATTTCATTCCACATAGAAAACTGATATTTCCACTCATTAAACTAAATGGGTATGCCAATGATAAATGTCCCAAAAGATTAATAAAATGCCTTCTTGTAATTTAAAGCCACACAGTGCATGGTAACATTAGTAGTATTAACTTACCTTGAACAAAATCCTAGTCTTTTAGATACACTAAAAATTGAAGGGGTTTTTTTTCAACTATAAAGGTAAACCTTGTAGGGTAGGCAAGGCAGGTTTTATGACATGTGTGAGTTCCGGCACCTTTTTTTTTTTCCCCACAAAAAAAGCACTGGCTCTGCTCTTATCATTATAAAAATAAAAATCCCAGTGTCCATTTATATGTTTACAGATATTTGAAGATTATATTTATCACTTATGGAAAATTTGAAATATTTAATTAAAAAGACTTGCTCATCATATAATATCTAGTTTCTATTGCAGTAGTAAGGTGGTGGTCAACCTATGACTGTAATTGAACCCAGAACTTTGACTGACTTTACTATCTGTTTTGTGATGATTGTTAAGTGATTGCTGCAACCTTTAAATGAGTCTGTTTTCCTCAATGAGGGTTTCTTGCTGGAAACTGGAAATAAATGGAAAATTTGTGGTCACGTGGCCTAGATGCTGCAAATGACTGTAAATGCAATCTGGTTGTCAAGCATCCAAAATGCAACCATGTGATCATGGAGGGTGGGGAAGCCATCAGAATTTCAAAAATGGAATATAAGTAGCTCTTGGAAGGTCCATCAAAATTTCAAATGATCACGAAGTGACCAATCATTGAACAAGATCTATCTGTAGTACATGTACCATCAGTTACAAACTACAACTCTAGTACTTATGTAATCATTAATAGAAAGTTAGAGTAAAATGTTGACTGGAAAATAAATCCTAGTAGTGTTCTGTGGAGAAGTTTCAAAGGACTTCG
Source organism: Protobothrops mucrosquamatus (assembly GCF_001527695.2). NCBI lineage: Eukaryota > Metazoa > Chordata > Lepidosauria > Squamata > Viperidae > Protobothrops > Protobothrops mucrosquamatus. The sequence goes on from NW_015386429.1 coordinate 1,208,534, forward strand.
ATGAATTAAGTATCCCATGCTGTAGAAATGCCAACTACTCTCAGTTTGTTGCATGCATGAGAGTGGCATAAAATAAAAGCATTGAGTATGCCTTTCAAAATATGATTTTTTTTTCTGGTTTTCTTTTTAGACTCAGAAATGGTAAGGAACAAAAAAAATCAGCAAAGTTGTTTAAACCGCCCATCCCTGTGGATTCTGGGTATTGAATTATACCCCACAGCTTTTCCACTTGTGAAATATACCTTTCTGCTTTGTACAAAAAGAAATACCAATTATGACAAAAAGCTGCCTCCTAATTGATTTAGTGGCTCTGTAGCCATTTGAACTATAGTTAAAGGCACAGAAAAGGATAACAATAGGATTGTAAATCACTACGAAGGGATTAACATTGTGTAAATTTAACAAATGTGCTCATTGTGCCAAAGGCAATGTTCCCAAATCCGATTCTCTGCCAAGAATCCACCATCCTTCTGCTAAAACTACACATTTCAGCCATGAGGCAGAGAAAGAACATCAGGCCACTATGGTCAAATATGTCCACTGAGGAAAAAGGAGTTTTGTATGATACAAAACAGAACTCCAAGGTTTATGGAAAGGATAACATTTTATGCCTTTTGTATTCTAAAAATGAAAATGGCTATATAAATATTGAAAATAAATAAGTACCTAAAATTAAAATAAGGGTAGGAACCAGGGGGAGAGGGGAGTTGGTAACATGTCAAAGGAAGATGAAAAATGAGCTATCCTTTAGTAGGTTGAAGCCAAAAGGTGGGACATTTCTTTGTATATAAGTCCTCCTCCTGAATCCTTAAAGAGTTCCCATTCAGTGACCTTTCAAAGATACTTTGCTGTCTACAGCAGAGCAGCAATAGCTACCCATACCCCCAAATTACATAATGCCTAAATCCAGTCAAATTATGTTGACACTGAAAGCAGAAAATCTCAGAAGCCCTTCATCCTAATCCTGGCAGTAAATAAGAGCAATCACTAACAGTTTACTTCTCATTTATCTTAGCCAGATCTGATGTTTGAGGCTATCGCTTCAGTTTTATGGAAGGGATGGCTGTGCTGCTGCCATTTAAATAACACAGGGTAAAAAGGATGATCTGACTCAGGACAATTTCATCACTGGATCAGAACCTGGTTAGCAGGAAAAAATGTTTGTTAGATTTCTGTCTTAACTTTCTTTTTAATGTTCAGTCTGACTTGCATGCAGTTCTCCTTTAAATTTATACCCACAACAGCATGACAGCAAGGTAGGCTGATCGAAAAGAGAGCAAGTGGCTCAAAGTCAGCCAATACGTTTACATGACTTTCATGTCTTCCTAATTTTAATCTAAATCTTTACTATACTAATGTTTACAATTGAATTGGGTTAATGCAGGGGTGTCAAACTTCCGGCCCATGGGCCGGTTTCATCATACCGAAACCGCGCCCACCCCATTGCTGGCAATGCAAAAAGAATCGCGATACGTTGCAACACGTCACATGACGTGGCGAGTTTGACATCCGTGGGCTAATGTCATGGACTTTACCAATTATTATTGTAGCACTTCCCCTAAAAGGGATGCTGGCAATCGGGCCCTTCTAGTCTTTTCTCAGGTGACCAACCCACATAGCCCAGACACACCAACACAACATGGAGGGAGTTACAGGCAATTTTGTTGCCTCTTCAACATGTCTTTCTCAGGTCCAGTCAGAGAGCTATCCAGTCTCCCTCTTTTGATAGCCAAGATGCAGTCTCCAGGATGATGATAGCCATCTTCTCTTTCCTGGGGTGGCAATCTCACAATCTCTCTTTCTTTCTCAAGTAATGCAGCCTCTTTCCGTCGTAGCAGCTATTTTTTCTTTCCGCTCCCTCTCAGTTCTGTTTTTTTTTCACCTCAGTTCCCTTTTAATCCTTTGTTTTATCTCAGCGCCCTGAAGCGGTCCTCCTCCTGCTGGAGACCATATCACTCAGAAAATAAAACTCCCTCAGAGACTCTTCCTGTCTCCATTCCAGGGAAAAGGCCCCAAAATTGTCTGAAAAGAAACTCTAAATGTGTAAAAAAACGATCTTAAAAAATGATGGTTTAACTGGACAACCTTAAAATTAGATTAGAAATGAATTATATTTTAGCAGGTAGCAGGAAAAAGAAGACTATTGTTATATGGCAGGAAAACATTGATCTATTGCATCCATCTAACCTTGAGTTTTTTTACTTCATAAAATGCACATTCAAAAAATAATCCTCTTCCTCAGGGCTTCCTCCTGTCCCCATTCCAGGGAAAAGGTCTCAACCAGCCAGGCAATCAGGGAACACTGCTAATAGAGCAGGCTACACAACTGTTAGTTTTAAAAAACAGAAGTAAATACAGTTAATCCTTGATTTTTATTCATAACTGTGCCCAGAGATACAGTCATAAGTCATTGAGGTAATTAAATGGGTCACATGTGACTGCACCTGATTTTATGACCTTTTTTGTGGTGGTTGTTAAGTGAATACTATGGTTGTTAAATGAATGTCACAATCATTAAGCGAATGTGGTGTTTATTAAACATTTAATGGCTGTAAACTGGAAGTAAACACTGGAAACTGGCAAAAAACTATAAAAAATCTTGGTCATGTGACCATGCTAAGCTGCAAATGGCACAACTGTGAAAACCTTGAAATTGGGTCATAAGTATCTTTTGTGGGGGTCTGTCATAACTTTGAACTGTGCACAGTTATTAAGCAAGGACTACCTGTAAAAAAATTCAGGGGAAATCCTATTAATTTTGTACTGGTTCATTTCACCATATTTAAAAATAGATGATGGAACTGTAAAAGGACTGTAGTTCCAATACTTTAAGGAAGAAAATTTTTAAGATTGCAGAGAGGTATTTATAATGTGGGAAGCATTCTTCTCATTTGAGTTGCAGTAATTTACCATAATTTTACTGTGGTACTGATCTTGTTAATTGGCTCCAACTCATTATACACTGTAGAATAAACAGAGCATAATAATGGTCCCATTTTGGCACTAGAAGTTGTCTGTTCATTTTCAAGGTTTGTGTTACCATATATCTTGAGAGTATAAAAGAATTAAGTCGTAGCTTCAGGGAAGTAGATTTTATATAAATAAACTGTCAAGCTGAAACCTTAAAAAACATTTTTTTATTTATTGTAATTTTAAGACAATGGCATTATTGCTTGGTTAGGTCCCCTTAAAATGTATCAAGCAGAACAAATGGAAGGGGATTAATTTGAACAAGCCAGGAATTGAGTAAGATTTGGAGTAGAACTGAACTTGTAGAGAAAGATGGAACTCCACATTTTATACAGTTTGTTTACCTGGAATAAAAGAACTGAAAAATTTTAATTGGGTGAAAAAGTCAAAAAGTCAGTGGGATCAGAAATTTTGAGTGATTACCTTTCTTTAAGGATATTTAAAATTAAGTTAAATAAAATAATGCATTTAACAATGTCTTTGTTATGTCATATTATGAAGTTCAGCTGGTAATGTTTTAAGGAATTTAGGGTGGAGGAAAGGTTTTACTCATCCAAATCTTTCAGAGGCTGCCTTTAGCTGGAGGCTTCATATTGCATACTCTGCTCTGGATTGAGGCTACAACACTATCATCACTTTCCCAAGAGTCAGCCTCTTTAACTTAATTGGTCATCTAACTTACTTGCATGGGAGTTCACTGTAAACTACTGAACTTAGTCTTTATAGAAATTAGTTGGAGTTTCCTGAAGTTTTATCCTGACCAGCTCAGTCTTCTATCCTTCAGAGGTCGGTAAAATTGGGACCCGGATTGTTGGAGGCCATACGCTGATTCTGTAAACCACTTAGAGAGTGCTGTAAAGCATTATGAAATGGCATATAAGTGCTATTGCTAATGGATATTGATGTATTGTTTTTAATAGCACTCAGTATTTTACAATACAGTCCGATATAGGTTTAACTCAGAAAGCTCCCACTAAAATGACAGTTTTTGTCTAATCTGTGTAGGAATGTTTTATCACATTTGTAGCTATTTTGCCAAAATGAAGCTATAACAAGCTGTTGAAGAAGTACATGAACTATGTCCAGGTTAGCTGGGCTTCCTTTATGATTTCTACAATAATTTTAGGATTCTTTTCTGCTTAACATATTTATTATGTCAGTCCTGAACTGACAAGGGTTTATGCATTTATTTATAGAGAAGAAGACGAGAAAGTGATAAGTTACTAAAATTGATTATACTTGTTGTAATAAAGGGGGAAATCACTTCTTTTTTTTATTAAAATTTTTTATTAATTTTTTCAAATAAAATATGAACAAATAATACAAATATGGTGCATTTCATTAGAAAAACAAACACATAAAAAGCCTATTCCGAAATAATCGGCGTTCCCCCCCTGCATCCACACTCCCTCCACCTTCCTACCTACTTCCCTCTTCCTTCCTCCCCCTCTTGACCACTACCTCTCCTCTTTCCTCCTTCCCAACTATCCTACACATCCCATCACCTTCTTTTCCTCTTCTTTATATGTGTCATTTGTTTGCTATATTCTTTTTTCCCCTTTTCTTTTTATTTTTCTTCTTTTTTCTTTCTTTCTGCATCATTTTTTATTCTTTTTTTAGTTTGTATTAGTATTTATTATAATGTAACCTTTAATTAAATTTCTATTTAAAAATACATTTATTATGGATCAGATGTTTGAAAACTTGATTGTATATTCAGACAGAAAGGCTTAAAGGATTCCTTTTGAGAAAGGCACAGCAAAAAGCTCTAATATAATTATTGTTGCATCTGTATATTTGTATTATTAAGAAATTTAATCTTCCCCTTTATGTATACTTGTTTATTGCCAAAGCTTACTCATTAGTCATATTGTCATGTGCAGTTTTGTGATTTATATTGGCAGTATTTTACTGAAAACTTGCACCTGATATTGGCTTCATATTTCGGTATTCAGTTGTTACAAAGTTAATATCCCATCAGTTTTGCTCACAAACAAATGAAAAACTATAGTTTCCTGGATGCCTAAATTTTGTAACTGTAATTCAAATAAACAGGTTCTCATTGTAGTCTTATCATATTGCCTGGAGAAGTGAATTATTGCTAACAATAATTATTACATTGATAAATAAAGGCTTAGGGTGCTAATAGATCAGAATATTGCTCAGCTATGGATAGGAAAACAGTCTGGAATTGTGATTGTTCCATATGCTTCTTATCCAGATCAAGTTTAGACTATATTTGTAACATGCTTTTGGGTACTTTGATCATATAAATTATTTATCATTTATTTATTATTATTTTTGTTATCCACCCAGGCAAGAGTCTGGCTCCAATATTATCATTTCCAATTCTTCATGGCTATAAGCCAAGTCCTACTTTTTTTCTTGAATATGGGAACTGTTTTGTAATTTGGATCTATTGGAGATTAATGTAAGTCTGTCTAACTGCCTTAACTAAATTGCATGAGATTGCTTCATTTCCTGGCTTGTTCTCTAGCTTGATTACTGGTTGACTTAGTGGATTTGGTTCAGTTCAGTCTGCTTCCATCAATTCAATTCTGGCCCATTAGATTTGACTTAATGTCTCAAAGAAGCCAGAAAATACAGTAATTAGAATTGCACAAACAGTTTTAGGCTCTGGCAGAAAAAAAGCACAGGCAAGGCTTAGGAGAATAAAACATAAAGAAAATGAGAGCTATTGTTTCAACATCCACCTAGTCAATGGAGGAGTTTACAATATAAGGTTGCTCAAGCAAGTCCTTTTCATTTTTCCCTTTCTTGCTGCTGTCACAAAGCTTAAAGTTCCCAATTCTTTCTCAGAAACTGCAGAACCAATGGCAGAGTCATGGGAGAAATATCTTGTCAGACCAAGGTAGCAGTTCATTTTGGGGCTTTTTGAGTACTTGACCTTGAGGGCATAGTATGCAAGTTATAGAATGAAGCATTCATTTATAGATGTTACTGGCATGTTCTATTTTTAAATTGCAAATAACAGAAATTGAACAGCTTTGTTTCTATGAATGCATACTAAAATGTTTTATTGTACATAAACCACCTTTCCCACCGGGGCAATTTTCTTTCAAGTAAGTCTGCTCTGGGGAACAAATATATGGCTGATGATTTTTCATCATCAATTCTTTTGTAATACTTATCTCTGATTAAGATAATTTGCACTGGGAATTAGGCACATTATATTGTGTCTACAACACTTACTGTTACTGTTTAGATTATTTGTATAGATTTCTTTGATTTGCAAAAAGAACAGTTTATATGAAATGCATGTCATACAGTTACTCTCATTACAGTGCTTTATAAATAGTGGACCAAACATTTACATAATAAAATGCTATTTGAATGTACATAAAAATAATTGGAAGCATTTCAAAAAGAAATGTTTTATACATTTAACCTGTGATAGTAATTATCTGTCTGCCTGTCTATCTATCTATTTATAAGTATTAAAGCATCGTATATTGATAAAAATTGTATCATGAAAGCTTCTAAAGACTAAAATGCCATTCAACTGATACACAGATAATCCTTGACTTGCGACTACTATTAAGCTCAAAATTTCTGTTGTTAAGCAAGGCAGTTGTAAAGTGAGTTGTGCCTCATTTTATGACTTTTTATGCCATAGTTGTTAAGTGAATCACTGTGATTGTTAAATGAATCATAAGTTCATTAAGCAAATCTAGCTTCCCTATTGACTTTACTTATTGGACACCATCTGGCCTTCACCTGCCCCCAGAAGAGTAAACACATGCCCATTTCCAAGCACCCAAATTTTGAGTATGTCACCTTGGGGATGTTGCAATAGTCCTATGAAAAATGGTCATAAGTGACTTTTTTCAGTGCTATTATAACTTTGAATGGTCACTAAATGAATGGTTATAAGATGAGGACTATCTTTGGTTAAAATTAAATTAATCTATAAATTACAACAAAATAATTCTGTTACTTTATTCTAGAGATGTACTATTTTCCAGATATTTTACATTCTTGCTTTCATAATTGTCTGCAATAAGTTGCTGAAAACAGTTGGTTTGCCTATGTTTTATACTTTTGCAGATGTAAGCATATGTCCTATTGTCCATCTATATATATTGCTAATTGCAGCATGAAAATATTTTGCTAAACATTTTTAAAGGCTGTAACCTTATGATATTGCATTCATTACATTCCCAAATTATAGATGTGTACACTAGAGACCCTGGTGGGAAGTTAAATTCTGTGGCTGTCGAGATTTAAAGTAGGCTTTTCCTTTACTCCTGACATCTTATCATATAGTCTGTTATGCCTCACTGACAATATTGGTAATAATGTCTTCAGAGACTGGGATCTATCCATTGACTGAAGCTGCTGAGGGCACTCCATATTAATTACTAAATACTATACTCTACTGACACTTGGTTTCTTCAGAATGGTCTGCCTGCTTGATGGATGCATTCCAAAGCACTAACAGATCTTAAACGAGTTCCTTATATACTCAAGTATTCCTCTTTTCAGAAAGAATGCTATAATTGTGAACATGGATTTATAAGTCTTCTGAAACACTGATAGATCTATGTTTATATATAAAAAAGGGACTAATATTCTTTGGAGACCAAGAAAGTTGAATTGGGTTAAATTGGGAATGAGACCTTGATTCTTCTAGCTATGTATTATTAGTTCTGTCTAAAATAAATCCAGTATGGTTTCTCCATAATCTCTGCTAAGCAGTATACTTTTTACTATTTTTATTATTTTAGTGCCAAAACTAATTTTATATAATTTTTACCTACTTCACTTTTGGATGGTGCCAGTGATGGTCATTCACTGCCAGGACTCTCATTGTCTTGAGCACTTACCAACTTTGAAAATATTTATGAAATTGGTGTGAAATTGATAGGAATCTGTCTGTTTACCTTTTTAAATTACCTAACAGGCACAGTGGACAGGCACAGAATAAATTGGGAGGGAGAGTGGCCAATGCTCTTTTCAGCTCCTTGGATGTGACCTGTGAGTTGAGCTATTTATGAACACAGTTCTAGTGCTGTTCTGAAAAATGCCATCACTGTGAATTCCACAAGAAAAATAGGAGAAATATCTGTTATTATAACAAATTTATTACTTGGCCAAAAGAGATCTGCCTTCCTCAACTTAAAGCACTCTAGATATATTGGAATTACAAGTCCTAGAATACTCAGGGGGATATAATCTCTGTATGTTTAATATAAAGAAGCAAATTTTAAGTTAAAAAATATATAGATAAAGACAAATAGCAAATCAATCCTGTGCTTGCTTAGTTGTGTGACATAACTGCATCAATTAATACTCTTAATAAAATCTAGGCTCATAAAATCAGTTTTAGAAAAACAACAAATTATTAAAACAGATCACTAATTTTTCTGTGTTTTCTTTATTTTCCATTTTGTAATTAAAATACGAAGATAAGGAATAAGAGTAAAAACATATGCCTATTGATTTTTAGGATAAATTATAATTGCAGATTCTCAGAGCCTGTTCACTAACTGTTTTAGCCGCAACTAAGAAGCTTTTAATTGAAATAAATAATTATTTGGAAGTCTAAAGGATACAATTAAAATTTGGAGCAGAAGTTCAGGCAGTTGTATCTGGAATCTGCATTAAATCTTAAAAGTCTTAACATATTTCTAACCATTAAATTTTCAAGGAGATTGATAATTTTGACTTAAAAATACATTTTAATGAAATGTTTGCAGATCTTTGGCTGCTGAAATATGGTTGCAAAACTGAAGGGCAGTATTTATTTAAATATACACAGACTTATTTTCTGCTATTCACACTTGGATAAACAAGAGTGAATTAATGTATTTAAATATAAATGTTGGTACTTACACAGGTTTTCTCCATATGCAAATAGTAGATTTTAAAACATTGAGGAAACTATTAAACTCCTCTCGATTTGTTGGAATAGTAATTCTATGTATCCCTCAACCAGTGGATGATATTTCTATTTATAAACATTTTTACTAAATAAGAAGCTGACCACAATTTATTGGCCTCTCAAAATTCCTATCTGGATTAACTGGAGAACCTGGGACTACCCATAAGCACTCTATACAAAGGCTTCCCATGAGAAGACCAGAAAATAGCATAATTGGTTTTAGAGTTTTGGGAATTGAGAGAAAGTCAGATTTTCCCAAGCTGCCATTTGGAGCCTTTGAATGGACCTGGGCTCATCTACTTATTTTCTTAATCACTTCTGGAAATTACTTGTTAACTGCTTTTTAGATATTAAGAATCTTCAGAAAGGCAGGTTTCATTATGCCAGGTAATTCTCTTTCAATCCTTGGTGAAAGAAGTTTCATGTAAATTTATGGACTTAAAAATCTATTATTTTTAATAAACAGCAAAAAGAGTGTTTAGGACATTGATTTTAATAGACTAATGGGCAGATGGATTGGAAATAAAATCTTTCCTGTGAGTTGTTTAAAATTCTATCAAAATATATGAAAATATATGAAATATATGAAAATGTAAGAAATCATCCTGTGGTAAGATGTTATGACTTAGAAAGAAAACATGGTAAGAGGAGACTTGGAAGATCACAGTTAATAACATGCCTAGGTATTAATTTTCACTTTATTTATTGGTTTTCTTTGCTTTTTGTCTTTAAAAGTTGCCTGGTGGATTAAAATGCTGATCTACTTTAACCCCTTGCTGGATTTTATCTGTTTTTATTCTTCCTACTTTTGATTTATGTTGTTGTTCTGAATCATTCTTGCTTTTCTATATGGAAACATGGCATGTCCTTGGATGGTGCTTTTATTTGATTTACATTAATATTAGACTTTCACCACAAGGTTTTTGTACTTTACAGTATTAATTGGTAAAATGTTTGATACTTATTTTTTATTTTTATTTTAACTTTGGACCAACATATCTAGAAAATATGTTTAATTTCTTTCTTCACTTTGTTTTAGTGTTTTTTGTTTCCTGACTAACTTATACAGAGCAACAATGGATCAAATTACAAATGAATAGAGTTGGCTGAAAGCACTGTTTAATAACAGGCAGTTTTTAGTCAAAAGCTTATTTAAAAAATTCAATGAAATGATAATGGCTAGAGAATATCCAGAGGGATGCTATTTTGGAATTAGCTTTATAAAAGGAATGTGATTTGTTGGAAAGAAATTGGGATTATATAAATAGAATCAACTGAGCTGATGGCATACATCTCTTTGAAGTTTAAGTGAGCAAATTAGCTTTCCAGGAGGATCAAAGGAAATGGGGGGGATGGATTTGCACACTTAACCAGGAACCAATTTTATCTGGATTTTATTTGGTAGACTCACTTTGGAGATTATTATATTCAATCAGACAACAATTGATAAGAAATGGCATTAAAAACAAATGTGGCTATTTAATCAGAACAAATTATTGTTAATCTTTGTGATAATATGGGATGGATAAGATGCTATGGAAAATTTTCTACAGGTTGTTCATAACAATAGCTTGCTAACAGGGGTTTTTGGAACTTTAATCTTGTCTTTCTTTCTTATTGTTGTTCTTCCTGTTAACTATTTTGTCATTAAAATAGTATATAGATGACTGGTTAGTAATTTGCAAATGGATATGATAGTTTAAAATCTTTTGGGCCTATTTTGCAATGGATGAGAAATTAATCTTTTACTAATGTGTTAATCAGTATTCAATAGAGGGAATAATATGCATATAGTTTTAGTTTTTCTTTTTTTTCTTTTATAATGTACTTTTTTAATGTGTTGCTTGTTTTGTATTTTTTGGTTTGCTTTTTTCTATTTTTTAATTTTTGGGAGTTTTTAATCTTTTCTGTGAATAAAATAAAAATTTGAATAAAAAGGAGTGAATAATAAGACTTTAACAGATATATTTTTTGTTTTTACTTTTTTACTTTTTAGTATTTCTTTGTTTCCTTTTTAAAAAAATCTTAACTTTTTATTTTAAAAAACTTTTATATTTTACTTAGTTGAATTTATCTGTAAACTTTAATAAAAGTATTAAAAAATAAAAACATTTTTGTTAAATATATGTCTGTGCATCTATATGTGTATTTTGAATTCATACATATTGTAGTACTGAAAAGCAATGTGATTTGTTTAGTTTGGTCTCAGGAAATTAAATTCATAAGACACTGTAACTAAACTAAGTCCCAATATTGCAAAACCTATCAAGATATTCAAGATGCTATGTCTAGATAAGAATGTTTATTACATATGATGATAGAGCATTTAAAACAATAGGCCTCTACCAAAAGAGTACGTAGTTCATTTTTAAAAATATATTCTACGGATTAATACTAGTGTTTCTTTTTTCTGCCTTTTCCACAGAATAATGGACATTTTGTTTTGCATTTCTCACACTGACAGTTGATTAGATATATATTTAGCATTCTTTCCTTAGGAAATTCCAGGTTTTAATGTATTATACATACCATTTTTCACTCCATCTTTCAATTGTTCCTCTTTTGTATGTCTAGGACCACTTGGTAAAATTAAAAGAGAATGGCTATTTTGTCACTCAGCCTCTCCTTTCTCCAAGTCATTTTCCTAGGATTAGAATTGCTGACATTGGCAGAGTTTCATTATATAGTCTATTAGGTGATATGCATTTATGAAAAGTTAAAAGACACTGGTTATTATTATATATGCAAAAATTATAAAAAATTGTTCCCTAATTCATTTGAATTAGATTGTGAGCCTGATTGATGTCTGACCTAATGAAAACTCATGACTTGTTCTGTTAATAGAAGTTATAGAAATCAGGTAAGGATATTATCCACAACGTTAGCAAGAGAAGAGGATGGCAAATCCTCTCAATAGAGTCTTGTTATGAATTCTTTTAAGACTATGCCTGCAACATATAGTATAGATTGCAAGTGGGAACTTGAGCTCCAGAGATAAGTTTAACTGAGCAATCAAAGGACTGATGGGGAAAGGAAGATACAGATTTCTACTTTCCTAAACATGTTTGAATAGTTCATCTATTTGGAAGACAAATTGGAAAGCCTCTTTCCTATAAATGATGATTGATAAGGAATTCATCCTTTACAAGACATGAAACTTGTATTCAGAGAATGGGTTGAAAGTAATGTCATCATGGTTCCATGGATTGTGACCCTGAAACCATTCCATTTCCAGGCCACAATTAGAAAATGCAAAAGGCAGACAAAGTAAAATTGTAGGTATTCATGGTTGTCTTTAGTAAGCTGGAGTAGCTCTGTGAATGCAGTGATTGATGCAGAGCATTGGAACCAGTCATCAGTTGCTTTAATCAAGATGGAGCATAGCTGCATGTAAGATGATCTTATAAAATTGTCAGACACATAAATTGCCAGACACATACAGTAAATGTCTATTGGTTCTGTAGCTCTGGATTCCAGCTTGCAAACCCCTGGGTTTGCAAGCTAACTGGAATGATTGCAATTTATGCGCTATTCTGTAATTCTGGGCGCCACTCATCTTTGGTTGCCTCAGTCTTGGAGCTCTTTGATGGCTGCCTCGTTGTTACATGGGTTCAACTTCTGGCATTTCCTATGTGGAAAAGGAAAAAAAAGGAAAGGAAGGAAAATAAAGTATCTTCATTCCCCACTTGCATTTATCCATAGCTCTTTGAACCTTCCATTAATGCCAAGGCAGATTTGATTAATGCAGTCATCATATTTGGGTGCCTGGATGTATCATATAGCTGAATGCATCATACATCAGCAGACAGGGCTTCTCTCAACTAAACCAATTCAGCCTTTCTCATTCTACTCCACATAGTGTGCCAGTAGTGTAACCCATCTAATATGCTTCTGCTTACCTTAGAAGGAGATGGTAAATCTTGTGGTTCAAAGACTATTGACAGCTTGAACCTACATTTCAATAAAGTTCTTAAACTGTATATATAAAACATAGATCACATTTTACTAGCAACTATCCTGCAGCAATTTAAATATGTCATGTTTATATAAGCACTGGGCATTGCATTTGATGTGCAGTCACAAGGCAGAGAATTCCAGTTTGATTATTTCTAAAAAGAGATGCAGTTAATGTTCCTTAGTATTCCTGCATGCCATAATTCAATCTGCTCTGCATTCCATTAAAACAATAAAATGCTTTGAGACTGATCTTTGTTTTCCCCAATAGAGAAAATCAGGCTTTGATTATTCAGAAGACACTAGCTTTGTTCAACTCCTTTTGGAATTCAGTGCATCAGCCATGGTAAGCAGCCGTCTTCATCCCTAAGTTAATCTTAGTAATTATCCACTGATTATCTTTAGTCTTATTCACATAATCACATGCCAAAGGGGTTTTTTGCATACAATCCTTCCACATGAGCTAGACTTCATCATTTTCTGGGTTCATACATTGCGCTAACTCATGGTTTATTTAATTCTGGTTAACAAAATCCTTGTTTTATGGCTTCATTATGTTATTAACAAACTACATAGGCTGGCTATACATAACAAGCTAAAGAAATAAAGCAAAATCCAAGGTAGCTCCATTGTGAGTAATTGCAATATATGAAGTAAACTTTCTTTCAATTTAAGCAAAGCAAGTTGCATCCAATCATGTCTGTTCCTTTAAAAGTATTGAATCTAGAGCAGAGCTGTCAAACTTACCATGTCACGTGACATGGCGCGACGTATCACAACTTTTTTCCCCTTGGGGAGTTGGGGTGGGAGTGGCTTCTGTGTGATGCATTTTTGCTCGCAGGCCAGCAGTTTGACACCCCTGGCCTAGAGCTAACCTCTGCTTTAAAAAAAAGATGGGACAGTCAATCCCTAAAAGTCTTCTTTACAAATGTTGCAATGAGTGCTAACATATTGGTAAAGAGTTTTTATTAACCCCAGCCCAAACATGCAGCTGAATTCAAAGTGCAGGGACTTTCAATCTCTTGCTTTGAATGGGTTTGCACTACTCCAAACAACCTTGTGCATATTGGAGGTCTTCTGGGCTGTTGACTCCTGTTTGAAGAACATGTGATAGCCAAGAGAGCCTTTGCACAGCTTTGTGCTGTGCATCAGTTGCAGCCATTCCTGGACTGGGATGCTCTAATATCAATCACTTTGTCACCTGTCATATGGATTATTTCAATATACTCTACATGGGGCTGTTTTTGAAGATTAACACTGTACTGAAAATTTCAACTGCTACAAAATGCATCTTTGAGGGAAATTAAATGCGCTCTGCTATCAATGCACTTTACAGCTCTGCATGAACTGCAATAATTAACTTCTGGGTTCAATTCAAGGTGCTGGTAATGACTGATAAAGCCCTACATGGCATGGAATTGAGTTATTTGCTAGGATTGGGTTATTTGCCTTTCCCCAATTACAGCTCCAATCAGGTCCTATAGCAAAGAAATACTCTGCCTAGAATTATCATCTGGTGAGGCCCAGGAAAAGAGCCTTTTCTGTCATGCCACCTGTCATATGGTACATCATTCCACTGATCTCAATTCTGATGGCCTATCAAAAGTCCTTAAAAATGTAGTTTGGGCTAAAGGGTTAAGGATTCAGGAGCATTATAGAGCAATGGCTGTAATGAGTATTATACTTACCTCAGCTATGAGTTTTATTGATTTTTATGCAAGTTTTTATGATTTTTGCATTTGTTATTTTAAAATTGCTATTGTGTTTTGAAATTATATTATTTTAATTGTTGTAAACCACCAGAGTCATCTCATATATATCTGAGATGGTTGCCTATATAAATAAGAATAATAAACAAGCAAAGCAACATCTCTATTCTCACAAAGAGATCTTTACCCTATTAAATAGGATCCTCACTGAAGCTCATATCCCCAAATCGTAGTTTTTTAAATAAATTAGAATGGGGGTTCAAATCACACTAGCAGAGCTCATACCCATATTAAGATGGCGTCAAATAAGATGGTGATTTAGTACATTGTGTGAATCATGCTTTAATTTGTGATTAAGCAGATCTCTTATAATTCTGAAATCTGGGGTCTATTAAGAAAGAAATAACTGCAGGACACTTCTAGTTTGCGTTGTAGCAATGCAGCCAAGGCAAAATGGGGCTCTGCTCCCCATGGCTGATTTTGCCCTGCCAGGAGGCCCTAAAGGGGTCTAAAGTCACCCGAGAGAGGTGATGAAGAAGGAGGGGATCCTCGTCGATCATGCAAAGATGGCCGACAGAGGAAAGACTAGCTGCATTTTTATGGCTAGCCTGACAACCAAAGAAAGAAAGCACTAATTAGCAGATCGTGAACAGAGTGCTTGGAACTGGGTGAGAATATTGATCCTTTCTCTATTACTTTGATACTTGATACCCTGGAAAAGACAAATTCCCCAAAAGCAAAAAAGTCCCCAAATGTGAGAAGGAAGGGGATTTTTGCCCCACCCTTCCAGAGAAATGAAAGTGGCAGCCCAATTTTTGGGGGGGACAAAAACAGAGAAGTACATAATACTAAAGTGGAAGTAATACAAATACATAGCTTTGACAAACTAGAGAACTGGGAGAACTGTTAAGATTATTCTTTTTGAAAGAATATTGGGGTGAAGTTTAAGAAATAATCTTTCACTTTAAGTGTTGGAAAATGGATATCTAAGGACATCTGATGGTGGAACAGGGTACAACACTAATTTTGTTGTGTCTGGAGTGAACTTGGCATGAAGCCCAGACATAGATAATTACTTAGCTTCTTTGATGTTTGGTAAAGTTCTTAGGTAACAGAGAACAGCTGGCAATGGAGAAAAATATTTTGGGCTATTCTCTGCATGGTGGGAGCTACAACTGTTTTGAAACTTGCTGACCCTCTTGGATTACAAACACTGACTTTTGACATTAAGAATTATTTAGAGGGAAAGGAAAATTTGCCTTTTGGTTACTTTTACCTGGGGGAGACTTATGGATTGATCGTAGGGTGGTTGGACATTTTGGATTACAAACATCGGTTGATTGATAATTTTTGGATTCTTGGACAGAAGAACTGTTACAAAACATTGCTTTTGACCTATATTTTGGAACTTATTGGACTATAAAGGCAACATACAAAGACTATAAAAACTATATGAGATGATTTTAAATTTAAATTTAATTAGTATATTGTTGTATTGACTATAACAGGGGTCTTCAAACTTGGCCCTTTTATGACTTGTGGACTTCAACTCCCAGAACTCCTCAGCCAGGCACAGTGGCTGAGAAATTCTGGGAATTGAAGTCCACAAGTCATAAAAGGGCCAAGTTTGAGAGATCCCTGGACTATAAGATTGGTTGTGTTAGATAAGGCTAGCATTTGGGGAATATAATAAATTTGTCAGAGTATTTGGAGGGTGGGAACAAAATTGAGTGCTCCACACCTAGCTAAAATTGATAAAAAAAACATCCCAGCATCTACCCCCAAAGTCCCCAGCTTAGTATATCAGAGAGAAAAAGCTAACAATCTCCAGAAGGAAATGTAATCTATACTGCAATTAATTCAAGAGGCAATTATTCCAAACAAAGAAGATTCAAGAAGAAACTATGATGAGACTTAAGGCAATCTGGATAAGATAAATGAGCAAGTTTTTAACTTAAACTCACAACTAGAAAACCTTCAGAAAATGACTATAAATAATGAACAAGGAATTCAGAAAATAGAAGACAAATCAAAAGAAACTGATCCAAAGATGGAGGATATAAAGGAAGAAAATCACAGACTGATGCAGACAAAGGAAAACCTGGAAGACTCAGCGACAATACTGGAAATGGAAAAGGCATCCCATCCCTCAAGATTTCAGAACATGCCTGAAGATAAGGAACAAGACTTTATAGAATGGATTATAGAACTTTTAGGAAAAACGTTAGAAATTGGGAAACAAGAAATGAAAAGAGAAGCTGAGGGAGAAGGAAAGTTGGAGTTTTTCAGTGAATATAAATGGGTTGAACTCCCTCTCAAAAATATCTTACCTAAATGGTTTTTCCTATTTCAAATAGTACCCATAAAAATAGTACTCATAAAACATTTTTATGACTTAAATACACTGATTTGGAAATTTATCTGGCAAAGGAACAAAGCTAGAGTTAGATTAAAGAAAATAAAGGACTTGACCTACTGGCGGGGGCCCTATACTACCAAACAGGTGTTTGAACACGGCTAAAAGAAATAGATAACCTTTAGACACAAAAAGATCACTATACTTAGAAGGATATGATTTACAATTAGGATGGTACATTTTTTTATGGTATGGAAAATATGAAAATATCAGGATGACTTTTAACAAGGGGAGCTTTTGCCCACCTAAACTTAATCAATGTTGAGAAAATTGTAACCTATAAAGATATTTTTAATACCAAAGGGAAATCAAAACTGAAATAAGAGTTGGAAGAACAGGTATTGATTTAATAAGGTGGCCTCAATTGCAAATACAATTGAGATATGAGTTGGCTAGAAAAGATATTATAAATTGGAAATATTTTTATTAGATATAATATTAGAAAAAATATGATGAGGAAGTATATACTTAATATTGCATGTATTGATAGTAGTAAGAATTGTATTTGCTTAATGCTGGAAAAATGAAGAAACACTACCTGAAGAAGAGATGATCAAGAAAACACCAGACTGTGTAGAAATGAACAGATCGATATTGAAGGATAAAGAAAAAGAAGACATAGAATAATTTCAAATATGAGTTGTAGTTTATCATTGGCCGGAAAAAAGGGGTAGAGATTAGGAATTTAATATGTATTATTAAGTAAAAAATGGACTCAGACAACACACTGTTTACTAAACACTTATGATCTGTAAAAATAGAAAATTAATAAAATATTATAAAAAGAAAGAAAGAAAGAAAGAAAGAAAGGAGAAAGAGCTGCTGAGATTGCTAAATTCTGCTTAGCTTCCTACAACCTATTTCTCTTCCCCACTATCAGGATAGTAGATAGAGCAGGTGCATATGTCTATAATGGAAATTCAGCAGAATTTTTACCAAAAGTTCCACATCAAAAGATGTGGGAAGAAAAATATTCAACCAAGTTGATTGAAAAATGATGATGTTATCCATTCAGTCATGTCTATCATGTTATCTATCATGTTATCCATTCAGACAATTCTATGGGCCACGTCTTTAGAAATCTTCCAATCTTGCATGATTTCTTTGAGTTGTGGTTGAGATTTACCCATCTCATTTAAACAATGAAAGGTATTTCTGTATATACAGGTTGTCCTTGTGACGTACGATCATAATTGAGTCCAAATCTTCTGCTGCTAAGCAAAACATTTATTGTTTATTTTTTATTTTATTTTATTATATATTGTCATTGTATGTGCGTACATAGTATACATATACAACGAAATTTACTTGACACCCTAAAACCAAGTCCCACACACATAATCCCCAAACACACTGCCCCCCAACACAATCCCCACCCCTAAAACCACCCAACATCCACACAACAGACCAAGTAATGCTGTCCAACAGTTCACTGATGGTGGCCCTTTAGTTCGTTGTTGAGTGCAATTACAGCTCTGGGATAAAAACTATTCAGAAAACGTGTGGTCCGAGTTTTAATTATTCTGTATCTTCTGCCAGAAGGCAACAGTCCAAAAAGATTGTAAGCAGAATGGGAAGAGTCTCTGAGAATGTTATGCAACTTCCTCAAACAATGAGATTCGAAGATGTTATCCAGGGCTGGTAGTTGGAGTCCAATAATATTCTGGGCAGTTTTAATAATCCTCTGTAGAGCTTTTTTGTCCGCTACAGAGCTGCTCCCATACCATGCATACCATTTTGCTCCATATGTCACAGTTGCTAATGAATCACTGCAATTGTCAAGTTAGTAACACAGATGTTAAGTGAATCTGGTTTCCCATTGAATTTGCTTGTAAGAAGGTTGCAAAAGGTGATCACATGACCTAGAACACTGCAACTGTCATAAATATGAATTAGTTGCCAAGCATCCAAATTTTTATCACATGATTATAGGGATGCTACAATGGTTGTAAGTGTGAAAAAATGTTATAAGTCACTGTTTTAGTGCTATTGTAACTTTGAATGGTCACTAAAACAACTGTTGAAAATTGAAGACTACTCTGCACTGAGAATATATTAAGTCAGATTTTATTTTACATAATTGGTAGCTATTGTAAGCTAAATATTGCCAGCTATAAGCTTCATATCCTTATTTAAGCTAAGACTTAGTCATACCTAAACTCTAAAAAGATGGAAGGCACACAAATCCAATACTTCTAACCATGTCTACCCTCTATCCAGATGCTATTAGTTATTATGATCAACATATCAGATAGGAAAAAATAGTGGGACATAGATTACAAATAACAGACAATTAAAATAAAATAATTGGTGTATCATTTGAAAGTGTTGATTTCAATGCATGAAACACAGCATGACCGTCAGCAGCTGTATCATTTATGAAAGACATAACATCAGTTTAATGCATTATTTTACAGCCAAGAAGTAGAAACACGTATAATGTGCTATCCCTTTCCCTGGAGGACTTTATAAAATGAAAATACAATTGCTTTGAAAACACTAATGGATGAAGCCTTACAGTTTTGTAGTAGCAGAACTTTCATTCTCTGCTTTCCTAAGTAGGCCTGGAAGGGGTTTTTGGAATGGGGAAGGAAAAAACAACAGTCCTGCAGCTACATAGTCTGAGGTCATTGCAATAAAGCATAATTACTACTTATGCATGTACAAATCTATAAATTATTAACATTTTGATTCTGGTGTCAACAAAAAGTCCACAAAGCGTTTCCAAAAATTGTGAAACATGTCTTATTTAAACTTTGGTCAAACAAACAATTTTGTACTGCTTCCTTTTGTTTCTAGAAATCTTGATTTTTCACTCATTCAGTGATTTGATCTCTCTTCAGTTTTTTGCCCCTATCTCAAACACTTGTTTGTGGCATTAACAAACCTTTTTTTATAAATCCCATAAGGCAGCGGTTCTCAACCTATGGGTCACGACCCCATTTGGGGTCGATCGACCATTTCACGGGGGTCGCCAAGCAAGGCTGTCTGCCATTTTTTCCCCTTTTCTGGCGGGTGCCTTACCTCCCTTGAGCTGGGCCAGCTGGTGGTCAGCCTGCTCCGTCTCTGCCGCTTGCCAGCTACGCCTCAGCCGGTGCAGGGGGCGGAACCACGCATGTGTGGCGCTCCCGGGCAGGGAAAGTCCTCAACTTACGACCGGTAGGGTAGTCCTCGGCTTACGACCGGTTTAGTCCTCGACTTACGACAGGTTGGGGGTCGCAGCATTAAAAAGGTTGAGAACCACTGCCATAAGGAGTCATTATCCAGGTCTTTATCTTGACTGATCATTTGCATTTCCAGTTTAATTATCGTCTCTGTCTTATAATCCACTTTTTTATTTTTCAGTATCTCAACAATTTCTTTATACTCTAATACTAAAGTTAGTTTCAGCTATCTATACTGTAGATCTTTCAAGGTATTTATTTTAATAACATTTAGACATAGAAGCAGACATCATTGCTGACCCTGTAGTTGTTAGTTTCTGTCCCTATTCTTCAGGTTTCTCCTGGAATGTTTCATACTATTTTCTGATATTTTGTTTCCATACTGAAAAAACAAAAGGCAAGCCTCTTTTTCTTTCTTTTTCTCTTTTTTCCTTCTATACATGGATTATTTAATCCTTCTATATCCAACTCCTGAAATCATAAAGTTTCAATTTTTTATGATTTAAAGTAGACTAAACAACTTCATTTCCATAGAGGTACTGTTTATATTATTTCCAAATCTTATAGCTAAAGTCCTAATATACAACAAAACAATAATTAAAAGAAAATAACAGGACATATAGTTGTCAAGTATATATTCCTAGGATTTGCCTTAAAATCTTCGAGTTAAAGAAGACCTGAACAAAGATTGCAGTATTCTGGTAATTGAAAAATGTTAAGCCAGGCAGGCCCTGGATCTGAATAAACTGAACAGTATAGGAAACAATGCATATGAAAAAGGGAAAGAAAGATAGCTTATGTATGAGAAAAGTAGAAGCAAGGTTTGGTAAGGTTTCATACAGTACAGACAAGGTGATTTTTTAGTAGAATGGGGAAACTGGAATTTGTATGTCTTTCTCCATAAATATTTTTTTTCAATGAAATCAACAGCATGACAGTCAAATCAAGTTTCACACTGAATTTTCCATTCTAATTTAATCTACCCTTTCCCCTTTCCCTGTTATTTTAGAGATATATTAAAGTTTTACTAGAACATGATCTCTAAAT
This sequence comes from Protobothrops mucrosquamatus, assembly GCF_001527695.2. NCBI lineage: Eukaryota > Metazoa > Chordata > Lepidosauria > Squamata > Viperidae > Protobothrops > Protobothrops mucrosquamatus. The sequence continues at coordinate 1,229,699 of NW_015386429.1, forward strand.
AGGACTGAACTCCTTCTCCTTTTTCATTATTAATCCTTTGTTTTTCTGGCAACATGTTTGTGGCTTAAAACACAACTGCAAGCCATTTATCCTCTGGTGACCATGTCTGTGATGATTTTTCAATTAATCATGATTTATAGTTTGGCCTTAGCATCTTACAAGGTTTATTGTGCTTGTTGATTCTCTTTTCTGGCAATTTCCTCTTGAGAATCAGCAATCATAAAACTGGAGACCCAAAAGAATTATAGCCCAAACTGCTGCAAGCTAAGCTTTTCAGAAAACCTTAAAAGTATCTTACATTTTTCAGAAGCATTTTGGCAAAACATATATATATATACTATATATATATATATATATTATCTTGAGTTTGAATCTCAGAAGGGTATGTCTGATTGAAAAGAACTAAAAAGTTCGAAATGGCTATTCCAGTTCTCTCTTAATTCTTTGTTAGCAATCCAAATTTTGAAATTACTATATATATAGTAATTTACTAGATATTTTTGATAATTTATTAGTGAGAGTTTCAATGGAATGATTTTTCCATATAAAGAAAAAATAATACTCAGGCAATTTACTTCAGTGCTGGTTAATTTCTTCTAAACACTCTGAAGTTAAGCCAACTGATGGATACTCTGGTACAATTATAAGCAATGCTTTCAGCATTTGTATAAGTAGAAAATTTTGTGGGAAGACAAAAGAGCTAATCTCAGAAAATATTAGGCTGTCCCAAATTGGCCTTCTAATAATTTTGAATAGATTCAGAATGAAGGATCTGATTGTTTAAGCCATAAATGGCACAGTTCCAGTGAACAGTTGAATTTATACATTGCAGTAACCCATGGCTGTACTCCAATTTACTGAAAGACATATGGCTTGATTAGCATACTGTGTATAATGGTTTACACAACAGTGGCTTGTATAACATAATTAATGAAGCCAAAATTAAGTTAACCATATCATGGTTTGATATGTGAAAATAATCACAAACTTACCTATTTCATGTAAGGCATGTTTATTGCAGCATTCCCAGCATTTATTGTAACATTGTTTGCCTATTTTGGTAATTTTTGATGGAGCTATATACCATCTGTAAAACATTTTGTACCAATTTTCTCTTAAATTGTAATTTGTAATTTTTACTGATTTCTTCCACAGGCTTTCTCATTGTTAAATAGCTATAATAAAAATAATGAATATTTAGAGCTCCTTATATAAACTAAGATGTTAAAGTCTGAATTATAACAAAACCTTTGGACATGGTGGAACGTTCTTTGGCTTGACTGTGCAGACAAGTTGCCATAGTTTTTCATTTGGAACTAATCAGTTTCTTTTTTGCAGCCGTTCATCAAAAGATTTCATTAAGCTCCCACACATTGTACAATCTTTCTGCTGGTTCTCTGGGCATATGAAACACAATGACTCTTTGTTATTTTTTTATATCTCATCAAATGTACATCTTTGTAAAACAGATTGAGAAGCCTGGCATTAATTATCAAAAAGGCTGATTAAACACACTTTTAAATTGCTATATTAAAAACAATTGTCTGAAAGTCTACTCTAGGGCACTTTGTTACATAATAAAAGATCAAAGGGAAACAATCTAAATACATATGCCTAAGAAATGATGGTGGGTTTTTTAAAAAAATTTGTTATTAAAGGAAAAGTAAGATTAGATTAATAGATTGGAGGACCCTGTGAGCCACAATAGGAGCATGTCCTCTATTATATACAAACAACAGGAAAAAAAAATAGATTAGGTGAACAAATTCCAAATGTTCTTTTGTGTTACAGCATGGCTTTGGATGCAAATCCCCTGCTCTCCGGTTCTTATCTAATCCCCACTAGTGATTTCCAGCATTTTGGGCACTTGATGGTCTTTGGAGAGAAGCGGGAATGACAAAAAGAGATGTTCGCTATTTATCTTCTGACTCTGTGTCTGATATCTGAGGGGATCCTGATACAATCAATGACCTACAGGATTACATTCTAAATAAATAACCACCTATATTATTATTATTATTATTATTATTATTGTTCGAATTTATATCCCGCCCTTCTCCTTGCGGACTCAGGGCGGCTGACAATCAATTAAAAACACCAATAACAACACAAAATTTAAAATTAATTAAAATGAAATATTTAACTTGTCTAATTTAAAATATAATTAAAAACTCCTCTAAAAACCCCTCTTAAAAATTACCCTA